>NW_005842121.1:771946-775332 GCF_000455745.1 Alligator sinensis
CGTGCCCGGGCTGCTGCCCACAGCCCCTCGGCCCTGACACCCCCCACTGCCCCACATTGCATGGGGGGGCTCTGCCATGGACCCCCTGACCCCCCTGCTCCCCCAGCCCCACCAACGGGTGTCCCACCCAGGCCAGCTCCAGCCCTTTAAAAAGCAAAAGCCAAGAAATCCCCAGGACTCACCACTCCTGCAGCAGCCTTGGGGTTTCATGGGCTCATGCAGAGCCCCCCACATGCCACAGGGTAGTGGGGGAGAGCGTGAATCTCCCCCGCTGCCAGCAAAAGCAGCGAGCACAGGGGGAGGTTTCTTAAAGGACTGGAGCTTGCCTGGGCAGGGCACCTGTGGAGGGGGCTGGGGAGCAAGGGGGGTTGGAGGCTCATGCAAAGCCCCCCATGCAGCGTGGGCCAGTGCAGGGTAGCAGGGATTGCTCCCCACCCAGCAGCACCTGGTGAGCACCGGGGATTTTTTTTTAACAAGTGCCGGGAGCTGGGGCAGCCGTTGTTGGGCTGGGAGAAGGGCAGGGGATGGGCCTGGCTGATTCAGAGATTCAGCTGAATCAAATTGAGATGGTGATTTGAATCACCGAATCGAATCATTGTCCCCCAAATCAGCCGAATCCAAATCCAAACCAAATACTAACTGCTTCGCACAGGTGTAATGCTTAGCCCATATAACAGTCAGTCCAGCCTACTGGCAAAAACACTGCCAATCACTGCTCTAAAGCATCTACACTTGGCTGCTGGCAGAGACAGGATACTGATGGACCACTGGTCCGAGCCAGTCTGGTGCTAATGTTCTTATGTTTTTACCCTAAGTTAGTTCTGCATCGGCATGTTTTCATTTACATTCTGCTTCCTCAAATGTGCAGCATTTATACAGCATGAAAATCCTGCCTTGAGCCAACTGCATGGTTGGGATAAAGTTAGACAAGTTTTGAATGCAGTGCATTCTTCTTCTGGTCAGTTGGGCATGTCATTTTCAAGTCAACTTTATGGCATGCAATGAAATTCAGTCTCAAAAGGAATAAGACCAAAAGACTCTGTAATGCTCATAAACAAGAACCTTTTTCTCTGCTGTGACTCAAAAAGCCAGCTTTGGAGGTTGTAAATGGGGGAATAAAACATCCCACCTCTCCACAGAGGGATTAGACAAATTTATGGAGGACAGGTCAATAGATAGAACAATGATGGATGTATCCTCTGACATCCCTAGACCAATGATGGTTGATGTCAGGGGGCCAGACCCGATGATCTTCCAAGGTCCCTTCCGGCCTTACAGTCTATGAATCTATGAATGTCAGGGAGGATACGATCTTGGAAGGATCACTCGAGGCATATTCTGTTCATGTTCATATTCTGTTCCCTCTAAAAAAGGGGTTGGCAATCTATGGCCTGCCAGCCAGATCCAGCCTGCATAGGCATTAGATTCAGCCCAGGGCTGGGGTTGTTCAGGTTGCTTCAGCAGTGTCCAGTGGTAGGGCACTTTGATTCCACCAAGGCCAGGTAATGGGGATGCTTCACCCAGACAACAGGCAGTCCATCTCACCAGCAAAAACACTGCCAATCACTGCTCCAAATCAACTATATTTAGCTGAGGCAGAGACAGGATACTGATGGACCATTGGTTTGAGCCAGTCTGGTGCTAATGTTCTTACCCCGAGTTAGTTCTGCATCTGCATGTTTTCATTTCCATTCTGCTTCTTCAATGTGCAGCATTTATACAGTATGAAACTCCTGCCTTGAGCCAACAGGGCAATGGCCAACACCATCACTTGAGGAAGGTGCCCTGTATGGAGAGAAGGAACAAGTGCAGGCACTACAACAGCCCAGACAGCTCTACACTGAATCAAAATAGGCCATGTGGAGGGTAGGTTGAAGCAGACTGGGGAACCTGCAACTACATGAGTGCAATGCAAAGCTCCCTGCATAGGGAAGGGATGGCAGCTGCTATTTCTTATGCTACAGCTGCTGCTCAAGGGTGTGTGACTAAACCTCCCACTGCCTGCCTAAGGCTTTAGGTAGGGGGGTGACTCCGCTTCCCTGAACCAGCTGGGAGTTTTGCAGGATTCAAGCTTTGTGCAGGCAACAGGAAGAAATTTCCCTCACAGCAATCTCCAGGATATTATCTAAGAGACGCTATGCAATTATCAAGTTGTATTGCAGAAGGGCGTTTAACTGAATGTGAATGGGCTCCCATCAATAATATCTGAGTGTTTGTTTATTGGCCTATCCCACTTATCAAACTCTGATCATTAATATTCCCAAGTGGTAACTGAGAACAACCACAGAGCTCATCATGTTCACCGTGTTCCCTGCAACACATTCATCTTTCAGCTTCCCATTGATTTTCCTAAATGGTACTGGCTCATGGAAAATTACTGATCGCTTTAAACAACAGGCTGGTTTAAAAAGCTCATCCTTTATTGGCTCATCTTCATTCCTCTACACTTCATTCATTTTTCACTTTTGGGAGATGCTGATATACCCAGCAAAGTCACCTCCGTGACAGCAAAAGCAGCGTGTCATGAATTTCTATCAAATTAAGGGCTACCCAGCCCCATTTGGTTGGAGGAAAGAGATGCAGAATGCTGTGTGCAGATAACCAGCAGCTGGAGAATGGACTCTGGCTTGTACAATACCCCTGAAGGAGAGTATGCCCACCAAATAAGAGCCATCTGGATCATAGGACTAACTCAAATAAACAGAGGCCTGGAATAAAAATGCTCAGCTCATTCACATTGGTAAAACTATGCTAGTTTACACCAGCTGCGGATGTAACCCAGCCAGTTTCAGGCTAGATAAAGTCAACTACTGCATATCTGTCTGTCCCCAATGCCATAGCTTCTGATCACCCCACCCCAATCATTCAGACTCATCCCACCCATAGGGCTGGGCTGATAATCATGCACAAACTTAAGTTACTTAGCTTCAAGTCATATAGGCTAGGGACAGACATTCAAAAAGCCTGAATTGATTTAATCTTTGCAGGTTAGTCTAACCTGCCTAGGTTGAACCAGTTTGCCGCTGCACAGACATTTCCTTTGGACTGAAGAAATGCAGGCACATGCCTGCCGTGGCTCAGGCTAGAAGTCAGGGGGCACTATAGCAGCTCTCCCTTCCCTTCTACAGTGCTGAGCTGAAGTTGGGTGTGGCCATGCCCTGACAAGATGCTCTGATTAGGGAAGGATGTAAACCCCCACCCTGGCCTGCACCATCCCAAGCTTTTCCCCACTCTTTGCTCAAGGGGCAGGAGTGTTGCCAAACCCCAGTCCCCGGCTAGCCCTCTGAGGGAAAAGTGGGGTGCGCAGTATATGCATCTGTTGATGACACTGAGCTTTTCAATCTCCCTCTCCCTGCTTCTTCATTCTGTCTGCAAACTTGACAGGT
>NW_005842121.1:775356-780818 GCF_000455745.1 Alligator sinensis
GGAAGCTGATAACACAGAGTTTACCAGCCCATCATAAAACAAAAGCCTCTCTCATTAGTTCAAGCTCTTCTTAAACAGCTTTTTCCAAGGAAAGAACAGAGGGATATTACCAGCTGACCTGTTGATTAGCTCCAAAAATCCCTAAGTGGACACTGTCCTGCCTGCCTTTGTCCCAGTAAAGTGGAGGCACGCACATACAGACACCTCTCAGCATTAGCTATCACACCACATGCCTGGGGTCCATGGGGCTGGGGTTTGTGCTGTGGGAGATGGGAGGTAGGGAGGGAGAGGATCCCTGCTTGAGCAGTGAGGGAAGCTAGGCAGACCCTGCTGTGCCTGTAATCTCCTGGCTAGGGAGCAGAGGGGTGGGGCCAGCCCTGTTCTCTGGAGCAGAGAGCCCAGCCCAGCCCAGGGCTGAAAAGCAGTTGGGATGCTGGGGGACTCCGATTTAACTTAAACCAGGAAGGGGTCTGGGACTGACATTGCATAAACAGATTTGACCCGAATCAGTTAAGTCTGATACTACATTCAACCAGGCGTTTATCTTAAACCAGATTCAGTCATTTTGAAAGTGGTTTATGCTCACTGAACTTATGTTCTGTTACAGGTTTAAACCAGTTTCTGATCACTTAAACCAGTTTGTGTGTAATGTCTGTCCCTAGCCATAAGCTTTTGTGCCAGAGACCTTAGATCTCTTGAGTCCTGGAGAAGCATTCTGTGCACGAGAGCTGTGAGTCTGCATGTGCTCATGCACAACCCTTCATTGGCTTCCCTAAACTCTATTAAGCCCCAGACTGGCTTGGATCTAAAACAATGAGAAAGCCTGGAACTTGTACGGCTTCCTTGCACAGGAGATCTGCAAACCTTTGGATGAATTCAGATTAAGAGGCAGGTTTCTTCTGAAGCATACTACCTCTCCAACTGTGTCTATTACTAGGTATCACTGAAGGCATAATGCCCACCTCTTAATTAGCCACTGTCCTTGATAATTAAGTGTGCCTTCAATATATCTCAATGCACTGTGGAATTGTTTGTTAGCACCTGTTAAATATTTCTACAGCTCCATCTGGCTGCCTTTTATATTTATTATATCCTTCCTTCCTTCTTCTCTCCTTGTGGACCTTACAGCCCTTCTTGAGCTCCTAAAATCTCCCCTTGGCCCAGCTCTGAGCCCCCTGTAGGTCATCTGAACTTCCTGATACCCAGGTTATACCAGCACTAGAAAACTAGATTTAGCATCCTCTGTGCTAGGATAAGGGCATGACTTTTTTTTTCCCTCTGTGTCATCTGATCTTACCCCGATATAATAATAGAACAGCTGGAACCTGTCTATGCTACTGATTCCCCTATTAGCAAGGCTAAAAGTTTTGCAATGTTCCCACCATCGGGGCTTCAGAGTTCTGCAGCTTTGCTTGCTACATAGCATGAACAAAGAGAGATTTTCCTGTGCTCTCTCTGCTTCTTCCTGCTATCCTTTCCCATCTTTCACCCTTCAAGTGCCCATGTTGGCCACTTCAGGATCTGGCCAAACTTTTCATGCCAGAAAAGCTTTTGTACACATTCCAGAAGTGCCAACATCTGGCAATATAAAATAATATTCTGCATAAATCCAGATATTCTGACAAGGGCCAACACCTATCTGAAACCCTGTATTGTCACGCCAAGATGATCCTCATTGTGCATCGCAGAAATTAATACTGCAGGAAGATATTTGCTGCCACAGGGGTCTTGCTTTGTTTGCTACAAATGCAGGCCTGGGGGACTACCACTCACTGTTAGAGCTCACTGCAATTACAATGCATGTGACAGAACATTAGCTACGTAGATCTGTTCACACCTGGCTGTCTGTCCTAGTGGCTTACCATCCATATATCATGTTCATCACATACACTGAAGTTTAACATTTTTTAATGTTATTAATAATATTAATGTTTAATTTGTACTCATTTCCTCTATCTTGTGGCACTTGCTTAGACATAGAACCATATAAAACGAGGGCTGGAAGGGACCTCAGGAGGTCACATCTAGTCCAACTCCCTGCTCAAGGCAGGACCATCCCCAACTACATCCTCCCAGCCAAGGCTTTGTCTACCCAGGTCTTAAACACCTCCAAAGATGGAGATTCAATCGGCCAGAAGCTGCTGCAGTCTTTCCCTGGCCAACCTGGGCTAAAGCTGGGCCCAACCTGAGGAGCAGAGTTGCAGCAGAAGGGAAGGGAAGGGAGGTGGTCAGGGAGTGGTGGGGGCCGAAACGAGAGGAGCAAGGGGCAGGGGTCTGGCCTCTCACCCCCACCACTGCTTTTCCTGCCACAGCAGTGTAAGGGACTAATTTAAGATGACCTTCCACTAATTAGATTCTCTATATGGAAAACTATAACAAATGTATATGTACATCATCTAATTATCAAGGAGTCATCCAAGTTGTCTTGCATTTGTATAAATATGGTATTTCCTAGCATGGCTTTTGATACAGTCTCCCACAACATTCTTTGCAGCAAGCTAAAGAAGTGCACATTGGATAAATGGACTGTAAGGTGGATAGAAAACTGTCTGGATTGCCAGGTTCAAAGGGTAGTAATCAATGGCTCAATGTCTGGCTGGCAGCCACTATCAAGTGGAGTGCCCCAGGGGTCAGTCCTAGGGCTGGTTTTGTTCAATATTCATGGATTCATAGATTCATAAAAGTTAGTGGCTGGAAGGGACCTCACAAGATCATCAGGTCCAGCCCCCCCTACTCTAAGGCAAGAAAGGCTGCTGAGGTCAGATGACCCCAGCAAGCTGTGCATCCAGTCATCTTTTGAACATCTTCAGGGATGGTGACTGTAGCACCTCTGGGGGGAGTCTGTTCCAGACTCTGGACACATGAACCATAAACAATCTGGAAGATGGGATGGATGCACCCTCAGCAATTCTTCAGATGACACCAAGCTGGGGAGAGTAGTGAAAACTGTGGAGGATAGGATTAACATTCAGAGAGACTTCAACAAACTGGAGGATTGGACCAAAAGGAATGTCATGAGGTTCGACAAGGACAAGTGCAAAGTCCTGCACTTAAGATGGAGCAGTCCCATGCACCGGTGCAGCCTGGGGGGTGACGGGCTGGGCAGCAGCTCTGCAGAAAAGGACCTGGGGGGTGACAGTGGACAAGAAGCTGAACAGGAGCCAGCAGCGTGCACTTGTCGCCAAGAGGCTAACAGCATCCTGGGCTGCATTGGTAGGAGCATTGCCAGTAGGGCTGTGTGACGCTTTGGACAGAGCTTCGGCTCCGGAAAAGCTTTGGATGCTTCAGGGTCCAAAGCAGCACATCTGGGTCAAAGCACTGGCCTCGTTGGGCTTCCCCAAGCAATTTGGAGCTCCCGAGGAGCTTCGGAGATGCCTCAGAGCTGCCTCAGAGATCCAGCAATAGGGTATAATGGGGAAACAATAAAATATCTATAACTTTGTTGTTTTTTGTCTGATTTGGACGGGTGGTAGACTCTGCAGAGAGCATGAAGCCTGCCAAGTTTCAAGACGATTGGTGCAGGGGTTTGGCGGGAGTGGCACCCCAAATTCTTGAAAGCAAACTCATGTCACATCTAGGCGTTACAACATAGTGGGGTGAAAACTGCAGGGGTGGTGGCTCTTACTGAGGCCACAAACCCTGCCAAAAAGAAGATCGGTCTGCAGCTTGAGGGGCAGTTCCCCCCTAACACCTGCACCTATCTCCTTGAAACTTGGCAGGCTTTGTGGCCTTAGTAAGAGCTACCAGCCCTGCAGTTTTGACCATGCTGTGGTGTAACACACAGACGTGACAGGAGCTTTGCTTTCAAGAATTTGGGGTACAGTTCCCCCCAAATCCCTGCTCCAATCTTCCTGAAACTTGGCAGGTTTCATGCTCTCAGCAGAGGCTAACTTCCCTGCAAGTTTCATCCAAATCAAAATAAAGTTATAGATATTTAATTGATTCCCCATTATACTCTATGGCCAGATCTCCAAGGCGGATCCGAAGCTTTGGAGGTGCTTCAGCCAGATCAAGGAGGAAACCCGGTCTGGAGCTCTGGATTGGATCGCAGCCATCCGAAGCAGCTGGATCCAAAGCCAGATCGGATTGCTGCCAACTCACACAGGCCTAGTTGCCAGCAGATGGAGGGAAGTGATTCTTCCTCTCTGTTCTGCACTGGGGAGGCCACATCTGGAGTCCTGTGTCCAGCTGTGGGCCCCCCGCTACAGAAAGGATATGGACAAGATGGAGAGAGTCCAGCAGAGAGCAATGAAAATGGTTTGAGAGCTGGGGCACATGACTTGGGAGGAGAGGCTGAGGGAACTGGGCTGATTTAGTCAGGAGAAGAGAAGACCGAGGGGGGATTTGATAGCAGCCTTCAGCTCCCTGCAAGATGGGGGGTTGCACAGAGCATGGTGCTAGACTGGTCTCAGCAGGGGCAGATGACAAGACAAGAAGCAGTGGGCTCCAGTTGTAGCAAGGGAAGTTGAGATTGGATATTAGGAAAAACTTTCTCACTAGGAGGGTATAAAGCCCTGGACCAGGCTACCCAGAGAGGTGGTGGATCCCACCATCCTTGGTGGTTTTTAAGACCCAGCTAGACAAAGCTTTGACTGGGATGATGTAGTTGGGGCTGGTCCTGCTTGGAGCAGGGGGTTGGATGAGATGTAACATCCTGAGCTCCCTTCCAACCCTCATTTTCTATAATTCTCAGTATTTTGCATGCACTTGCCTATTGTACTTGTTGTCAAGTACAGACATGTATGGAGGAACCTGGAAGCCCAACTGAATGCTCCAAGCAGGGGCTTTGTTGGGGTGGATGAAGTAACCATTTCACACACATTGACTTTCTTAATCTATGTTGGAATATAAGAGGACCTTGCATTCAAATAGCATGGGCCCTCAAGTTTAGATCACTGGGGAGACAGGTCGAAGTCACACACTGCTTCTTCCAGCAAAGTGCAGTTTCGTTTTGTTTTTTAAACATCTGCAAGGAGCCATAAAGTCTATCAGTGCATTTCAGCAAAGTGAAACAGAGCTGGAGTAGCTCTGCCCCTGATCCCCAAAGCTGGGGGTTCCCACTCAGTTACCCATGAACTAGCTGCTTATTCTATGCCCTCAGAAATGCTGCACAATGGTAACTTTATGTAATGTTGAACTTTTAATGATGGATAGATTAAGTACAAGTTCCTGGACATCAATGTACAACATGCGACCATTCCTTGGTTCCCTGCCTCATGATAATGGGGACTTAAATTTGCAACTTGAGAAGCTCAAAATGAGCGCTTTTGTTGCACACACAACTGGATTTGACATGCATGTTCTATACAAATTGTACTACGCGGACTCAAGTTTATTGTATATCTGCATTAACAAGACACATAGCGGTTAGTCTGCACTTTGAAATCTATTCACCTTTTCCACTGTGACCTTTTACATCTCAGAGAGTTTCTCACGCTATTGAGTCTAAGAAACTGCTGAAC
>NW_005842121.1:780849-787139 GCF_000455745.1 Alligator sinensis
ACCAACTTTGCTTTAGTTCTTGCTTTAGTCTGTAATCAGGCAGTTACAACCTGCATTCCTTTAACTTATGCAGTCGATTAACATTAGAAATGAAAACTGCATTTGCACTTTAAAAAAAAATCAATTTTCTAAGCAAATTGAAAAATTAAGCCAATTATTTTACTGCTTTTCAAAAGAAAGCTTTTATTCTGCCCCAGTAATAATCAGATGTCTCTGCAGGGGTGGTGTATATGCTATGATTGGTTTTAATTAACACTAAAACCTACAAGTCTACAAAAAGTTCTGAATTTCAGCACATTGTACAGCCGGACAAACTCTTGCGTTTCAGAGCAGATGACACAATGGCACAATGCTGAAAGTCATACTCATTCATTTCTAGGTAGGAGGACATCAAAGAGAATTATCAGAATAAGTATTCGGGATACAGCAGGAAAGAACTAATTTTGCAACTGAATTATCATTTTGGTAATGTTCAGGCTTCTTTAAACCTGAAACTCCTTGAAAAAGTAGGTCTTTCTGTCATAGACAAAACATATTAAAACGTTCTTAACATATCAAGAAATATGTTAAGAATTAAAACTTAAGAATGCTATTGATTGTATATAAGAATACAGCCAATAGTGGAATTTGGTCACCTAAATGCTTTGGGATCCTTTGGTTATGTCAAGCTAAAGAAATTATTTATTCGGTAAATATGTAGCTTTTGGTCTGGTTGCAAATGTCCAGAAGCCAATAACAAATTCCTCAGTATGGGACTTTATTCAACATTTATCCATAATTTTGGAGAGTTTTATAGTTCATCCTCAGAATGGTTTGCAAACAGTTTTCATCAAGTATTCAGACACTATATTGATGTGGTGTGGGTTGAATCTCCCTGAACCAGAGGTATTACAACTGCCACCCTTTGTCTGAGATAGTTAAAAGAAAAGATTAGGTTCAAATTATGGGGCAAGACAGCTGAAACAACAGTGGCCTCCAACCAAAAGACAGGTACAGGCCACTACTTGGAGCAAAGGTAACTGGGAAACCATTACGGAGTTGGTACTGGCCACAAATGTAGGAGAGGGATTGTAGTAGATACGCTGGAGGGTAGGGCTAGGATGCAGAGTGACCGAGACAAATTGGAGGATGGGCCAAAAGAAATCTCATGTGGTTCAACAAGGACAAGTGCAAAGTCCTGGACTTAGGAGGGAGCAATCCTATGTACTGGTACAGGCTGGGAGTGACTGGCTGGGCAGCAGCTCTGCAGAAAAGGACCTGGGGTGACAGTGGACAATAAGGTGAATAGGAGCCAGCAGTGTGCCCTTGGTGCCAAGAAGAATAACAGCATCCTGGGCTGCATTGGTAGGAGCATTGCTAAATAGAGGGGAAGTGATTTTTCCCTTCTATTCAGCACTGGTGAGGCCGCATCTGGGCTCCTGTGTTCAGTTTTGGGCCTCTGTAACAGGGGCTCTGATCGGGGCCAATCTCCGTGGCCTGCCCACCTGTTCTTGGGCCAACCACCCACCTTCTCGCCCACCACGCCTCGATGTTAATTGATTAATTAATAGATGTCATTTAAGCAGGAGGCTGCCCATTTTGCTGCCCCGATGCCAGGGGGCGCTCTCTGCCGCACCTTCATTCAGGCTACCTAGCTCCCTGAAACTATTTTCCCCTCTCAGGTGTGGTCCCCCTGGGACCTTTGGCTACCAGCCCTGGCCCACCTCCAGGCCAGTCGGGACCCCAGGCCCCCGGCTCTTGGGCATCCCTCACAGTGGGCCCCTGGCCCTTTTGACCGTCCTGGTCTTGGCCGCAGCATGGGCCAGTCGAGGGTACTCTCTCGCTCAGGTTGAGTCTCTAGCCCTTCTCTGTCTCCTGGGGTCTGCCCTCTGGGCCCTACAAACACAGGGGTTACCCACCCAGTGGTGGGGGCTAGGAGTTAAGGCACCCCAACCCACCTTTCACCAGGGTGGTAACTGGCCTGGCATTTCCTGGGGGCTCCCATACCACTGAGAGCCCCACCAAGCCATCCACTCCTGGCAGGGTGCAATTTTAAGTCATGCCCAGGACCAGGAGCCTCCTGACCATCCCCTACAGCTCCTCCCTTCCCTCCAGATGATCTCAGCAGCCCTCCAGCCAGACAATGTTGTTGCCTCACCTCCAGCAGCTGAACTGCCCTGTTTAAATAGACAGCCCCTGACTCAAAATGGCTGCCCTCATCAGGCACCTGGTGGCTGCCAGCTCCAGGCCCTTAAAGTGGCAGGCACACACAGTGCTCTGCCACAGCCTCCCACTACAGAAGGGATGTGGACAAGCTGGAGAGAGTCCAGCAGAGGGCAATGAAAATTGTTCAGGGGCTGGGGCACAGGACTGGTGAGGAGAGGCTGAGGAAACTGGGCTGATTTAGTCTGCAGAAGAGAAGACTGAGGGGGGATTGAATAGCAGCCTTCACCTCTCTGCAGGGGGGCTGCAAAGAGGATGGAGCTGGACTGTTCTCAGTGGGGGCAGATGACAGGACAAGGACCAATGGGCTCAAGCTGCAGCAAGGGATGCTTAGGTTGAATATGAGGAAAAATTTCTCATTAGGAGGGTGGTGAAGCACTGGAATAGGTCACCCAGAGAAATGGTGGAGTCTCCATGCTTGGAGGTGTTTAAGACCCAGCTAGACAAAGCCTTGGCTGGAATTATGTAGTTGGGGCTGGTCCTGCTTTTAACAGAGGCCTGGACTAGATGACCTTCTGTGGTCCTTTCCAAACCTAATTTTCTATCGTTTCTATAATTCTATACATAGGAGGACAAGATGCAGAAAAATCACCACAAAAGCGGGTAGAGAAAGCAGCACAGAAACACCCAAGAGAACCAAAGCAGCACTGAAAGCATGACTCAATGTAGGTGAGGAAAGGGCTTTTAGTCTAGCGGAGGGTGTATGAGCATGAACAAAGACACTATCTCCTGTTTGCTGCTGTTCAGTTCCTCCTTGTTTAAGGAAATAGTCTTTGGAAACTCTTTGGAAACAAACATCATCAGAGACATAACCAACTGCCATTAGTTCTTCTTTCATAGAGAAAGAAAGAGCTCATGAGGTGCTGAGTTTGGCTAACTATTCAAGGTCAAAAAGGGGTAAATATGATCAGAGCATAAGCAGTGCTGGTTAGCTATGACTTGTCACATAACTCATACTTTATGGTTTCTGCTCCAAGCTGGATAAGAACAATTTATAATCAGGAAGAGAGAATGAAGAAACCACTCTGGCTTTCAATCTCTCAAGTAAAGATAATTTAGGAAGAGAGAATTGATATGGAGGATTAATTTTTTTTAAAATACACGATTTCCTTTTGAATAATTAGAAAAATTAGACTGCTCTAAGATTTATTGGCCAAGCATTTAAATGTAATTTTCTCTCATCACAATCAGACAAAGGAATTGTTTATGCCTGAGTAAGTCCAATGGCAAAATCTTTGTCAGTCTCATTTAATTCCCTATATTCAAGGTGTGAGGTGAGAGGAGGTTGGAGGCCTGGTAAACTTTTTTTCTCCTGGTACTGAGTGAAGTAATATCTTATGCTGAATAAGCTATGCTATTTTGACAAGGATACTGAGCAATGCAAGACTAAGATTTCTTGTCTGTGCGTACACAGCTGCAAAGATGTTAGCTTAAATATAGTAGTTGTGAGCGTTCAGGCAATAAAAATTCAATTCTTCAGAGAAATGGGAAGCATTAATATGATGTGACTATGGTTGAAGTGATTTCACACTTACAGTTAAATAAATACTCACTGAGTGCATCTACACATGAGCATTACTGCAGAGTTGACTAATTACTGGAATCTATGAATCTACTGCAGGCTTGACTAATTAGCTCCTCAGTAAAGTGTCACTGTCTACACATGCACCAGCATCGTGGTGTAATAAATTAATTAACTCCACTGTGGAATAGTATTGTCAGAGACAGTACTGTCCTATGGCAGAGTACTTAAGTGCACTCAAATGCACGTGTAGACAGTGATAGGGAATAGCTGGGGCATGAGGGTGCTAAAGGGCAGGGGATGCCTGACACATGGCTCCACACTTAAGCACTCTTGTAACCCAGCCAGCCCCTCTGCTGCCTAGCGTCACCACCCAAAGCCCAGGGCTGACCCCCTGAGCCTGCTGCCAGCCCACGGCTGCTCCACTCCAGCTCAAACTGCTGCTGTCCCAGATGCACGTATAGACACTGTGCCCAGGAGCAGCTGACTCTGGTTAAAACAGCTCCGGAGTTTATTGAGTCAGCTTAATTGCACAGGTAGATGCACCTGTTGATACTTTTACATGCTGGGCGTGTCTACATGTGTAGTTACATGCGCCTAAACTTAACGCGCCATTGTTTAAGGTCCATTAAGGTGGTTGGATGCCTGTCTACACGTAGACATGCTAATGCACATTAAGGTGTCTTACATTTAGGCTGGTATAGCTAAGTCATATTAGTGCATGTGTAGCCATGCTTAATGTACATTAACACAGTATGTGTCTATTGACACACACCACATTAATGTGCATTAAGCATCTACACATGTGCTAATGTGATTTAGCTATGCCCGCCTAAATTTGATACTCGCTCTAAGTAGGTATCAAATTTAGGTGGGTTTAGCCTAAAATTGCCGTTATTAAAGGTGCATTAAGGGTATGCACATGTGGACATGCACCTTTAATGCACCTTAAAATGATGATTTTAGGCTAATCCTGCTTAAAAGGGCCATATGTAGACAAGCCTACTATTCATTAGAGCTGGTCAAAAAATTGTCATCAAAAGTTGTTTTCTTTCCCCCTTAAAAAAACTTAGTGTTTTGATTCAAAAGAAATCAAAGTGACAAAATAGCTGCTAAAAGAAAAATGAGAATTTGTTGAAAAGCTAAAAGCCAAAAGGTATTTCACATTCTGGGCAACTGAAAGCTGCAAGGAAAATGCACGTTTGGCTTTTAGGCATGAATGATTGGTGTCTTCTGTGACTGGGGGGCACCATGGTGGAGAGCAGGGACCTCCCGCAACCTCAGCAGGGGGGTGGCAAGTGGTGAGCGGCAAGCGGAGACTGCCCGCAGCCACCGCCGGCCGTATCAGCGGTAAGTGGGGGGCGACCGCCCACAGAGGCCAGCAGTGGCTTTGGTGGTAGCCAACCTCAGGGGGCACATATGCCTCCTATGCCCCACCTACACATCACCTATGCTTTTAGGGATTTTGACAAAAACAAAACTGAAAAAATTGATAATGTTTCTCATTTTCACTTATGTATTTTGTGGAAATATATATTTTTAAAGATATCACTACTTATGTAATACTTGCTATTATTTAATACATATATACATATCTATAAAAAGCTAAGGAGGTGGTGCAGTCCCCAACCTTGGATGTCTTCAGGAGGAGACTGGACAGACACCTTGCTGGGGTCATTTGATCTCAGCAGTATTCCTGCCCAGACCAGGGGGGTTGGACTTGATGATCTTTTGAGGTCCCTTCCAGACATTAATTTCTATGATTCTATGATCTTTTAGTTCATTAATCCATCATATTTTCCTGGTTATCCTATTATATTGGGGGGAAAAAACCCTGCAACATAAATGAAAGCAACAATAATTAACACTGTTATAATATAATAATAACACTAAGTTCACCAATAAGCTTGTTTATAGGTTCCCCACCCCATCCCGCCCCCCCCCACTTGCAGAGTTAAGTCGCATTCATTTTGTCATTTTTTTGTGTTACTGTTTTATAGTTTCTTGCACCAGTCAGATAAAGATAAGACAAATCTTATGGCCACAGGGCTTCTCGCCACCTAAAGGCCCACCTCTGGATCCAGCTCTGGGAATTGTGTTCATGGGGCCAGCATGCAGGGTGTTAATACCGTCACTTACCCTGCCACAGAACTTCTGGGTTGAGCAGCAGCGGTAGGTGTAGGTCTCATTGCTGCTGCATTTCTGGATCCAAGACTCCTCTGGGGACACTTTTTTAGCATGAGGATGAATTGTGGCAGTGTAAACCCCTGCACTGATGCAGTGGTTTAGACAGTCACAGGGGTTAATGCCTGAGCCACTGTGTAAGCCCACAGGAGTTAACATGTCCACATTTGGCCTGCAGGCCATGGACCCGCTGGTCCAGATCTGCCCCCCTCTCTTAAGTGCCCTGATTATTTTACATAATTCCTTTGATCTGTTCTTTACCTGGTCTGTGACTCTTTCTGACAACTTCTCTTTGCTGCATAGGTTTACGGCCAACTCCCTGTCTACAGCAATCACTTTCATTAGCTTAAATGGGGTTAGACTAAAGTCATCATCGTAACCG
>NW_005842121.1:787170-800247 GCF_000455745.1 Alligator sinensis
GTTGGGCAGACTCGGCGTCTTTTCCAGACCTCAGCAAAGGCAATTTTTGAGCAAAATCTTGCCTACCATCTCTTCCAGCTCAAAGTTGGTCTGATAACACATAAGACCTCACCCCACAAATCATGATCCTTGTATCACCACAGTCACAACACCCTTTCGACACTACCACTGAGTAACTTGGAAACTCAGAGCCAACAATGAAGGCTGGTTGGCCAAAGGAACGCCTCACTGTTTGCCCTGTTTTATCTACCTGACCAGAGCTTTCCATCTGATGCATTATCAACTCCAGCATGCTCACGCCAACCACTTTGCCAGTGAGCTGCTCTGGCATTAGTTGTGCACTTTTCCCTCGGACACCAGGGTTAGTGGCTAAGCATTCAATATGCTCCACACAGGCTCAAGATAACCTTCACTTCTATATCTCTTTTCTTTCAATGGCCTAACGGTAAGGCCATTTGTAGCTGTCACTGCAGCCCATTGTGTCCAGTTTGGCCAGTGTCAGATCTGACACACAGTCCAGGATCTTTATAGGCATTAAGGCATTTAAGCCTAATGGTGATTTTTGGGAGTTTGGCACCTACGTTCCTCTGGATCAGAGCCAGATTCATTTCCTTTGTACCGTGGAATTAGCCAGTTCTGTTATATTTGAAACGTGTGCTCTAACTCCAAGATACCTTCCACTGGCAAAAAAAAAAAAAAAAAATCCTGTCATGCTGTTCTTGTCTCCTCCAAAACTACTAGAGCTTATGCATAGGCATGAGTGACATGTTGATTCAATTCCTCATCTTAGCATCCACTTTAGGAACAAATACATAAACACTGTCAATTATTTATATCCGAACCCAAAGATGCAGTCTGCCGCCTTGTCAAAGAAGATGGGAGTTTGCAGGCATTCTCATTATAGCTTCAACTAGCCCACACAAGTGTGCCATTAGCACTGACAGGGAAGCCCCAGCCTTGGGCTCCTTTCAATCCCCATGTACCTTTTTTGAACGGGGCCGAAATCTTAAGTGTGAGAGCCAGCTTGCTAGCCACAGCTGAAACTGGACAAAAGGAAGGTTTTGGCAGCTTCGGCAGCCATTCGATCCTGACACAACCTGTCACACATCACAGCTACCACTTGTCCTAGGTGACTGGCACAAAGTAGTTTCACAGCTACCTGAAATGACAGGATCCCCATTAGGACCACGTGTGAGAAAGAGCTCCTGACACCAGCAGCAAGTGCAGGTGTTTTGTCTGCCTGCTTGTTTCCCCCTTTCCAAACCTAGTCTGTCTTTTGTTTGATTTCAGCAATCTGATTTTGCATTATCATTCATGGGCAGAGGTTGACAGGCAGTCTATCTCGGCAGTACCAGACGTGATGGGAAGAGCAGCACTAATGAAGAAAGGACTTTGAAGGCTCATCCTGGATCTCAGGATGGCCTCGTTCAAGGTCATGCTGGAGAAGGAAGGCATCTGAGCAGCTTTTTTTAATAACAAGGATTGGATAGAGTGCAGAACTGTGGTTATTATCAGTAGTGCTCACTACTTGAATTGCTAACTTGAAGAGGCCTCAGCCAGGGTCTGTGCGCTCCAGGTGCTGTACGTGCTTTCCCAGCCCTGGAAAACTTACACTCCAAGTATGAGAAAGAAGAGATGGCACAACAAACAGATCAGGAGGAACAAGAGGCAAGAATGAGATAACTCCAGTACCCATAGCAAAAAAGTGAAGGAATACAAGCTCTACTTCTATAGCTACAAGGTGCCTATATCTTCTCAAGTGGATGTCATTCCTGAAGAATTTTCCTAGGAAGAATTCACCTGACGCCAGGCAAAAACCCAAAGGTTAAAAAAAATAATGTGACATTCATGTAAGCTGAAAAAGAAAATTTAAGCAGGGCCAGAAGCATCTGTAGCAGGAAATCAGAGTCCCTTATGGGGAAAAAGGATTCAGATGAATACTCAAGTGAAGCTTTCTGGTAGGTAATGTGGCAGGCCAGTAGGGGGTGCCCCTGCATTGAGCCACCCACCTCGCTGAGCCCAACCACCTTCCAGGCTCCGAGTGCCTCCCCGGGGGCGCCTCATGTCCGGCCGACCCCCCCGGGTGCCCCTCAGGTCCGGCCGCCCCCCTTCCTGAAGCACACCCACAAGGCTGGGGGTAAAGCCGCCACCATGCAGAGTCTGGACTGATCTTGGACCTGCACCCTCTGGGAAACACAGGCCTAATAGTCCTTGAGGGTAGTTGACCCAATGCAAGAACTTGGGGAACTTCCCTTAGTCTAAAGCACAGATAGTGGTCTCCCTTAATCAGCCAAACCAAGGGGACCCCAAGGCATAATCTAGACCCTCTGCCAATAAGTCTCCAATGCTAGGTACAAAGGAGAACTTTATTGGTTACAAGGAGTAGGTTTGGAATAGGGTACGGGGTAGAGTAATATCAGAGAAATCCCTTAGAGCAAACAGTGGCATGCTAACCTTTGATCACGCATCTGAGTTACTGCAAGCTATATATCTAGTTAGATCTCAGGTAGCTTACTCACAAGTATTATCCGGAGGCAGGTGGAGATTCCCTCTGGAGGCAGGCCATTCATTGATCATGAGTTTCAAGAGAGAGACAGAGTTGCAGATGGTCCAACTTCTCTCTGAGTTTTCATCATGGCTACTGCCCCTCCTCCTGGGCAGTCCTTCACTTATATAGCCCTTATGACTTCATTTACCTGATCCAACAAAGGCCAGCAACTGCTGGCTGTCAGCCAAACAATTTGAAATGCATCACTGGTTGCCGGGTAGACTGGCAGGGTCTCTAGCCCCCTCCCAGTCGTGTTGGCATTGCTTAGAACAATAGGAAGCTTAAGCCTCGTGTAGGCAGATGGAGCAGGTTTCCCTGCTTCTCAGGAATGTATCCAGCTCAGGTTACAACTCAGGGTTACCTGAAGCAGATGGGACCAGAGGAGTCTGCCCTCTGCAGTGACCACAGTAACCAAACTGTCAGATAGCAGAGTTTGGGGAGAGACAGAGATGGTATTCTGCCACAGGTAATCTCAACCCAGTGGCAATTCCAGAGTATCCAGGATGCAGGCACCAGAGGACACCCTGCACTGGATAAAACAGTTTCCACCATGCTGTCCACCATCTTTGTGCACAGCTATTACCTGCCACTAACTATCCATTTTTGCTAAAGCAAAAACCACTCTTTTTTTCTCTGGTTGGTAGCTGATTCCCAGGCCTACACCACTGAGGGGAATGGGCTGGCCATCTCTGGATGTTTTGCAGCCTTCATTTCTCTTTCCCCAAGAACAGTGGCACTCACATAGGAGTGATTCTTATTATTGAATGAGACCAACACATTTACCTCCATCCATGAAATCTGGGGTTTGCTCCATTCCTTTGGGAAAAGACTGACCTGCTAGTTCAGATGCCTGATTGTCTCCAATGCCATCGCAACAAGCATTTTCCTTCCTGCTTGTATTTTCTCCTTTCTTGCCAGGAAACAGTTCCACACCCCTAGGGATGTCCACATCACAAAACACCACCATCTTCCCAGCTAGCACCCTGGTTGACAAGCTCTGTGTGGAGGGTCAGGACTGGGTGAGCAAGTGAGAGGAAGGGGAAGTCATGAAAAACAGGTCCTCATCCGCCAGTCAACTACAGGGGATAAGTCATGAATATCAGGTCCTCATCCGCCAGTCAACTACAGGGGACAGAAAGTATTCCATGCAGATGAGGGCTCAGCACCAACATCTGGCTCATCTGGATTGGGTACAGCCCTAGCCATGTGCTGACCTTGCCAACATATTGTGGTAAAGAACCTGTAGAAAATATCCCACTCTTGGTCACAGCCACACTGGTCTTAGTAACCTTGGGAGTCGCAGAGTAGATGGGAACATAAAGGAAGCAACGACGGCGGGTCTGGACCTGCAGTCCATTATTATTGCTACTCTTGTACCACAGGCGGCTGGTGCTACAGCTGCCGGTTGGACCGGTTATGCCCAATTACTTTCAGTAAGAAAAACAGACAACTGCCACTCTCATTTAAGTCGCACACATTTGATCTGCTACAGCATGATTATCACTGGAAAAAAAGCTCTGCAAAGGCCCTAATTATATGAGTAAGTATGGAAATTGCCATTATGCTCCACGCTTAAGTGTGCAAACCATTTGTTAGCCCATTTTCTTCTGAGCATCACCTGAACAAACAACAGCCCTTTGCAGTTGCAATCAGACTGTAATTAACTGTGGCAAGATGACAGTGTTATTTCACTGCAACATTCACTCTGATTTCTTCTGCTGGCCTGAACCAGTAGCCATTTTCTCATCTGAATGTTGTAATTTCTAACTAAATTATAAATGATAATACATTTTTGCTCTGCTGAAATTACTCTTAGGAGCAGGTTTATCTCATGAGAAGTGCAGCCAGTCCCTGGGTAGCAATACACTATGGACTCATCTGATTAACATTTTGTGAATTGACATTAAGAAAAAAAGCACTGAGGATAGTGCTTCTAGATGCCTCACTTTAATTCAGAGAAACAGAGCTCTAATACCCAAATGGCATTTAATCCAACACTAAAAATACAGACACGTCTTAGCCACTGCAGTAACAGGCAAGTTTCATGGGAGCTCACTCTGCCATCATTAAATCCAGCCATTTATTCTTCTCCAGCACACATAAATGCTGTAAAAGAAAAAGATCCAGACAAGGGGTAGCAAAAACTAAAACAGGAAGGGGAATTATAATAAATGTAGCCATGTTGCAACATTTCCCAAGCCCATAGCAAACAGCAGTGATAAATGAACACAGAGGACAATTGCAAGTGGGTTGGACCTGCCTTTGAATGGATACCTCAAAAGGATCTGCTTCTTACATTTTAGCAATACTTATACAGCTTGTCACAGTAACAAAACAATATTGAATCGAAGACTTCAAAATACTGTTGAATCAAGGTCAAAATAACGTTAGTCAGAAATCCCACTGATTTCAATGGAGGCGTTTGCTTCATATGGCCCATCAAATGACACTATGCCACATAATTCATAGTAACAGGTTGGTGAGTCTGCAGTCATAGCCATGAGTAAGAAATGGCCCATAGCTGCCCTGGCCCACCATGGAAAAGAATTGCTAGTAATCACATTACAAGTTTTAATGGCTTGAATTTCTGTACCTATCGAAGATTAAACAAATCAGTGAACAAGTTCGTGGATGACAGCAAGCTAGGGGGAGCAGTAGATATGCTGGAAGGTAGGGCTAGGATTCAGAGGGACATAGAAAAATGGGACAAGAGCCAAAAGCAATCTCATGAGGTTCAACAAGGACAAGTGCAAAGTCCTGCACTTAAGAGGGAGCAATCCCATGCACCAGGCACGGGGGCAGCCTCAGGGCTGACGGGCTGGGCAGCAGCTCTGCAGAAAAGGACCTGGGGGTGACAGGGGACAATAAGGTGAACAGGAGCCAGCAGTGTGCCCTTGTTGCCAAGAAGGCTACCGGCATCCTGGGCTGCATTAGTAGGTGTGTTGCCAGTAGGTCAAGGGAAATGATTATTCCCCTCTGTTCAGCACTGGTGTGGCCACATCTGGAGTCCTGTGTCCAGTTCTGGGCCCCCCACTACAGAAAGGATGTGGAGAAGATGGAGACAGTCCAGCAGAGAACAACAAAAATGGTTGGGGGGCTGGGGGACATGACTTTTGAGGAGACTGAGTGGGGATTGAATAACAGCTTTCACCTCCCTGCAGGGGGGTGCAAAGAGGATGGAGCTGGACTGGTCTCAGTGGGGGCAGATGACAGAACAAGGAGCATTGGGCTCAAGTTGCAGCAAGGAAGATTTAGGTTGGATATTAGGAAAAACTGATTAGGAGGGTGGTGAAGCACTGAAACAGGTTACCTAGAGAGGTGGTGGACTCTCCATCCTTGGAGGTTTTTCAGACCTAGTAGACAAAGCCTTGGCTGGGATGATGTAGTCTTGGGCTGGTCCTGGTCAGAGCAGGAGGGTTGGACTAGATGTGACCTCCTGACATCCCTTCCAACCCTCATTTTCTAGGATCCTATGTTAAAGTTTCAGTGTACTGCAGAATGGCCATCTTTATTTTAATTCCATCAAGGGCAGAGCAAGATAACTGATGACAGGAATTTAGCAAACTTTCCAATGCAGAATAAATTTGCAAAGAAGAAAATTGCATTGGTTGTGGAGCTTTTTCCTTGCTAATACAAGTGATTTAAGCCAGTTAGAACAAAATGCCAGCGTGAAACTTTGCTTAGGAAGAAAGCATTGATCTTTCTAAAGAAACATTTGTCAAGCACGCAAAATGAACATCCAGAGGTTTTTATTTACTCTCCTCCACTGCGCTCACTGGAAGAAGTACGCTCTGCAGCCCTGCCTCAACGCACGACTCGTTAGAATTGTAGACCTTTGGATGCACATTCCTATTTGCAAGAGAAAAAGGCACACATATAAAAGAGAAGTTTACTGCTCCTCAGGCATCTCCCAAACCTCAGCTAAATCTTTCTGCTTCTGTTCCTTAAATGTCTCAATTTGCATAAAATTGTCTGCAAACAATTACAGTTAATTAAGATAATTTATCACTTGAAAGTAAAGCTGTCTTATCAGCAGGTATCAGCCTGTTAAGCAAACAAAGAATTAGTCTAGGAAAATAGTCAGGTCCTTGTTACCATGTTATACACGAAGTGGCAAAAATCATTTCTTTATGATACTTTTTATTTGGACTGGGTGTTATGTTTTCAAAGTAATTAACTGCAATTAGCTAATCATCCTTCTATTGCAACTTAATTTGTGACTCGACACTATAGACTTGACTCATTTACACTTTGGCAGGCTTCCTGCATATAAATTGCGACAAAAAACTTTTGATAGCATCCAAAAGTTCTTCTGACTCTGCAAAAATGGCACATTAGAAAGAGCTTGATTGGGCATATGCTAAATTTTGCTCAGGCCTGAAGGGAGCAGTTTTCAAAGTGGAAAGGAAAAATGTACTACAACCAGTGTGAAAAGCAGGTCTACATTAAAGCCCGCTCCAGAGGGGCTCCCTAGATGGTGGACTCATCCCTGCGGCATGGGCCTTCCCTTGAGACCTGGCCCAGACTCCACTGAAGCCATCAGATGCCAAGGCCATTAGCTTCAATGGCCATTGCTTCAGGCCCGGTACGTGGAAGTCTGGCTGATTTCAAACAGAGCTCTACACATAAGATGCTCTCTCTCAGAGCTGTCAAAATTATGCCCTTACATTAGAAAATAAAAAAAAACAAACTAGTAATCAAACCACTTTTCATTCAAAGACAGTCATTAGCAGTGCAGCATGCAATGGGAAAAATAAAAAAACAAAGTAACCCGTTCTGGAAGACCGTGCATTGAAGACTTGATTGCTAAAATAATGATAATAATAATAATAAAAAGACAGCATTTAATTCTGCCTTTTTGTGATTAGTTATATATTAGCATTCATAAAGGCATTAGCCCATCAGGGTAAACCGACTTAATGCTGTACCAAAACCACTAAAAGACAACCAGGAAGAGTAATTTTTAAAATTAATTTAAAACCATTTCTGTGCCATGGGAAAACAAAAAATCATTACGTGGTGACATTAATATTCACAGCAGCTCTTATACAATCAGCCACTGCCCTCCTGAGCTCCAAGTAGCTGCCGAGCTCGCAGCCGTAAAGGGATCTACCGCGCCAAAGCTCAGCTGATGCCAGGAGACACCCACACTGCAAAAGCCCACCATTGCCCTTTCCCCTCCTGCTCCCCTTCTCCGCAGAACCCTTGGACTTAATTCTTATTTCTTCCTCCAACAAGGGCATCCCAATCTCCTTGAGAAAATAAAGGCGTACAAGCCTGAAGTGCTCTGCTTTATCAGATTGCATTCTGTACCGCTCCTTTTACAAAGGCTGGATCTCACATACCGTCAAAGATAATTATGGTTAAAGCAATTACAGTCGCCTTTTTTTTCATGCGGCACCATCCTTTGTTCCACACATCTTCCCACGTACCGTGCCGACTTATGATCCATTCCTCCTTCCTCCCCCACAATGTATTTTTAAAAAAATAACAAAAAAAACGCTTTTCTCCTTGTCTTCAAGTTTGTCTAGGCAGGAAGCCCCATGCAGGGCACTGAGCATGGGTTTATGAGCTAGTTACTTCAGAGGTTGCCTGTGCTCTGTTGTGATGTGCCTACGTAGCCCAGCTCTCTCCCATTCTCCATTTGCAGAGTTGGGATAGCAACAGTAGGACATGGCTTTACAATTTCAGATTTGTACAGGGCTGTGCAAACCGGTAAGTGGTGTATAAGCATGTAGGAGTTTTTCCTTGGTGTCGGCTTCCTATTTTTCCCTCCACATCCATGGGAATTTCCCTGACGCTAGGCATGAAGAGTCCACTGTGGATAGCACAACGTCATCTCCCGCTCCTTCTAAGATGTTCCTTACTTTCATGACCTATTGGGCAGGTTTCCTGCTGCAGCCTCCGTAACACTATTGCTACTACCAGTCTACTTAAGAAACAGCAATGATTTCTAACCCTCTTCCCTGGCTTTATTAGCATCATGGGGGATGTTGTACAACCAAAGAGCGCCTTTGCTGTATGCATGATCTCATCTTTCACAGCAGAATGAAGATCAAACCAGAGCTCACCCTCTAAAGCCACACTCTCCTGCCTACCAAGATCTATCTAATGTCCTCTTTGACCAAAACGTTCAGGTGAACGCCACCACTGTGGACTGCCTTTGCTGCTGGAGCTGCCTTTCAAGCTCTGTATAGAATCATAGAAAATGAGAGTTGAAGGGACCTCAGGAGGTCTCATTTAATCCAACCCCCTGCTCCAAGCAGGACCAGATCCAACTACATCATCCCAGGCAGGGCTTTGTTGAGCTGGGCCTTAAAAACCTCCATCTCTCTGGGGAACCTGTTCCAGTGCTTCACCATCCATCTAGTGATAAAGTTTTTCCTGATATCCAACCTAAACGTCCTTTGCTACAACTTGAGACCTTTGTTCATTGTTCTATATGCTGCTCTTTGCACTGTTAGCATATCATGGTCAGGGTCTTTTGTTGCTTGCAGTGTGGGGTTCAGATACTAAAAGGGAATGCCACTCTTCTTCCCCTGCTATGGGACAGTTGCCCCTCTCTCTCACTCTCTTCTCCTGCATGGTGAAATGTTCGCCTGTGGGATCTGTCTTCCTCCCTGAAATGGGAATAGCAGAAGTTGATAAGGGGGCACCCAGCCCTTATTGCCCCAAGGTGAGAGGGCAGCACATGGCAGGAAGGGTCTTAGACAGACTCCCCTAGTTACCTCTTCTCCTTCAAAGGCAGATTTGTTTCCCAATCTTCTAACGAGGCTTTTCTTTCCTGGTGATTCTCCATGTCCCATACCCAGCATCCTGGCTAAAGGCATGGAGCATGTAAAGATCTGCATAAAATCTCTTATGAATGTCTTTGGAGTTCAAAATGGGCAGATCATTCCAGAGGACACTTCTCCATGCATCTGGAAGTATTTGTTTTTACCTCCCCATAGATCCAGCTTCCCAGCAGAAACTGGAGTGGGGAGGTGCTGGGATGTTCCCCGTAGCCCCTCTCCACCCACAGATGCACCCACCCCCTCTCCCCCAGAGATGTGGATACTGGCCTTGCTCTCATAGCACACCATAGATTTCAATCTATTCTTTTCCAGGTTTCTATAGCAAGGTGGCTTATATTGATGGATAATCCCAGAATTGTCCCCTGGTATTCGAAGCTGGCAGTGCCACAATAAGGCTGCTGATGATACAAACTTCATTTTCTGCACACTTCATATTCAAGGGCCCATTGGGGCTGCTTCAATAGTCTGTACCAGACCTTGCCTGGTCTGGCCAATGCTTGCTGGTTTAAAGCTAAGAGAGCAAACATTTCAACCAGTAAGCTGTACTTGCGTAAGCGTGACTTTAGGATGTCCTTGAAATACATTCTTGGGCAAATACCCTTCCCTCATTCACTGTATAGAAATTACGTGGGCATTTTGTGTGTCATCCATCCAAGAGACCCAGTTGTTCCATCACAGCTAGAGCTCATTATTAACCCTTCCATGGGTATCTGGTCACCAAGTTGTAGGGCTTTGTTACCTAGCAGCTTGTTGTACCACCTCATTCAGAGCAGGGGGCAAGGGTGCTTCTGGTGAAACTTGTCCAGTTGATGAATATGCCTTCTGTAAAGTGTCCAAGTCTCCTAGCCATGAAACAGTGTGGCGGGAACTCCTATACAAAAACTCTTATATGCATGTGACTGTGGTCTGATGCCCACTCCAGGAAAGACTTTCAGTTGTGTTTAGATGCCTTTACATCCAGATTTGGAAGAGTATATAGTGCCTTTCTGTATCCAACAGCCCACTGTATTTATCTGTCCACTTCCATTTGTTTGTCAGTTCACTTATTTGAGAACTGTTTTCACCATACACACCTCTATTGAGGAGGAGCTAGTTTGTTGTACGTAAAAGCCATAATGGCCTTCATCAGGTTTGAGATGAGTCCGCAGTCAGCATTTCCACCAACCTAAAGGTGTCCCAGGCTGTTGTGCTCTCCACACTGCAGTCAGGTTATATTGGATCACATTCAAATCTAACCCAGAGATACTTGCCACTGCAGCTGTGCAATATGCCCCAGGGCTTGCGGGTGACACTTCTTGGATGAATTTGGGGAAATAATCACATCCCTATTTTGAAATCTGATGGCTAGAAAATGATATTTAGAGATTTGCTTTTAGGAACTGGCTTGTAGATAATGCATTAGAACAGTGGTTCAGGGGGATGGCAAGGGTTAATTGGTTTCTAAAAGCTTGTTTGTGACAAGGTTTTACAGCCTTCAAGGCAGACACCATGTCTGAGGCCAATGGACAAGCAGGCATACACATCCTGGGAAATTAAAGACATGAACCATGTACCCAAAACATGAGATAGTTTGCTGTATTGGAGCCAGGTCACAGTGCCCAGCGGCAGAGCCCCTGGGATTTCCACTTTTGATGGATGGACCAAATTAGGAGGCCAGGCATGCCCAGTTTAAGACACCAGTAAATGACCACATTAAGATGTATGCATGTGATGGCTTTGAGAAACAAAGCAATGTGCTGACAGGACAGAATGTGGACAGGATTATGACCACAAGGAAACCAATCAATGGTACTGAAAATGAAGAGTCATCAGGAGAAAAAGAAAATAAAAGGAGGGCAACCATGGGCAGAGGACACACCATCGGCCCATCTCAACCACTGCATTGCAGGGGGGTGGGCCTCCGCCCTCGACTTCCAAGGTTGCTGACATCTGACATTCAAGAAAGAACCACGGGGTAAAACTTGCATACTGGCCAGGCATACCTTTCCTCTGTGAGCCCTAGGATTGGTAGATATTGAATCAGAGGGGTTATTTTGTTTGCCTTGCCTGCATTATTCTCATCTGCTATTACTGTGTGTCAATAAAATTTGCCTATTATCAAATAGAAGGAGTTATGTTTGGTCTGAAGGTTTGGGTCCACTCAGAATAAGGTATCTGGGTCATAAATCCAGTACCAACAAACTCCTGGAGGGAAGATATATACCTCACTCTCACTTGTAGAGCTGTACACATTGTATGTATGTCACAGAACATTGCCAGCCAATAGCCAATGCTTGGATTTAACACAGTATTATTTATAAAGGAATTCACTTGTTCTAGGGACAGATATTAAAAAAAGAAGAAGTTGGAAAGTTCAACTTGCAGGGAGTTCCTTCTGTGTATTCAGACTGTCCTCCTTCCAAAGGTAACACAAATTAATGGAACTTGCAAAGTGATATTGATCTGAAACTTGCCAGGAAAGTTGGTAATGGCTCTCTCTCATTATGCCCAATTGTATAAGAAGCAACGGTTTTAATTAAACAAAACCCCTGTTTGTGGGACCCACTACATTTCCATGGCAACTTGACTCTGGCACTTCTCTTTGACTGGCCCTTGAAAGCTGCTTCAGAGGGTACTGTTCACTGCATTTGAAATTAAGGGCTACTGACAGAGCCCATAATTGATTTGGAAGAGATGAGACTTTTCCAGCCAGTGAAGGAAGATGCAAATCACAGGCATAAATAGGAAGTACATAATACAGTCCAGTACTTCCAGCTACTGAGTAGAGAGCGTGTGGACAACTATATCAAACCCAGAGCTCAATGCTATAAGACTTGGGTTTGATTCTCAGCTCTGACATAGGGAGAGGGTTTCATTGGCTGAGAAGTCAGTCAGTTTGACTACTCAGGAGTCCAGTAACTATAGAGACCTCAGTTTCTGGTTGTCCAACTGCACTCAACTAGCACCTGGGCATCTAAGCAGCTTCTGCTGACTACAGGAGTTTCAGATGTTCCTCGTCTCTTCTGAACATCTGGCTTTATAAACCTATCCCAGCCTGCAACAATGGCATAATTTGTCTGTAAATAGGTATGCACTGACTATTGAGGGAGAAAAATTCAGGTAGAAAGTTAAGGATTGCAAGGGAGAGAGCAGGAAAACCCTTGTAGATCCACAGGCTTCAATTTTACCATTCAGACAGCATGCAAGGCACAGACAAGGC
Source organism: Alligator sinensis (assembly GCF_000455745.1). NCBI lineage: Eukaryota > Metazoa > Chordata > Crocodylia > Alligatoridae > Alligator > Alligator sinensis. The sequence continues at coordinate 799,712 of NW_005842121.1, forward strand.
TTCAATATTAGCTTCAAGTCAAATAGAAAAATAGGGTCAAAGGTCCCCCTGAGCGTACAAGTATGTTGCATTAGCATGATGAAGAAACACCCATTTCTGTAGCCTAGCAGGGAGTGGTGTGCCTAGCAGAGTGGTTCTCAACCTTTTTAGACTCAGGGTCCCCCCTCCATAACTTTTGTGAATTGAGCAGCACCCCATTTCAAACACTTATTCATTTAGGACAGTGCTGATCTCCCTACAGAAAGGCCGGGCAGTGGGGGCAGGGGAATGGCCAGGCAGAGTGAACCTAAGCCTGCCCTTATCTACTCATCTCCTCCCACTCCACAGCACCCTTCAAAGGATCTCGTGGCACCCCAGGGTACCCAAGCAGCCTGGTTGAGAATCACTGGCCTAGTGCCACTTCCACTTGCCTGGACTCTCCAGTCTACATAACCAGGACTCTTGAAAAGTCAAGCTGATTGACTTCTCATTCAATGAACTGGAAGTGAGGAAGCAAACGGCCATAATCTGAGAGCTAGCCCAAAGCCTTAGGGAAA
>NW_005842121.1:800278-849399 GCF_000455745.1 Alligator sinensis
AATGTAATCCACAAGTGGCGACGGAAGAACGAAACAAAACAGAAATCAAACAAGCCCACACACCGCCGTGTTTGTTTCCCGACTTATCTATACTTCTCAGCTAACAGCAGTATAATGGTTGTGTATTAATAATGCAACTTGGCTGCAATTCTTTGCTGTGGCTTATGTTTCCCCATATAGCTGTTTTGAATGGTAATTGTGAAATGCATGCTCCTTCCCTCCTCCTAATTGAATTTAAAGACAAACAACATTAAAGTTAGGGATCTTTATTTTTAAAGACAGCGCGTAGTTCAATCTGTTAAGAAACACGGTTATTTTGTTTACTTTTTAACTGGGGTCATCACCTTCTCTACTGTTGTTTCAAGGTTGACAGTGATTTAAACTTGGTGTATTTTTACAACCTACACCTAATCCACAATATAAATCATCCTGAAGGACACTTATTTCTGCCTGTCATTTCACAGGAAGATGCTATTAAAGCTGAGCTGGGTACAATGTGCAATTCAAAAATGTGTTGCTTTTGACTTCAACATGCATTACATTTTCATTAGCTCCGGATAGAGATGGAGGTGGGAAGGCATGCCAGCAGATTCATCTGACGAAATGATAATTGCTTTCCCCTCATCTAAGAACATGTCAATGGTTTTTCTTCATTAATAAAAGGACATCTGCATTTTAACTGTCTCCTATTCTGTTAATAGAGACCGAATGTATAAGGCTCCTCATTCTCCAAGAATTAGGAGAATACAGAGATGTTGCTATTGGTTTTCATGATAGCCAACACTCTTGTGCCTTTAGGTTTCACAGATCATTTCAAAGGCGTAATATTTTCAAAGGTGACTGGACATTATGGGTGTGTCTGTTTTTGCTGCATACCCAGCCTGTGAAAAACAATGATCCTTCCCGCATTGTGCACCTCAAAACACCCCAAAGTCAATGTGTTTGTTTGTTTTTACAAATCTTGGGGTAAAGGTATTCAGCAAAATCCCAAAGAATGTATTTCTTTCCATGGAAAATATTATTCATGAACCCAAACTGTTACTACCACATGATTCACATGATTATTAACACCACTGTTCTCAGTTGTGACAAATGACAGAAGAAGCAGCAATGGTCTCATGTTGCAGAAAAGGAAGTTTAAGTTGGATATTAGGAAGAACTCTTTCACTAGGAGGGTGGTGAAGGCAAGCACTGGAACAGGTTACCCAGAGAGGTGGTGGACTCTCCGCCCTTGGAGGCGTTTAAGACCTGGCCTGACAAAGCCTTTACTGGGATGATGTAGTTAGGGCTGGTCCTGCTTGGAGCAGGCGGTTGGACTAGATGTGACCTCCTGAGGTCCCCTCCAGCCCTCATTTTCTATGATTTTATGATTATGATTATATACACATACAGTCTTACAGGTGCTGTTATGCCATCACACTGTTATATAATCTTACCACATTATTACTCCTGAGAAATGGTTGAGCTTGGATATGGATCCTGGCAACCAAGGTCCCGCTCTTAGAGGTGCCTGCAAAAATCATGCTAGCCCTTGTCTCCTGCTCGATGCATATCTGGATCACCTGGCTCCTTTTTGCAGAGGTTGCCCAGTTATTTCAGTTCTGGGGTCACAGTGGGGTTTCAGGCATCCCCGGTAGTTCACAGTCCATAGGTGGAACATATCCTCATCTCAGTTGGTTTCTATCTACACAATAGATAGTTGGCCAAGGTAGTCCTGACCTTAAAGGTAAAGGGGTGTCAATAGAGATTCTAGTTGATGGAGAAGCCTATCAGTGTGTAAAGAATGGCTCTGAAAGCAACACCCAAAAACCAAATGCCCCTGCCAGTCACCACGACAAATGCTGCCCACAAAGCATGAGTGTTTGCTGCACTTTGACTTCTGGGGCATATGCTCACTCCTCATGGAGCTCTCCGGTGTGGCTCTGTAATGAAGCAATTACCGAGAAAGAGCTGCAGCCGGCTTGGAAGAATCCACTAAGTGCTCTTCCATGACCTGAGGCTGATGAGGGAGAGGGGGCTGGAAAACAGCAGTTGGGAGAAAAAGAAAAGAGAACATTTTCTACCGCCTTGCTTATTAAATCACATCGCTAGACAGGGGCAGAGAGCTGGAGCTCATGGCCGAGGTGGCAAACGAGGTGAGTGCCAGTTGTCAGAACATGTGGCATTAATGCCTAGCTGTGGACGGGAACCCAAGGGCGAGCATGCAGGGTGGGAGGGTGGTGGACAAAACCCTCCACAGGAGGAGAAACATTATGAGTTAAATCACGAGTCACTGCAGGAATCAGCATGGGCCGGAAACAGGGGACTACATTTTAAAAAGATATTTTTTGGAGAGGGCTTTCAGGGTCAGAGGCAGAAAGAGACTTGGGTTTGCTGTCCTGCTGGGATCCAGCTGTGTCCTCTCTAGCAATGCACACGCAGCCTGAGCAAGCCTCAGGGATGGCCTGTTGCCTTCCCTGACGTCCACCTGCGTGTGCTGCAAGTCGGTTCCCTGAGAGCGGAAGAACACCCACGTGTGCAAGCCACAAGCGTGGCAGGAGACAGATGGAAACAGTTGGTTCATGAAACAGCACGCCGGAGGGAGGGAAAGTGCTCCTTCTTCACTGGCGCGGCAACACATAATCGGCTGCGATTATAGCTGTAATATTCTCCTAACTACTTAATTTAAAAGCCTGTTAGGTGACTGGTAAAGTGCTCTGTGCAAAACTACGGGGGGTGCGGGGGAAGGTTACAGCACAGCACACAGGAGCATGGAGGGGAGGAAACGATGATACCGCCCGTGGAGGTGACAACCAATTTTTGTGCCATTTTCCTCTGGCTCAACAGCAGCAATCTGGTTGTGCTAGAGGGTCATAGCAAAACAGGGCTGGAAGGGACCTCAAGAGACCAGCTAGCCCAACCCTTGCTCAAGACAGGGTCCTTGCTAAAACGGAGACCTCTCGGAAGTGACCTGGGCTTGTCCTGGTGACAGCTGTGTTCAAATCCATCCAGACAGCTCTGAAGAATCTGCCTTCAATGGAGAAGATTGGTTTCACTGAAAAGAAAGCATTCTTCACGTATAAATGTAGCCATGGGCATCCTGACATCTAGCAGGATGTGTGGCAGCAGGCGGTGGGCAGGTGCCATAGCAGGGGCGGAGTATGATGACGTATATCTTATACCAAGGAGAAAAGACATCTGCTTCACTGACCATCACCGTAACCCTCCTAGCACCAGCTTCCTGGAGAGGACTTGCATTGTGTTGCTCTTCTCTCTCAGCACCACTTTGGGATGAATGCTTTGTTTCCTTAGCACTCCGAGAGGAATGAGCTGGTTTGGATAAAATAAGATTTAACCTGAACCTTCACCCAGATTTCAGAGCATATCATCTTTTCCAAAAGTTTTTAACTTCGTTTGCTTGCTCGTGTGCCTCCAGGTCTCCAGAAGTGCTAAAGGGTGCGTGGACAAGGGAAAACCTTCCATGACCAGAATCTCACCATGCTAAACCAAGCATCAGAGATCCCACAAACTTCATCGACAAGCAGCTAGAGTGAGCATTTCTGTCTCACGTTCCTCAGTCTAGGTTGAGAAATGCCTCTTAAGTCACATCACTCAAGAGTTTGGGTAATTTGTTCCCATTCTCATTGAGTAGGCTAGTTTTTAAGAAGCGTCTGCCTACACAATGACCCGCCCATCCACTCTATGGGGCTTTTAGGTACCATATCTCAATAGCATTCAAAAGATAGACTGTAGGCCTTTTTACCTAAATGAAAAAAGTTGCAGTGTTCAAATCTGAGCAACTTGGTTTCAGTGATATTTATCTGTGTGTTCAAGCTGAATTATAGGGCTACCCTTTAATAGCTAATTCACAACTCGTTCCAACAATGCTCATAGGCTGGTCCCATTGCAGAAAACTAGCTCAAGTGGGTATAAGGCATTGAAAAGCCTATATTCACACACTTATAAATGCACGCACACTGAATATGGAATGGGACACGGGAGAGTTTAGTTGCATGCTGAGACATATAGTTGATCTCTAGAAAAGCACTGAAAAGGGCTACCCAGAGAGGTGGTGGAATACCCCTCCTTGGAGGATTTTAAAACCCAGCTCGACAAAGCCTTGGCTGGAATTATATAAGTAGGGCTGGTCCTGCTGTGAGCATGGGGTTGGACTAGATGTGACCTCCTGAGGTCCCTTCCAACCCTCATTGTCTAGGATTCTTTCATTCTCTTACAATGGGTTTCTGTTCAAATGCAGCACCGGTACTGCATGCTTCCTGCTCTTGGCATTTTAAAATGATTCTTGATCTGGACAATGAAACTGGTGAGTCCAATGGGCAGGAGAGCTATAAAGCAGTAGCTGCAACACGGTGAGATGTGCAAATATGAGAAGCAGTAACAGAAACATTTGGACAAATTACTTAGAACCCAATTATCAGCTGCCAGCCTAATCTCACGTTCTACACTCACTTCTCTTACTTGGAGCTAGCAAGATTTTAACATGAGGCTTTTCTGAATCTTCTTAAGAACTCCTGACATGAAATGCTAATTGTAGCCCTCATGGTGCCACCTTACTCGGAGGGGGGGCATATGCCCCCCCAGCGACCAGTCAGCAACCGGTCCCCCCATGGCCAATCTCGCTGACCGGCGGGGAGGTGTCTCCTGCAGCCAATCTCACTGACTGGGGGGGAGGTGATGGGGGGAGTCCCCCCATGGCCGATCGCACTGACCAGGAAGCAGCCACGGCGCTCCCAGAAGTGGCCGTGGAGCTTCATCCCACGTTCCCTCTCCCCAGACAGCGCTCGCAGGGGCGCACCGGTGCTCCCGCCAACCCCCCTGCCTGTTGCCTAAGTGGGGAGTGCTGCCTGTCAGAGGGTGCACCAGCACTCTCAGGGGGTCAACGTGCACCCCTATGCACCCCCGATGTATCACCACTGATGAATGCTAAGTAGCACTTCAAAGAGACTCCGTGTGTTGAAGTAAAAGCTGCTCCATGACAGGAAGAGCTTCATCCCACGTTCCCTCTCCCCAGACAGCGCTCGCAGGGGCGCACCGGTGCTCCCGCCAACCCCCCTGCCTGTTGCCTAAGTGGGGAGTGCTGCCTGTCAGAGGGTGCACCAGCACTCTCAGGGGGTCAACGTGCACCCCTATGCACCCCCGATGTATCACCACTGATGAATGCTAAGTAGCACTTCAAAGAGACTCCGTGTGTTGAAGTAAAAGCTGCTCGTGTGTTTAAGTAAAAGCTTCTCCATGACATGAAAGAGTGAATGATCTTTTCTCAGACTCTGTAAAAAACTACAGCTTCCATCTGCTAAAATGCAATGCTAATATTGTGCTAGATAATCCCTACTGAGCAGGGAATCTCCAGAGAGGATCATGAGCTAATGAAATAAGGGTCACATCGATAGAGGTATTTAGTTGCTTAAGGACGCAGAGAGGCACCCACTGGCCTGCAGATAATGCACTGAGGCTTTTAAACTATCTAGGCATGTTTTGTAAAGGCCACTTGATGTAAAGCACCTATATACTTCTGTAAATCTGGCTCCAAGTCCTCAGTCTGGTAGGTATAGCAGTTTATAACCCCTATTGATCAGACACATGCTTGTGAACACATAAAACAGCGAATGGTGGGCTATGCTAACTCCACAACTGCCCTATGTAAGAACATAAGAACAGATTTGACTTTCAAAGGGCGACATTCTCCAAGATGCCTCAGAGATTTCCATACCTAATTCTTATTATAAATCAACAGGACCTGAGGGTACATCCAAATGAGTGCGCACCTGCAGTTAGTTGGAGGCACTACAAACCACACACAGCACATGTACAACCATGTGCTGTACAACATAGCACCAAAATTTGATACTGGGAACTCGTGGTATCAAAAAAACATGTGTTCAAAAAAAGCAGCACAGCACACACTCCAGGAGTGTGTGCTGGAGCAACTGGAGGCCAGGTCCTCCAGGGAGATGCTCCAGCTGCCGGCCAGAGCATCTTCCCTCCTCTAGGTCCATCCCAGCTCCTCCAGCATGCCAGCAGCTGGGAGAAGTGGGGAACGGGCAGTTTGTCCAAAGCGGGGCACCTTGCCCAGCACCACAGTGCACGTGCAGGGGTGTGCACAGTGACAAAAAGTAGCAGCATAAATTTCTCCAGGTATCTTAGGAAGAATACTGATCCCTAAGCAAATTTGGAAACAACACATTGCTGGCAGTGAGAGCGCGCCAGATGAGATCAGTTGGCAAGTTTAAAACAAACAAGAGGGCACACACTGGCACAATGCATAATTCACTTTTGGAACTCATGGCCACAGGGCACTGCAGAGGCAACTAATACAACCAGGGTCGCAAAGGTTTTAGACAGATTAATTGAGGACAGGTCCAGGTGGGCTTCTAGACAGGGAGGTCATCTCAAGGTCAAGACATCCTTAAAGGAGATGGATCACTTCATACATGCCCTGTTTCTTACACTTTGGCCAAAGCAGGTGGTCCAACTGGTGGCCCACAGGTTGCATACAACCTACAAGAAACCAGTATGTGGTCCACAAGCTGCACATGGCCATAAGCAGCTAACATGTGGCCCATGGACCCATCAACTGGCTTTCTCACTGCTGCATGGCAGGGGAGAGCCCCAAAGTCCATGTGCCACATGCACAGGCCATGCAACGGAGAGCAAGGGGGCTGCATGGCACCACCATCTCCACCTCTATGGCCCAGGCAGCCGGGGATGGGGGCTACATGCAGCTGGATCAGCCCATGCAGTAAGGGCACCCCAGAGGCTGTGCCTCCAGCATGCAGCATGCACAGGTGCAGCCCTGAAGCATGCACTACATCCCACTCTCCGAGACAGGATCCTGAGCGAGGTGGATGTCCGGTCAGACTCAGCAAGACAGTTCTTATGCTCAACCACAGCAACACCTGTCAGCTGACAGGTTTCCCTTGCGGATGTAAAAATCAATGTCGGTGCCAGTCTCTTCACCTTGTTTCGTGTCTCAGTGGAGATACGTTCCCTGTGAAAAAAAGGAAACAAGGCAATATTTTAGCAGAGGCTTCCAGAATGAAAAAGCTTTAATTTCTAATGCACTCTTCTCACCCAGCCTCTTTGAACATGCCCGACGCAGTGCCAGCCTCACACTGCAGCCTCGTCATATCCACGATGGGCATTAACAGCAGACACTGCTCGACGGGTCTTAATCACAGAAAGGCGGCAGCGAGTGCGAGGGACTACATTTTTTATTTATTTATTTTTTTTAGAGCGCCAGGAAAGAGCTCCGTGTACAAATCCCATTAACAGCCACTTTGAAACGGTAGCCTGCAAAGCCCATTAAATCCAGAAAAATAGATTTAAAGGCAAAACTAAAACTGTCTGAACTTTGCAGTGTTTGAGAGACCATTTTAATTGAATGGCAAACAGAGCATTTCTAATCCAGCCCAGATGAGAGCGAGAGAGGCGCGCACACACAACGTGGAATGGACTTGTATTTAAAATGAGGAGAATGAATAGTTGAAAGACATAGAGCTTGTCAGACCAAATCAAGTGGTTTGGGAGAGGCCCGGTGGGTGCAGAGGTTGGGAGGGGCAGGCTGGGGACAGGGGTCCTTTGTTCTCAGAGCAGTTTGACAGTCTGGTTGCTCCTGATTCATGCCAATGGGAGATGAGAATCAGACCCACTTCATATAGACACCCTTCACAGGTGGCTTTGAAACTCAAATACTTTTCATTAAAGAGCAGAGTGGCTAACATAGGAGGGCTCAATGGTAATTTTTTATCCAGCCCCAGGAAGGGGTTAACATGCACCTGCATCATCCCCAGCACAGATCAGGAACTAGACTGTGGCTCTGGGCTGCAATCAAGCCCTGGGTTCCTGACTTGATCCAGGAAGAAGCAATCTGCACCAGGCCTGTCTCAGCAAAGGTTGCTTCCCCTAGCAGCATGCTGCAGTCCCTCCTTGCCTGTACATCAGGAACACAAATGGCTGCAACATTGCAGCCACCAGGTCAACCTCTGCTCAAATATTTGAAGCAAGTAGGATGGCATGTGTGCTTCAAAATGAAGCTCACAGTCTGCAGAGGGGTGCAAAGTGCTCAGTGCATTATGAGACTGAGCCCCTAATTCTCATAAGCAACCAAGAGCCAAGTACAAATAAAATCTGCTCCAAAAAAGGTACCAGACAACCTCTGGGGACTGCAGATGTAGGAGCCTCCTGTACCGAGAGAGGCAGAGTCCAATAAAACTCCTTTTACCTACATCAGTTAATCCACTCCCCCCGCCCAAAATGCACCAGGGGGAAAAAAGAAAAGATTTCCAGCTTTCTGTTTTAATGTGACATGTTTGGTTGACTCAGTTGGATACCTTTGGTTTTGTATTTCCAAGTACAAGACTGGCAATACCAATTTTGCTAGTGGTTCAACTATTAATAGGAAAAATTAACAAACAGCTGGAGTACAAAACCCTTCAATTGACTTTTTTTCTTCCAGGCTATTTCATTTTATGTACGTTTGACTTAAAGGAAAAATTCACCTCCTGCTTATAACAATACATACAACAAACAGCTTTGCTAATGAAATTACAGCAGGGATTAGCTTGGCATGAATGAAAGGAGAAAACAGGCCATTGATATCCGGCCACTAGTCCTTAAAAAAAGAAAAATGCTTGCGCTGGACTCTTCGACGTAGAAGAAGTATATTAAGAATCGGAGGGATATCTACAATGTCTTATCGGGGAGAGGCACAGAACCATCATGCTTTATAACTGGAATGCATTAGCACCACAGCAGTAATGCTGTAATGAATAAATCCAGGCTGATAATATAAATCTGAATACCAAAATCGCCTCTTCCAAGAGGTAGCATCAGCCAAGGAGCACTACGCAGGGGAGGGAAGATGATATTATATCTCCGCCCTGATTATAACATGCAGCTGGTGAAATGAAGCAAGAAGCGAGCTAGTGTTACCGGTCCCTGTTAAATTGAAGTCTGTAAGATTGATGTATACCCCTAACAGAGGGGAAAGGCAGAGAGGGGAGTCACAAAAAAGGTCCTATTTTTCCTGGTTTCACCTGAGTAAAGCTGATATCAGCCTGCTCGTTTTCAGTTCTTCCTGCCAGCATCCTCTGTTTTATTGTTAATGGAGACATTCATTGCAGCAGTACTTTATATTGGGACATGACTTCATTCTCCTAGCACAGAAAAAATCTTTGTATCTTTCTAGTCATTTAACACAATTGTTGAAAGGTCTTGGCCATTATACAGCTACTCCTTGCATGCAACTCAGCACACGCATTTCAGCTCTTGGGCTTTCTGATCTAGAAATAAGGCACTAGAGATCAAGTATATTTTTCAATCCGTGTTTAATGGAGAAAGTTAAAGGCAATGCATCTCTGTCCTGTGATCTATTCACTAGAGATTCTCATACAACGCCCCCTCATCAGAGCCTCTGTCTTCAAATGGGTTTGTCTGCGGTAACCCCATTTCACAGAGGGGAAAGCAAGCACAGGCAGTCTAAAAGTAAAATCCTGACTTCATGAATGCCAGTGCAAAATGTCCATTGACTCCACATAAAATAACTTGTCCAAGACCCCAGCTAGTGTCCTAACCTCTGCACCCTCCTTCTTCCAGGGGTGTTTTTCATAGCTGCCAGCTCAGAAGTATATTCAACACCTATACTTCAGTCCTATTCAGAAAAAACACTTAAAGCCCACTGGCATTGGGGGAATTGAAGCATGCGCTGAGGTGCTTTCCAATTTATCTAGGTCATTCTGAACACTAACCCTACCCTCCGGTGTCTACCGTGTCCCCCTCCCCTCTTGACGTCATCTGAAAATTTGCTGAGTGTGGTCTCAATCACATTTTCCGAATCGTAATAAAGATATTAAACAGCCCCAGACCCAGGACAGACCCCTGGGGAACCCCACTTGATACTTCTTCTCAATTGGACACTGAGTCCTTGACAACTACTCTTTAGGTGCGTCTACATGAGACACTTTACTGCACAGTAGACTAGTCTAGTGCACAGTAAAGCATCACCATCTATGCATGCATGGCATTTACTATGCAGTAAATTAGCCTACTGTGCAGTTAGCTAGTACCTGTAAATGCAGGTACTAGATTAACAGCACAGTAGTTTCTACGCACTACACGCCTGCAGATGATGGACAGGAGCAAATTTGCTCCTGGTTAGCCACACCAGCAGGAGGCCACAGGGTATGGGGGAGTTCTCTGTCCCTGGTGCTGGAACCTGGGAGCTGCGCAGCACTGGGACTGGGGAGCTCTCTGCTTCTCCATTCAGCTGAGGCTCACCAGCAGCTGCCTCAGGCACTGGCACCTGTGCCCCTTGCCAGCCCCCTGGATGCTGCAGCACAGCAGAGCAGGGCAGGAGCAGCCCTGTACCAGGCTGCTCCCATTGGGAGCAGATTTGCTCCAAACAGGGTGCACACATAGATGTGCTCCAGGAAGGATTACTGTGCAGTATTTTACTGTGCAGCAGGCCTATATTGCATTAATAGCACAAGTAGATGCATCCTTTGAGTATGATGATCCAACCCATTATGTATCAAGCTTAATGTTCTTTCATCTAGACAAAATTTCCTTAACTAACTATGAGCATGTCAGGGGAGGTGATGTCAAATGCCTTGCTAGAGCCAAGATATGTCACATCCACTGATTTTTGCCCCCTCCTATCCAGAGAGCCTGGCACCTTGTCATAAAAGGAAATCAGGTTGTTCAGGCATGACTTGTTCTTGGTGCATCCATGCTGGCTGTTCCTAATCATCTCCAGGTGTTTAGGAACAGATTGCTTGATGACCTGCTTTATAATCTTTCCTGATATTATGGTCAGACTGAGCAGTCTATACTTCCCTGAATCCTCCTCCTTCCTTTTCTTAAAGATGAACACTATATTTGCCCTTTTCCAACCATCCAAGACCTCACCCAACCTCCACAACTTCTCAAAGAGGATAGCTAATGGCTCTGAAGTTACCGCAAACATTTCCTTGAGTACTCTAGGATACACTGTATTCAGCCCTGCTGACCTGAAAACATCCAACTTCTTCAAGTAACCCCTAACCTTCTTCCCTATCCTTGATGCCAAGTGTGTGTGTCATCCAGTAGCTGGCCTTGTTTGTAAAGACTGACATAAAAAAAAAAAGCATTGAATATATTATCCTTCTCTGCATTGTTCATTATTAGATTCCCCTGTGCATTTAGTAGAGACTTTCACTTTCCTTACTCTTCCTCTTATTTCTGACATACTTCCAGAATGCTTTTTGGTTGTACTTTTTTTTTTATCATCTCCCTGGCTAGTCATCATCCATGGGTGCCTTGGCCTTCCTGACTTCCTTTCTGCACAATAATCTTCTATTGCTCCCTAGTTATATGGCCAGTTTTCCATATTTTGTAAGATTCCTTTTCGAGTTTCAACTCACTGAAGAGTTCATTGTGTAGCCAGGGTGGTCTCTTGCCCCACTTCCTGCCCTTTCTTCACAGCTCTCCGGTACCTTAAAATGCACTGGTGGCAGGGGGCAGTGATTACAGTCAGCCATTTTTTAAAATAGGTTTTGGTCTTTAACTGGCTAGAAACTGAAGGCAAAGTGATGCATTAATAGTGATGCATTAAAAGTGATGCATTAAAAAGTGATGCATTAATAGCGATGCATTAAAAGTGATGCATTATTGCCGGGGAAGTCTATAGTCTTGCAGTAACATCCACAGAGATATTTGTCAGTCTCCTCCCAAGATAGGATCACAGTCAAAATGGGCTGCAGTGGTTCTCTGAATAGACACTGAATAAAAATGGTACAAGCTTCTCTTGCTGTTTCAGGAACACATTTTTTGCTATGGCCTGGTGAGCTGAGAGACAAAATATATATAAAGCTACACTTAAGTACTCATTAAGAAACCTTTATGTGCTATTGTCCTAATGGTTCATTTGGAAAAGGGATCATACTGGCTCCCATAAATGTAGCTTGCAAATACACATCTGCTCTCCAACCAGAGCGGCAATGAAGGGACTGAAGCTCTCCCTCCAGTTTTTTTCCGCTGTTCTCTCTGAAATGTCCCTTATTATTGCTGGGGTTTAGATGTTTAGATGGGAGATAGAATTGGAAAGAGACAATTATCACAATCCCCTTGTTTGTATCAATGTGAGGTGTTTGACCTCACAAACATGTAGGAAGGAAAGGTTTATTTTGTGAGGTTTGGCTTTGGAGTTTTTTCTGGTATTCACAGTATAATTTTGCACACATTAATTATACTTTCTTAAATAAAGGTCATTACAGTGCTCCTTTACTTCAAATCCCACTTTTATAAAGTGGCCTTTGGTATACATTTGTTATGCTCTATAGAAATCCCACTAAGCTGGCAATTTCCCCTTTCCTATATAAAGCCCACAGCTCTAAAATGCAAACCCAAAGTTCCCAACAGGGCCTTATACAAAGGGCCCATTGCATTTATAAGATAGACAGTTATCTGTCATTTCTCTGGATATGAGCTGTAGCATTTTTGATTCATGTTGAAAAACTAACTTTGCCATTCGGAGTCCTGAGCTCATAAGCTTTTCTGTGTGTACTACATCGCGGCATCGGCGCATCTGGTCATCGTGGCTTTTCGGCGTGTACTACATCGCGGCATCACTGATGAGTTCTTTATGCATTTCATTTACAAAACAGAATTATTTCAAGAGCTGATACTGCAGCTCTCCATTAAACCATTAATGCTCTACTAAAAAATGCTTCAGATCGACAGGCTTCACTCCATATATAATTTTAGGTAAAGGCTATACTGGATTTTCACATTCCTAAATGTCCCATAGAAACAACCATGATAATTGATCCTACAGGTAGCCATGATAATACTTGCCAGACAGTCTCTATAGCAAACATCTCTGAAACACTGCAGACTTTGGAAAAACTACTAAAAACACATTTAATCCAGTTTCCAAAGTGGACGTATTTCTAGTTCCCTAAGCCAAGAGGGCCTCTTGAATCTACTGACTCATGACAACCTGACATAGTCCATGCAGCATTTATAATTAAGCATAAATGTCAGTGCAAAAGCAAAAAATAAAAATGGACAACAGGGAGCGTAATTCCCTAGTGTTCAACTGCTGCATCTCTTATACAGCAGGCATTAGGACATTCAGACCCAGGTTTCTCCAGTTTTTCCTTAATATTCTGGAAAGCCATTCTTAGGTGTGAAATGGAAATAAAACAGGGTGTGCTGTTTAAACTTATAGAACAATAAGAATGTGCATGGTGAGAGAAAGTGTAAGACATTACAACCTAAACTATCATACAGTTCAACAAACAATTACTTTGGTTCAATTAAATGACCCAGAACTACCCAAGACATGCTAAACTGATGCAGTATCTTCTTGATGGACCCTGGAAGACTCTCATCTTCAGTGGAGTTTTTATTTCAAATGGCAGTGTTATGTATTGAGTGTCTGTGGGTGCATCTACATGAGACACGCTACTGCACGGTACACTAATCTACTGCACATTAAAGCATCACTATGTAACCATGCACAGCAGCTACTGCACATTAAAATAGGCTAATGCGTGGCTACTACCTATACATACAGGTTAGCTCATGTACAATAGTGCACATGTACATAGTGGACCAGGAGCAAATTGCTCCTATTCAGCCAAGGCAGCAGGCAATGGGAGAACTGTCCCCTTCCCCAGGGCAGCTGCCTACTTCCCAGCCTCCGCTTTGATCAGCCAGTGTTCCAGCCTGGCTCTGATATCAAAGCTAGGGCCGGCAGCTGCCTGCTGCCAGGGCAGGGCCAGTTTCCCAGGGGACAATGTCCCATGCAGATGCACTGAGCAGGCAGCTGCCTGGGGAGAGGTGTGGGGGGGGGGTGCCCCCCAGAGCCCAGTCCTCACCCCAGTACTCCCTGCCAACCTGGGGCTGGCACCCAGGAGAGCCTAGAGCTTCCCCCTGGCTGCTATATGGGAGCAGAGCAGGGCAGGAGTAGCCCTGCCCTGAAGTGCTCTCATCAGGAGTAAATTTGCTCCAAATGGGCACACATGTAGAAGTGTTCCCAGGGAAAGCTTGCTGTGCAGTATTTTGCTGCACAGTACGTTTTCAACACATGAATTGCATGTGAAGACATGTCCTGTCTGTAGGTTCTGCACTCCATCAGCAGAGCACACTGCCTGAACTGCATTATCATGTGTTGCGTTTTGCTGTTCTGCTTAGCATTAAGGGTAGCAAGTTATTGTTAATAAGATTGTTGATATGGCCATTTGCCAGTACCATTTCAACCAATGAAATCAGCTGCCAAAGGAAGGAATTGCTGCGTATGAAGCAGAATTGCATTGTTCATCTGAGAACTATAATTTTGACACCAGTCTTGCATCTCTTCTTAGGGACTGTCTTGTGTGTGGGGTTTGAGATGCAACCCTACGACACAGACTTCTTGCAAGGCATAACTTAACATTTGCCATGGCTCAAGAAGCCTTTGCAAATGCAGATGCACTGAGTTGTTTGCCGTTATCCTGTCATGAATTCCCCGTTCCTCTGCTCTCCAAAGTTCTGACGCTGGAGTCCTCTTCCATCCTCCTCTCCAGGCAAATGGCATTGCTCATATGACTGCTAAGGATCCAGTGGTAGCTCAAGTACTAAACTAAGTAGGGAAGGGGTGGCCTTCAGTGAAGGTTGCAGATAAACTTAAGTCATTCTTTACATGGCGGCACTAACTTTCTGCCCATAAGGAATGCATCCTATGGGATAACAGAGTGGTCTTTCCCAGTGCAAGTTGAACACAACTTCTCTGGACAGTGGAAGGCAACAAAAATGGTTAAGAGACTGGGGTACATGACTTCTAAGAAGAGGCTGAGGGAAGTGATCTTATGTAGCCTGCGTAAGAGAAGGCTGAGGGGGGATTTGATAGCCGCCTTTAACTCCCTGCAGGGGGGCTGCAAAGAGGATGGAGCTGGACTGGTCTCAGTGGGGGCAGATGACAGAACAAGGAGCAACGGGCTCAAGTTGCAGCAAAGGAAGTTTAATTTAGATATTAGGAAAAAACTTGCTCACAAGAAGGGTAGTAAAGCACTGGAGCAGGTTACCCAGAGAGGTGGTGGAATCCCCAACGCCGGAGGTTTTTAAGACCCAGCTAGACAAAGCCTCGGGTGGGATGAATGTGTTGGGAATGGTCCTGCTTTGAGCAAGGGGTCATACTAGATGTGACCTCCTGAGGCTTTTGCAACCCTTATTTTCTATGATGCCAATTTTCTATGATTCTATGAAAGCACCTGCCAGAAGTTACATGTGGTGGCCAAAGACAGATGCTGACATTGAGCAAACAGTAAAAAGATGTGTACCATGGCACTTCCAGTTGCTGAAGCTACTCTAGTAAAACAGGCAAAGGAGCCTTCTGCAGTTTCCAGTGAAATCTGTTACCCCTGAAGTGGTCTGCATGAGACAGGCCACGGTCTGGCTACACACCACGCACCAGCTAAAGCTCCAGTCCACCCGTATCAAGTGACCAGAACACCCTGGTCTCATCTGCACATAGATTTTGCTGGCCCGTTCCAAGGTTGGATATTCTTTGTTGTCATTGATTCTTTCTCAAAGTGGCTGGAAATGGTTTCCATTGCATCAATGACTTCATGCACTGTATCTGAGGTTCATATCAGCTGTTCACAACTTAAGGTCTTCCATATACCATTGTGTCGAACAACACAGCACAGTTCACGTCTGAAAAATGTAAGAAGCTTATGAAGTGGTGTGTCATATCCGTCACACCACATCTGCACCATTCCACTCATCATCAAATGAACAAGCTGATCGGATGGTCTGAACTACTAAACATGCATTGAAGCGAATCATTGACAGTGACTGGAACTAATGATTAGCTAGTTTCTCATTACAACAGCAGGTAATAACTCCAGATACTGCTACAGGTCTCAGTCCTGCAGAATGACTAATGAACCACCAGCTGAAAACTTGTTTGGATTGGCCCTCCTCAGATATGGTAGCCCAATACCAGACAAGGCAAGAAATTCAGTTCTCCAAAGAACAGGATGCTTCGCCTGTACAAACCTTCGAACCCGATGAACCTGTATACATTTGAAACTATGCAACCGAACTGCAGCGGGCGCCTGCACCTGTCTTCTAAGCTGCAGGGCCAGACCATAGAAGATCCAGACTCCAGATGGAAAGCCACTTCCCAGGCCAGACGTTGACCAGATGTGGAGTCGAGTCTAAGACTATGTAACCTCTGCAATGCCTGAAGATGCTGCACTGCTAGTGGAGCCAGGTCTGATGAATCCATCAGCTGCTGTTTTAGACCCATCGACACTCCCAGTGGCTGAAGCTACATTGGAATAGCCAAAGGCGCCTTCTGCAGTTGCCAGTGAATCTGCTACCCCTGAAGTGGTCCGCATGAGATGGGGCACTGTCTGGCCCAAATACTTACAGGATTACGTTATCTTGGGGGAAAGGTTGTTGTATATATGTTCTGCACTGCGGCAGCAGAGGGCACCACCGAAACTGCATTATCTTAGGTCGCTGTCTGCTGTTCTGATTAGCAATAGTTACTTAGTTATTGTTAATAAGATGTTTCCCCTGTTCTTCCTTGCATGAACTCTCTGGGACAAGACCCCCACAGATACACAATGGGTGGCATGGCCAGTCTTGTAGGAAAGGTCATAATATGAACGCATGGGAATATGAAGCTCAATTCAGAACTTCAGAAGACACACAAAAATGGTGATAACCACCCTCAGAAACACAGTGTTTGTCTAATAGAAAACAGAAAACCAGTGGGAACTCAAAAACTCTTAAAATCTTCCACCATATGTAGGTCTTACCTTCTTCCGTGTGCCCTCTCTCTTCAAGGCAGTGATTGAAAAAAAGATTTTTATTTTCTCTCTCTCTCTCTTCCTTCTTTCTCTCCACCCCCCTGTACTCTTATGAACTTTTCTCCTGATGGCTCATCACATACCTCCCACTAGCAAAAGCTTAATATTCTGGCACAAGGCAGGAGAAAAGGGCCAATGTTCACCCATGACTTGATCTTCACACAGCAACCAGGTGGGCAGCAATAGGGTATTCAAGGTGAGCTACAGCTGCAACCCAGAATTGAGAAGCTACCCAGTTGCCACTGGAAGAAAGGGATGAATAAATCCATAAAGTTGGATTCACCTGGATGTAAGCAGGTACTGCTCCATACACCTGGATGGTGTTTTTTGTGACCCAAATTGGACCCATTACATGTTCCTGTTTGTCAAATTGAATGGGGTGCAGTTATCCTGGATTTACACCCATGTAGCAAGATAATTTGTTCCCATGAACTCTTTCTGCACCAGAGCCTCGTGTGAGAGATGGTTGATATCAGCCTCTTGCAGCGAAAAGAGATGCATCTCTCTTCTTACAGTAAAGACCTTGTTGAGTGGAGATGCGCAACCTGAGTAATACATCCAACCAGGTGCCACGCGGCTTTACACCTCGTCAGCTGCGGAAGGGCAGTGATTTCGAGGACTCTGCAAAAGGGGGCTTCCAAACTAAATACAGAAAAGCTAACTTGATTTCATCTTAATATCATAGGTCCCTACTCTTTAATGTGCAGCATGTGAAAGAGCCACTTGTTGCCAAGAGGACATATAGGAGGCTTCTAGCTGACTTAGGTTTCAAATCCATCACCAAGCAGAGCAGATGTTCATCTCCATCATATTAGACATACACAACAAAGACCGAATCCTGCCAGGTGCACAGAAATCAAAGGAAACTAGACCAGAAGTGGCATAATACTTGCTTTCCCTTACACATTACCTTCCTCCCCACCTGCACAGTGTCAGTGAGGAGCAGAGAGCTCAGAGGCAATTGCATGGAAATGGTGAATCCGTGCCTCCCAACTCATGGGAGATAGGCAGTGAAAAGAGACAGGCCCCAACAGGCTCTGAATCCTTTACAGAAATGAAGTCACACAAGAACCAAGGACTGAGACAAGGTGAAGACATAAAAGGCTTTCAAATATCATCCTTGAAAAATTTAGATGCTTTCTACATTTTTCTGTAGATCTATTATTCATCTATAATTGGGAAGTTCTAATGTGTTATATGAAGAAATCGACTTCTAAAAATGCCTTTCTGGTTACCATGTGAAGCTATGCTTTTTAACTCTTTTTTTTTTTTTTAACTTATTCAGTGGTGACAGTTTGTGGGCTACAATTCAAAGGCCAGGATTTCAAACCTCCCATAAAAAATTGACATAATGAAAGAATTGTACTGTAGGCATAAGGATAGAAAACTGGAGATGTAATCATTGCAAGTCAAATTTAGATCTAGTGTGAGTATAATGGCAGAGCGGGTAAGCCACTGTGCCATGACTGTAGAGGCATGCATTTGATCCTCCTTCTAGACTTGTACCAAAGGCCGATCCAGCTGTAGATGGGTACAGAGATTCGTAGATTCATAGATGTAGGGTCGGAAGGGACCTTGTAGATCTCCTAGTCCGACCCCCTGCCCTGGGCTGGAGAGAAAACTGGGCTCCTATGACCCCAGCCAGATAAACATCGAGCCTCCTCTTAAAGACCCCCAGGGTAGGAGCCAGCACCACTTCCCTTGGAAGCTGGTTCCTGACTGTGAAATAGTGCCTTCTAATGTCTAGTCTAAACCTACTCTCTAGCGACTTATGGCCATTATTCCTTGTTACTCCAGGAGGCGCTCAGGGGAACAGGGACTCTCACAAACTGCGCTGATCCCACCAGTAAGTTTATAGATGGCCATCAGGTCCCCTCTCAGCCTTCTCTTGTGAAGGCTGAACAGGTTCAGGTCCTGTAGCCTCTCCTCGTAGAGCCTGCCCTGCTGCCCCCGGATCATGTGGGTGGCCCTCCTCTGGACCCTCTCCATGTTGTCCACATCCCTCCTGAAGTGCGGCGCCCAGAACAGGACGCAGTACTCCAACTGCGGCTTGACCAGTATCGCATAGAGGGGAATAATCACCTCCTTGGACCTGCTTGAGATGCACCTGTGGATGCACGACAAGGTATGGTTAGCCTTACTCACCGGGTTCTCGCATTGTCGGCCCATGTTCATCTTGGAGTCAATAATGATTCCAAGATCTCTTTCTGCCACCGTGCTTTCAAGAAGCGAGTTCCCCAGCCTATAGGTATGCTGCTGGTTCCTACTGCCCAAGTGCAGCACCCTGTACCTAGTCATTCGGGCTGGGAATCAAAGGCATCCAGGTATAACGCTAGTCACATCATTTCCTTGCATGCCCTTGGCTTAAAGAAATGGATGTATATTAGCTTAAAGATGACTTAAAAAAACTGATGTATATCACTAGCCTGAGGGATCATCTAGGCTGGGATAGATGTTTGATAATGAGCACAGGGTGACTAATCAATAGCTGCATTAACACCAAGGTTTGAATTTATTATTACTATTATTTACAATTACCACAATTAGCCAAAGCAATTGATGGATGATTAAAAATCTTGGTTACCACTCCACGTATCATGCTAGAACTGACCTAGGTGTTCCTGGAGCTCAGACCACGTGGCCTTTAAATCTGCTAAACTAAAACCACCTAACATAGCCAGACCTATGGCCTATGCTTGCCAAAATAAACAAAAGCTATGGGACCCAAGCAGTTAGGAATGACCTGCATTGCAGAGGAACTCCCCAAGTGCTGGGCTTTAGGCAGTGCTGGGGACAGAGAGAGATGGACAATGCTGGTCAAGCCACATGCCTGCCAGAGATGATTCCAGTATAACGTAGCCAAAAGGGCATATATGTTTTCTGTGATTGCACATATGTGTGCACATGCATGTGTACCAGGGCACAGCAGCAGCGTGGTTAGCACATCTGGCTATGTGGTGGAAGGCATGAGTTCAAGCCATGCCAAAATGTCACCCTTGGGTGGCACAGCTGTAAATGGAAGCATCATTGCTTGGAGAGTGAAAGGCAGACAGATCTAGGGTGGGCCACATCACTCTGGCTACGTAAATGGGTGAGCCTTCAGCACACTATCCGGAGGGGCTGTTAGGCTCTGGTAAACTCCTGGCTTGACAAAGGTGTGTGGGTACATTTGCACACATATGTAAATTGAATTATGTATGTATACACACGCACACATATATACGTTGGGGGGGTGTATATGTATGCATGTATATAAGTATGTTTGTAAACCAACACTCCTAATGTGACAGTATTGATGCATCTGAAAGCACAGGGTACTTACCTTTTACTGGAACAGGAAGAGGGCAGTTAAAGGCAGCGATCTACAATACAATTAAGAAGCAGTAATTTTGTTCTTCTTCTCATTCCCTTTTTCTTCTCCTCTCCCGCGGCTGCACAGATGCACATATTTCGTCCGACACAGATAGCACCAGATGGCATTAATTTATTGCTCAACTGCTTTCTTTTCTAGAAAGACTTTGTTTACATCCCTCCAAACTCTGGCAAAGTTGACTTCATTAAATCAGCTCAATGTATTAATGTTGTCTCTGGACAGAACAGCCTACCATAAGTTAACTCCTGGATTTCGAGAGACTTAACTTTCACAGCAAGTGATTAAACACAGTCCTGATGCTAAATCTTGTACTGGATTTTCAGCAGCAAGTGAAGCCAGTTCAGAATATGTGGTGATGTGACCCATATTCAGTAGCATACTTATTTGATGGTAGAGGCAGAAGTTGGTGCAGTGTCTTTCTCTTCCTTTGCACTTCCAGTGACAATGTGTTATTGACCTTTGCCTCTTTTGGGAGTACCATCCAGTGATTCAGCAGCCACATAATTCATGAGACCATTCACATGCTTAAAGCTGTATGTATGGAGAGGGGATCCATTGTAAGGGCAAAACACAGTAGTGTGGTTCTCTAAGATAACACAAATGTCAAGCTTTCCAGTGTCACCACCCTAGTAAATGTGATATTTAAAGGAGCACAAATGGTCCAGCAATGTCAGAGATGTATCAGAAAATAGCTGGTCTGAACTGAACGGAGGCAAGCTAAACTAATACGACATGGCTGAGGCTAGCATTAAAAAGATTTTTAAATTCAAGTCTCAACTTCAAAGAAAATCATTGGACGGCAGACATAATAGGATAACAAGGCTATGATACCAGCCCGGAAATACTAAACGGTATTATTTGAAATAGACTGTAAGTGCTGAGAGAGATTAGCACAGAGATTTACGGTAATGTAAGTGAAAAATTACAAGGACAGGATGAGCTAAAGTTTTGGCAGTAAAAAAAGTTAATTGCTGCTTTTTTCTTTTTTTTTTTTTTTTTAGTAAAAATGTTAGATGAATTAAACATACCGGATCTTGCACTTGAACTAAGATGAAAAAAGGATAAATCAGAAACGTCATATACTAACCACTCCTCCACTTCCTTTGAATATTTCCTTTAGGCAAAGAAGAAGGCATTGGATTCAGCTCTTGATCTCCACTGCCTTCTGTGCCAAACCTGGTAGCAGTTGGTGCACGCTTCCTTTGCATGAAAGTAAGATATTGCACTTGATGCAGAAGCAGCTAAATTAAGGCTCTCTTGATAAACCATGATGCTTCACTATCCAGCGTGGATTCAATTAGCAGCAAAGGTCAAGAGCAGCAGCAAAATTCAGTCCAATCACTCTTCCTTTGGACGCAGGTTTGTACCGTCCAACGAGCTGATCCAGACTGTAACATGGTGTTTCCACCTTTTTCCAGAGGGGAGGCTCTCAGGATTTCCCGTTGGAAAGTTTCTTTTACCTTCTCTGAAGCATCTGCCAGTCACGGTCGGACAGAGCGCTGGACTACAAACACCCCTGACTTCTGGCATAGCAAGTCTTACGTCCAGAGCGGGTCTCAAAGTATGTCTACACAGCAAAATGGCATGATTGTGGTATGGATTATCCTGCTTGCTCTAACCTAATCTAGCTAACTGGCTACAACGGTTGTGAAGGCACAATGACAAAGGCTTTAGTATGTGCTAGCAACCAAAGTACGTACCAATGATCCCTGTAAATTGTAGACGGTGTTTGCTAGAAGATGCTAAACCTGCACTTTGGGGTCCTGTCTGTGACAGGTACCTATGTTAACTCGGCTACATTACTAGCCATCGGCTGGTATGTACCAGAACCATGCCTGCATTTTGCTCTGGTGACATACCTTCTAATTTCATGCTGCAAGATTAATTGTCAGCGGATCATCTCCCTCTTCTTTTTTTCAGATAGGTCTTAAAGGATCAAAGAATTTTGTTCTTTAGCAAATATTCAGCAGGGGTAGGTTGACTTTACATTTCTCAAGCTCTTACAGGTGAATGCAAACAGCAACACACCAGCAAGCCTCCAGTGATGGCCAAATACGCAGATGCATTGGGTGAGAAAACTGGGGGACATGACTGGTGCAGAGAGGCTGCGGGAACTGAGCTAATTTAGTCTGGAGAAGAGAAGACTGAGGGGGGATTGGATACCAGCTTCAACTCCCTGCCGGGGGCTGCAAAGAGGATGGAGGTGGACTGGTCTCCATGGGGGCAGGTGACAGGACAAGGAGCAATGGGCTCACATTGAGTAAGGAAGGTTGAGGTTGGACATAAGGAAAAACTTTCTCACTAGGAGGGTAGTAAAGCACTAGAACAGGTTATGCAGAGTGGTTGTGGACTCTCCATCCTTAGAGGTTTTTAAGACCCAGGTAGACAAAGCCTTGGCTGGGAAGATGTAGTTGGGGCTGGTCCTGCATGGAGCAGGGGGTTGAACTAGATATGCCCTCCTGAGGTCCCTCCAATTTCCATGTTTCTATGATTCTAGCACTGAGAAGTACAGTATTGGCACAGATATGACGAACTGTGCATTTAATCCTGCTAGATCTCCACTAAACTAGTCCGTTGCAAATATGTTGTAGCCAAATAGCAAATTCCCCCTAGCTCATAAAAATAAAATCACTAGAACCTACCCCTCGCATAATTTATTGGCAAAATACTGCAAACTTGACAAATGCCACGGGGCAAAAAAGTTAAACGCTGAGTACCACCTGACTTTTGTTCAGGTATTCAGTTTTCAAGAGAACAGCATTTCCCCTAACCTCTGAGATTAAAAAGATGGTGAATATTTTTTCTATAATTGGTCTGACTCCTATCTGCGCTGCATTTATGAATAATATTAATTTGCGCACAATTCCAGCCATATGGTGGTGAGGAAATAAAAAAAGGCACAAAAAGAAAATTAGCCTCTGATATTCTCCGTGTGCCCGGCAATTTTCTTGTTGGATATCAAGTGAGAAATCTTTTTTCACTTGAAATAAAAGCAAACATGAATCGCGAAGATGAGAAGCCAAAGTTCCATTGACTTGGCACAAAACGAATGTCTAAATTGTACGATCGAATTCAAGCAGAGAGGGTAGCATGTTGGGAATACTGACCTCATAGGCAAATATTCAGGTTATTCAATTAAGCTCAGCCCTTTACAGAAAAAAGCAGTACAGACTTAGTTTTTATGAGTAACACAGGCTGATGATTACATAATACAGTCTTGATTCATTCAGGAAAACCAGTGTTAGAAACCCCATGTCATCCAGCAGCAAGGTATTTTACCTAGAAGAGACGCAGAGAATAGGCTACATAGAAAAAACACAGAGAATAGCTATTGCTGTGCTCTGCTTTCTACAACGTTAAGAGCGCGAGCATCACTTTGCAGACGAGCCCGACGTGTGAGCTAAAACTCCAGGTAGCATAAATGGGTGTCACCTCACTGACTTTATATTCAGCCGAGAATTTTCTCTGCTCCCCGACCCTTCTTTCCATACAACTCTAAGGCTACAGGTTATTTTCAAGTCCCAAAACTAAAGCAGGGGGGGAAGTTAAATAAAATAATACAGATCTGAATGAGTAGTAAAAGGCTTCAAAGTTTTATGAACGCAAGCACATGTAAAAATGAATATATACTAAAGCCTGAGGCCCAGATTCAAAATGGTTCTCTAAGGCCAGGTACAGACATTACGCTTTTACCAGTGTAAGCGATAGGAAACTGGTCTATGCCTGTAACAGAGCAGGCATTCAGCACGCAAAACCGGTCTATGCCCATACCAGAACAGAAGTCCGAAGCACAGACTCGTTTAAAAATGGCAGAACCTGGTCTAAGATTTGCACCCCTCCCCACCAAAGGGTGAATGTGTGTTTTGTTCACTAGCAATCTAACCTACATCACTTACAGAAAACCATGTCATTAAATAAATTCTGCCTTGGGCTGTCTGAATGTCTGTACCCAGCCTAAGAGCCCAGATGGAGTTTAGGTAGAGTTTAGGTGACTCAGATGAGAAAACTCAAACTGGAAATGAAACGTGTATATACAAAGGCTTGGGTCGGCGTCCAGCCCATAGCCTCCCTGCTCCCACACCCTGGCCATAATAAGGATTGGAGGCGGATCCCTGTATCTCACTCTTTGCATCATTTGCACGTTGTATCTTACATAGTTGTTGCAGGATACAAGGGGGGAATGATCCTATCAGCAACCCAGACCTCTCCTCTCCCAGGGGTACCAAAACCAGTAGCCTACTGTCCCATGCTCTCTTAGGCTTACTCTCCTTCCAGCTCTTTGGAAAGGTGCCCTTCCTCCAACCCGCTCTGTACCCTGCTGGTGAGGGAATCCCTCTGGAAGTGGGTGAGGGCTCCAATCCACCCAGAGTCAGGTAGGCCTTAAAAATGGGCCTCCCACTTTCTAGGCAAGAGCTCTAAGCACTAAGATATTAGAAAGAAGAGCGGCACTAGCACTTCAACTCCTCTTCAGAAACCCGGTAGGGACCCATCGGCACAAGAGGGACTGGCTTTTGTCAACTGTGAGTGAACGGAGATGCCTAATGGAGACTGATTGTCACATTGAGGCTTTCTGAATAACCTGTCCCTTTTGAAGTGGCTTAATACTTCTCAATTCTCTGTGTTTAGTGACTAGATGCCCAGACCTGAATCCACTGACTTTCGGGGATCTTCAGTACCTGAGAGGGTCATTTTGAGCCTCCTCCTGAAGAATATGCTCCAAGTTAGGCAGGGCAGTGTCTAAATCCAGGAACATGACAACATCATTGGTGTCCTGCCTGAGTTTATAGGAACTATAGATCTAAGAGGAAAATTATATTACTAACATTTCCAAGGGATCACCCGGCACCCACTAATATGCTGAGCTCCACACAGCCTTGTAATCTTTTTAACTTACACCACAAAACAAACCAGTATTTCAGAGTAAAACCTCTCTGAGTGAAAAACCAGACCCTGAATGCCTAAATTGGATCTCTTCCCTTCCGCTTGACAGTTGATACATGGACTGGCAAGGATTCTCTTATTTGTCAATTAAACGTTGAAGACGTGTAGTATTGCAGAGGAGACAAGTGAAGAAGAAAACTATAGTCAATTTAGCCTTTGCTGGAGCGGGCACGACCATTTTGGAGCTGGTACGCCAATTGTCACTAAAAAGCCAGCACTAGCTAGGGCAGATCTCATATGTCGTCAGCAGTTGTGGTGGCAGTCCCTCATGGTGGAGGATGATCACTCCCATGGGTCAAGTACAGGGCTGTAGATGAGTCCAGTGATGGCTAATAAGGTCGATCCTAGAGCTGCAGGCCCTCTGGCAGATGCCATAGGTGGTGGTTAAAGGGAGGGTCAAACCACAGATTTCTCAGTTGCATTTCCTTTCCTTCCATTTCTACTGTTTTTCTTCCTCCAGGGCGAGACAGTTTTCCTCAAAGTAAGGTGTATCTTCTCCACAAGGCATCGCCATGTAGCCCTGTCCCAGGGTGGTTTTCCTCAATTTGTGGTGTCAATGCCACATACCATCTAGTAACGTTTGTATATTCCAGGATGCAAAGGACATTTTTGTGTTTTGACCACAATTTGAGTGATCTTCCTGGTAGCACGTATCCAGGCAGGTAAGATAAGATGAGACAGCCTATGTTTGGGGCACCTTTTCTATCCCTTTCCCTATGTGGGGTGAGCCAAGAGGAGCCTAAAAAGGACTGCTCAGTCACAACTGCAGCTGCCAAATCACCCTCCTGTCCCATTCCAAGGGTGAAGCGACCAACACGCAAGTGCCACCTGCATGTGGATCCATGAACAAGGACTTTCAGTGATCATTTTGTCTGTCCCCATCGCCCTTCATTCATCACTGCATGGCTTTGTAGAGGTTTGGGTATTGATGAGTTATTGTGGCAGATGTTGGGTCCAGTGGGAGAAGCCTTCACATAACTTGTTTTATGTGAGAAGGCCGTTGACCTTACTGCCACGGGTGGCCCTACCAGGAGTACAAGACTTTCAATGGTGTTGCTCTTCAGGTCATGGTACATGCAAGCCTCTCCACCCTGTCCAAGTGGCAGTGCATGGACAGGAATTTCACGTATACAAGTCATTGCAATCACTGCCCACTGCTTCAGCTAGGCAGCACACTCCAGACTCACCCATTTCTTAGCCTTGGACACGGGTGCATAGGTCAGGCACCGGGGTGGATGAGGTCAGAGGGGAGTTAAGGAATTTTTGTGCTACCCTCCACTGCAAGTGGCACAGAAGCACTCAACCAAGGCTGCAGGTGGTAAAAGGAGCACAGCCCTAAAAAATTCTGTCGAACTCTGTCCAAGGTCCACCCTGGATAGTAATTCTACATGTGTACCCACTGGAAAAGTGTGGGTATCCTGTTCCCTTAAGAACCTTGTCAACACAAGATGACTATAACTCCTTTAGCTCTAGAAAGAGAGGTAGTTAGTTGTGTTAGTCTGATGTCAGGCAGAAGGTCAGGGGCAGAGAGGCACAAGCTTTCATACGCTACAGCCTACTTGGTCAAATATTCTCAAGAAATAGTGCTCCATGTTTTTAGCCTGGAAAGTTCTGGGTTCAACATCCGCTGCTGAACAGCTGTGCAGGGCAGTATGCAGTCTCCTGCCCCCATCCTCCCTGACAGCTCAATAACACCATAGAGCAACCATCAGGCTCGCCTCTGCCAATAGGAAAACAGAGTTGGGATTTTCGCACACTGCAGCACTTCCTTTCCATGGCATGGAAACTCCCACAAGAAACTGGCCTTCCACCAGGGTCACAGGGGCAGCAAAAATTCCCCTGGAAGGGAGTGGAAGCTTTCAAACTCCATTTGAGCTGTATGTTAACAAAAAAGTAGGCCAAGGACGGAACCATAAGGTCCCGTCCTCCATCCAGCATTAGCGTCAATTGAAATATCTGTTGGTAAGCTCTGTTTGCTCCCTACATGCACTTGAGGGAAATCTCTTCCTGTTGTTTCCGTCTACTGTGTAACATTAATTGCACACTAAAGGGCATGTTGGAAAACAGAGCCAAGCAAGTTCAGAGAACTCAATTCTCATTGTGTTCCCATTAGTTGAATTAAATGAGGCTAATGTGGATTTAAAGTTCTTGAGCAATACAATTAAAGCCATTACAGCTCTCAGTAGTTCTACAATATTGACTTCACCGCTGAGATAGAATTGGTTTTCTGGGATGAGATGGGAATTCCCGCATTTCTAATGGAAGATATTTAGAAGAGATGTATTCCTTCTGCCTAAGTTGTCTCTTCGTTGTACAGAGCATCAGGTGCTGCCTTCATAGGAAGAAAGCGACATTCATTGGCATACCCCCACTACACCTTGTCCAATGACAAATCTCACGGACAAATTGGTGGTTCTGCAGAACTACCTCTCTGATTATTGCTTGGAGCTGCTGGGAGGTTTAATAATAGATAGTGAGTCATGTAGAATTAGCATGATTAAGCACTTGAGTGAAGGATTACCCAAGCTAAAGTGACCAGATGTCTAAACTCAGAGAGGATGGCTTTAATTTCCTAAGCCAGTCAGGTTGACTTCTTAAAATACACTTTGTCTCGCTCTCACCCAAGGGCTCAAATTTGTTTTAAGCAGAGCCCTGCTCTTCTCCTCACTGTCCTGTCTCATTTGTACTCTGGATGCAATGCAATGCAATATCTCTTTATTCCTTATAAAATCGGTCTCTGGACCTGGATTTCCACACATTTACCTTAATACAATTGTATTTCTGCAATGGTGATCACAAGTCCCCACTGAGATAAGGGCATCATGGTCCTTGGTGTTGTGCAGACCACTGGGAAGATGTTGTTTCAGTTCAAATTTGACCCCTCATTCTTTCCCCTGGGGAATTGTGACTAGCTTGAAATGTTAATGACTGTGAGCAGCTTTTTCACATCTAAGACAGACCACCAGCAAAGAGAGAGCAGAACCAAGAAAGACCTATATTATATACATATTGTCTTCCTGGGGACTGACCAATTCCCTGAGAGTTCAGCCTCTCTGAATGTGGAAACAGTATCTCCACAGCATCCAACACTTCTTTGTGGGTCCCTCTCAGGTTAAAGGACGAGGTATTTGACCTCTCTGAAGTTCTTTGGTTTTCTCTTTTCAGATCTAATGCTAGGAGATCAGCCAGATTTTAAATCCCACTCTGGTTAGGATCTGCTTCCAAAAAATTAACACTCCTTTGCATTTTAATTATCAGTGAGTATTTAAGGGTCGTTGTCTACTTTCCTGGTAAGGCTACAAAATCACCTCTGATACAGGAAGTCCACACTATTCACACCCCAGATAGCTTGAGTTTCTCTAGGTTGCCTGGCATTGGATGCATCTACACAAGAAGCTTTACAGCATAGTGGAGTTAATTATTGCATAGTAAGTGTCACTGTCTACATGTGCTGACCTTACTGCACAGTAATTTCCTCTAGTTGGCAGTTAATTTCCTACCTGCAAATGCAAGGAGCAAATTAACTGCCAAGTAATTACTGCACAGTACGGCATGTGTAGACGACCGACCAGGAGCAAATATTCTCCTGGTGAGCCAGACAGCAGGGGGCGGGAGATTGCTCCCTGCCCCTGGCAGCTGCTGGCTGCCGAGGCATTCTCTGCCACCGAAGACCAGGTAAGGACAATGTTCCCCTGCCCTGGAAGCAGGGAGCTCCCAGCTCTTGCTCCACACTCACAGAGTGGAGGCTGGGAGTTCCTTGCATGGGGACAATTCCCCACCCAGCCCAGAGCAGGGTAAGACCTGCCCTTGGCCGGGACAGTTCCCAGCCAGCCCAGGGCTGTGCAGGGAAGTCTGTGCATGCAGCCTGGAGGTGGCTGGGGACTGTCCCATTTCTGGAAATCCCCAGACAGCTCCAGGCTGCATATGCAGACTTCCCCATGCAGCCCAGGGCTGGCCAGGAACTGTCCCAGTCAGGGGCAGATCCCAGTCCCATGCCCTGATTGAGTGATCAATGCACAGAGCTTGGAAAGAGCTGCAGGGAAGGGGGCAGGTCCCAGCCTCCTGCCCCAGCCTGCTGGTGGGACAGCTAGCAGTGAGGCTGAGGGCTTGCTGCTAGCTGCCCCACTGGCAGATCAGAGCAGGGGACTGGGACCTGCCCCTCCCCTGCAGCTCTTTCTAAGACCTCCACCCCAAATTGGGGAGGTGGGGCTGGGAGCTCCCTGCTGCTGGGGCAGGGGGACATTGCCCCTGCCCAGGCTCTTGTGGTGGATCCCGCCCCAGCAGCAGGCAGCTCCCGGGGGCAAGGAGAAATCTCCCAACCCCTGCCAGAAGTCAGCTGTCTCCTGGCCCCGTGTTCCCTGCTAGCCCCTGGGCTAGCCCCTAGGAACTCCCCCTGGTCGCTGCAGGGGGATGGTGAAGGGCCGGAGGGAGCAGACATAGACTGCTGCCAGGAGCAGCAAATCTGCTCCCAAATCCTCACATGTGTAGATGCCTGCCCGGGGTGGGTTTACTCCAGAGTAATTTACTTTAGAGTAAACCCACCCCACAGCATCTGCATGTGTAGACATGCCCACTGAGTAGTTAACCTGAGTTAACCCTTTGTGCTCCATACAGCTGGCCAGGCTACATCAATCAGATACCTTCAATAGTAATAAAGCTAACATGATGACAGACATAGTCCTTGCCTGAACAACTTCCAATCTAAGATAAGATGTAGCAAGTGAAGGTGATGAACAAGAGATGGGAATGAGATGGAAGGGTGGATCAAACCAAGTGCAGGTTACAAGCTTATTTTGATCAATCATGTCTTAAACTCCCATTAAAAAGCACAGCTCCTGTGTCCCCTTTCTTTTTCTCCCAATGCACCCTGCCTCTCAGAGAAAAGATGGCCACCACTTATTAACAGCTTAGGTCTGTGTTTTTCTCCCTGATTAATAACAGAAAGCAATCCATGCAGGGTAGGGATGGATGAAAGCAGTGTATTAGAGACAGAACAAAATTTTAATCCCATGCAAGCTTTATCCCCGTGAATCTACAATGGCTAAATTATAGACACCTCTGATTCACATAGGTGCAACAGAGTAGATTCAGTCCCTTTCCACTCTTTCTGAGGAAGGACTTTCTGCAGTGCCTTAAGAAAGAAAAGACCCCTGGTTGGCTGAACACGAACACCAGGGAGAGAGGACTGGTGCATGCCTGATAGCTGCTTTCAAGTTCATTCCTAAAGCTGTTACCTTAGATGTATAGCTGGGGTGGGTGAGAAGAAGTGATGAACAGGAGAAGGAGCTGATCTGCTCTTGGCAATTCAAGATCCAAGACAATTAGAGAGCTCATTGATCACTTCCTGAGCACTGACCTCTCTCTCTTCTTACACCTCTCCCTTAATACAAGACAAAGGGTCAATCAAGACAGGACTGGCCAGTGTATTCAAGACACATAACAGAAAACATTGCTTCACCCACTGTATGAAATCGCTGCCCCACTAGGTCAGCCAGCTAGACTCTGGAGCTGGACAATTTCCAGAACATTAATAGCATTTGTATTCCTTTGAGTGATGAAAAAAAAAGAGAATGATGTCTCACATTTCAGGGTGAAACTGCAGCAGATGGGATCAAAAGGCAATGTTTCCTTTTTCTGCGACTCTACTCCAGCCGCGTTGGGTTGCCGGGTAAAAGTCGCCCTCTTGGGAAGCGTCAGCACGAAACTTGCATTATGGACTTCTAAATCACATGCAATTCTTCTGGCTCAAAAAGAAGTCGTGGCCCACAGTCCTCTGGCATTTTGCTAATATCAACAAACCTTTCAACCTGACACGGACCCATCTGATAACACAGTAACAGCTACCACAGTAACCCCCAAAGACAGATCAATTCTAGCGCTTCGCATTAAAACCACAAGAAACTTGCAGCTCTGCCTGGTTTCAGCATCAGTGTGGGATAAACTCAACAGTCTGGGCTGAGTTTTGCTTTGCTTTGTTTGGCTCCTTCAAACCAAGCACCCAGGGGATACAAATCTTTGCAAATTGGAAATGCCAATGCTCTCATAACTCAAGCATTTGGCTACTAGCCAGCAGTGCATGCACATAGTCATCTCGAGAGACCGAGAGTATTACCTAATGCAGCCAATCCCATTCTTCTCATCTACCTGTCCTACTTCATAGCCCACAAAAAAAAATCCTTGTGGGTTTTTCCTTTAAAAAATAGTTCGGACCCCTGAATGTGCACTTTTGTTTAGGTCTTATCTAATTACCTCCATTATCATTATTTTATATTCTTCTTCCCTCTCTGAAATGCAGTACTCCTGTATGCCTAGGTCAGATGTATTTTAAAGTTCAGATCTAAGCCTATTGTAGGTTCTCATTATAATTACATGGGTAGAAAGGTTTGCAAAAGTGTCGTTTGGTGATATTCCCAGGTTAGGCCATTTCTGTTCAGAAGCACTCTTTATGTTCTTCACTCAAATTACTGCAAAAAAGAGGTCAGGAGTAGCAGCACCTCTCCTTGGAGAATCAGAGACGGCAGAGAGATAACAATAGTCTATCTCTGGCATCTTTCTTTAAGTTTCTCAGAGCAGCCATCACAGACCTAGAACAGAACATTACATAGAATATCAGAAACTTGTTAAAATACCTAACCTTTGTGCTACGTTTCTTTTTTCTAATGCTATATAGAGCATACTGATAAAGCAGCTGGTCTAGCCTGTGATCATACTCCCTGGAAGCTTAATCCTGACTGCTCTCTCTCTCAAATTGTTGCTTTTATATTTTAACAGCATTGAAGTTTAAGACATTTGAAAAACTAAGCACCCCTCTCCTCCAGAAAAGGATACAAGACACCAGATAAGGATACAGGACACCACTGTGTTTTGGATATAGCTACATTCCCTACTATGCAAAATAGATCAAGGGTACAGATTTCCCCTGCACATCCATTTAGAAATACAGGCTACAAACAGTTGTGCAGTTCACTGGTTATTGGTAAGGGCTGGCCCCACCCAGCCCTCACCTAATTGGTGGATGTGCTCCACCAATCAAAACGAAGATTTTCTGAGCCCATTCGAGCTGGGCTGAATCGGTAAGTCTGCCACATTATTTACATCAGAATTACTTTATATGTCCTAGGCCTTGTGCTCAGAGGGAGTGTCCTTTTATTCTACCCAAGGTGCTGCCTTGCAGACTGTTTGGCTGTTTCAGTTTTAACTGGAAGGAACAAAAGATCTTTTTTTTCCTCCTTGGCATACTCCTCAATCCTTTTGACTTCTTGTGGAATGCCTGCAGGAGCACAAAGTCACACCAGTTATGGTTTCCTGACTGCAGGCACAACAATGGATAAGAATGCACCCTAACTAGTGACCAAGCAGGTGAAGGTACTGGTTCTCAACATAGCATGATTTCACAGAATCATAGAAAATGTGGGTTGGAAGGGACCTCAGGACATCATCTAGTCCAACCCCCAGCTCAAAGGAGGGCCAGCCCCAACTACATCATCCCAGCCAAGGCTTTGTCTAACTGGGTATTAAATACCTCCAAGGATGGGGATTCCACCACCTCTCTGGGTAACCCATTCCAGTGCTTTACTATCCTCCTAGGCTAAGTACAGACAGTCAAAAAGCCTAAGGCTGAATTGATTCAATCTTTGCAGGTTAGACTAAAGTGCACAGATTGAACCAATAAGCAAGCAAACAGACATTCACTTTTGATTCCAGAAATGCAGCCACATGCCTGCAGTGGCCCAGGCTAGAACCAGGGGGCGCTATAACATGCCTCTGCTGGGTTGAAGCAGACAGCTTGGGCCAAGGGTAGCCTGCCCACCCTTGGCCCAAGCTGCAAGGAAGGGTTTGCAGGGGAGATGCAAAGCATCCTGGGATGCTGGGGGACTGTGACTTAACTTGAATCTAGAACAAATCCAGGACAGAAGTTAAATAAACCAATTTAACCTAAATCAGTTAAGTCTGATGCTACATCCAACCAGGTTTATCTTAAGCCAGTTTGGGCCATTTTGAAAGAGGTTCATGTGCACTGTTGTGCTACAGATTTAAAACAGTTTCCAATCATTTATACTGGTTTGCGTGTCATTTCTGTCCCTAGCCCTAGTGAGGAAGTTTTTCCTAATATCTAACCTAAACGTCATGGTGCTGAACACAAAATAATAAGATTATGCAGAGCTCTTCTTTATCAGTTCACAATATTGACAAGACACCTCTTTGGAAATAATCCCAAAAAACATTTCCTTAGACTTGCTCATGAAATGAAATCCCTTAACCTAACAGGCTAGCAAAGTCAACACACTCTGACTGGTATATATCATCTTCAACAACTCCTCACCCTACCTACAGCAAGGGTGGAGATATAGGGAATGGTGCCTTTATCACAGAAAATGATTCATTCTGAGATGGGGTAGCTCAGGCAACACTCTTTTCAGACAGGCCTCTGTCTCCATGTGCAGTCTAGCACTCATTTACCAAATCCACTTCGGCAGCTTGAGTTTCAACCTGCTTTCATTCTCTTATTTCTTTAGAGCTACATTGTATTGGTCTATCCACTGGAGCTGTACATGTCACGCCTTGAAGGTGAGTAGCAAATGTATATTTACTCTCTCCAGGACTGGATCCAATTAGACAATCAATATAGTTAGACATGTGCTTTCACTTTCCGACAGAAACCCCGATGTCTATGTTGGGAAATGACTTCCTCCCTTCCTGAGGCCAGTTTTCACTCTAGTGGGATACTTTTCCCAAGGAGCTTTACTCTTCCATTCTGGGATTTGTAGATGGGAGCTGGCGTTCATCAGCACCCTGAGCTCTCGTTGTAGTGAGGGAGGCAGGCTCAAAGCCAGAAAGGTTCATAAAATACAGAGGAACAGAAATATCTTCTGCAAGTGAATGACAGGCCAACTCTCAGACACTCTGTCCTTCCCTAACTTGTACCTATTGACTCATTTTCAAGCTATATACACTTTGAATTCTGAAAACACTTTGATGCTAAGAGAAAATAAAGCCTTTGGAACTCACAGGAACAACTTCCATTGATTCCAATGGGAATTATACAAGATCAATCAAGAGCAGTATTTGATGACATATAGCTAATTATCACATAATTAAACCAGTGATTAATGTATGATTTAACATTAATAAGTAATTGAATGACTATTAATACCCTGAATAGTTCACCTACTTTTAAAGCACTATTATAAGAACCAAATTCACAGACAGGTGAACTGTTTCTGAAAAAAAAAAAAAAATCTGTACAAGTATGATCTTTTTTGTTAATAGATCAGATATACCCTGTTTGTTTATTAGCTATACCCTATTTGTTTACCCTAAACTGTTTATTTTTAACATTATGAGCCAATGAGAATGCTGTTCATATCGGAGTTATATCTGTTTTTCGTATAGCCTCTAAACCAGAACACAGGATTCCATTATACCTGCACTTGCAAGATTTCATTGTCATACAGGCAGTCCTCAATTTACAATGTTTTGAATTACAACGTTTCGCATTTACAATGTTTATAAATTGGCACCCTGTTTCAACTTTATGACGTCAGTTTTGACTTTGCACCACTTGATCCAACGTGATGCCACACCAGCGAACAAGTTTGCTACATCATCCACCTCCCTGGAGAGCGTCTGTCCAAATTTCCTTGGACACTTTCTTTAAGAAAGCAGATGGGACTCCAGAGAAACCTGCAGCCGAGACTCCTGAGAAGACTCCAGACAAGAGCCCTTCAAAAAGTCCAACCAAGAGCCCTTCAATAAGTCCAGCAAAGTCACTTCAAAGAAGTCTTTCCAAATCAATATGATTGCTATTTACAATATAAATCCATTAAGTAGCTATATTACTCATCTATAATTGATTGAGTACAAAAATCTGGGTTATTTTTGGTGAAAATAGGGTACCAGGCCTTGGTTCAGGAACCAATCCCTCATTTATAACATTGTTTCCTATGAGAAAATCGGTTCCGAGTCACAACGTTTCGACTTAAGACACAGTTTTCAGGAACCAGTTGTGTCATAAATCAAAGGACTGCCTGTATTTATAATTGGCCTTTTGGTATTTTCTAGTAGCTTTCTGATTTACTAGTAAACTTGTAGATTATATTTCCTTCTCTTATTTTAGACCCAGACTACGATTATGTCAGACAAACTTCATGGGAAAATCTCTGTCCCATTGTCTTCCCTTCACAAAACAGAGGGAGTCAGTAACAATTTGAACAACAGAAATAGCAGCATACAGAAGATGCCGGGCCTATGGAGTTTGGAACTGGATGAAGCATTCATTTTTACTGTAATAAATCATCTAGGTAAGTACAGATGTGAACAGTAATCAGTTCCATAATTCTAATAGTTTTCACAGAGAGAGGACTTTCAGATGAGTTCAAAGCACTGCCCATTGGAAATATAGCTAGACTGGCACCATGCCACCATTGCTTTACAACCAGGAACCAAATGTCAGGACAGATAATGAATAAAGTGACCTATTTCTTCTGTGGCCTGCAAAGAAGTTATTTCTCAGGTTTACATTTAAGAAGTGATCCATTCATGCAGGGGATGACTTTACTAACTCTATTCACACAAGGAAACAGCCTTCTGCAGTGAAATGATATCTGTCTCACTGTGAAAAATGCTTTTTTTTTTACCAACTGTTTGAGCTGAGAATTAAAAAAAAAGGCGGGGGTTGCTTTTACATTAAACTTCTTTTTCCCTCTCAGTTTCACAGGCAGCAAGAACTTTTCCCTGTAGCAGCAACAAAGACATATCATATGCACTCAACTCCTTTTTCCTTGCTAAATAATTAATACAATGTTCAGTTATTTTGAGACTTGAAGAATATCCTTATATGGGTCTTAATTTGGGGTTTTGCCATTGATTTTGCTGGGAGAAAATAAGGGCCGGGGGAAGAGCTCTGTTGCCTACCAGTAACTTTTGTATTAAAATCAAAAACACCCCAGTGATGTGGGTGTATCTTGTAGGTGAAACATGTATATGTTTCATACCTTGCTGCTGAATATCACTCGGGAATTTGTCCTTCTGAACAATACAAAAGACTTAAAAAAGAAATATGCGCCCAACAGTGTGAGAATGAAGCCCTTAAACACAGTAGTTTTCCATCAATTTAAGATCTCAACGGGCAACAGCAAGTATTCAGCAGCAAGCCACATATTGGGATAAAGGCCGATTACCATACAAGACTTGGGTATGCAAAACCAGACCACCAGCTTGAACCCTCACTGATCACTTAATTTTTTGCTCAGTAAAACTACATAAAGCGGCACAACAGTAGGTCAGATGATTCAAATTAGATGTTAAAAAATGCTGTTCTCTTAGGCAATTGAAGGCGGTGAAGTGTAAAACAAGATTGCATTTGTTTGAACTGGGTAAGAGGGAATTCTACGACTTTCCATTATGTTGCTACTCTTCAGACAGAAATCCTGTCTGCCCCCACCCAGTTACATACTTCATCTTGCAAGTCTTCTGCTGGCACCTGACAATTCACAGGAACTCATCCCAAGCACTTTAAGGTTTATGCATGAAGCAACATAGCTCTAAAACATTTATTTCACACCTGTCACTGAGGATACTTTCCATGCTATTGTAATTGCAATTTGGAATGGAGACAACTAACCTATTGCAAATACACTAGCAATTGTTCTTTGGGAGTCCATGTGCAAGTACTGAGTTTTGATATGCAGAACCTGTAGCAAAGCCCCCAGTTTTTGTTGGGGTTTTTTTATTTAAAGATGCATTCCTTCCCCTTCCCCAACCATTTCTGACTTTTTCTCTCCCTCTCTATTCCCTATAGATAAGTGAGCTAAGACATAGGATAAGCTTCAGCATTTTATTTTGGTAGTAAGTTGTATTTGTTTTGTTTTTTCTCCTTATTTATATTGTATAATTATTATGTTTATATTGATTTTTACTGTTCTATATTACTGTTTTACTGATACTATATGATTTAGGCCTACATATGTAAGTTAGCATAAGTCATGTCAAGTTTCCATTTTGTTTTTCAAGTCTCCATCCTGTCCCCAGGCCCGGTTGTGTAACCCATGACTCACACCTACCCCTCCTATGTAACTTGGTTCCTGAATGAATGAGGGTGCTTGAGAGACAATGGCAGTAGGTCTAAAAATAGCTCCCTCTGAATGACTGAACCATCAAAACCAATACCTGGACCAGGGACACAGCCATTGGGACCACCCTCCGCATTCAAGAAACAAAAGATGAGGCAACCCACCATTGTGCCAAGGCTGTACATGCTTGGTAAGAACACCTGGAGCCCTCTGGAACAGGACTGACCTCGCCTGGACAGGCCTTCCCCATAGAAGATCAGAGGTAGTCTGCCCCATAAAAAGGGGCAGTGAAGACTGACTCCTTGGGAATGCCATTTTCCATCCAGATCGGACCAGCTCCACGTCACACCACCTATCCACCCCAGAAGCACTGCCAGCAACCCCCTCTGGACATCATCGAGCTGAAGAAGACCCCGGCAGGCCACCAAGGATCAACTTTCAGTCTGGGATAGGTAGATATTACCCACACAGTTCCTCCTACAATTTGGACTCTCTCTGTCTCTGTCTCTCTCTGTCTCTCCCTCTCCCCCCCTGGACTTCAGCCCCTGCACCAAGCCTCTTTAACCCCTACTTCCATTGTGTACATGTTTAGGTGGGTGGTTTGTGTGTGAACTGGTGAATATACATACATATATATGTCATTGTGTGCGTGATATACGAATTAGTGATCCGTGTATGTGTACGGAGTGTGTGGGTATTGACAACTGATTATTGTCTAATTTTTGGTGTGTAGTGTGTATGTGCTTGAATTGTGTGCGGGCCGGGAGCGACCTGAGCCCTTTTCGCGCTGCACGCGGGCTGTGGCCAGCAGCCCGGGCACGCCGGGGCGGAGAGGGGAGGCCTTTGCTCTGGAATTAGGCACGGACGCGTAGCGGTAGTTTAAAAGATTGTTTACTTACACCGAGATGGCAGTGGTGTAGGCTGGAAAACTTGCTTAAGTTGCGGTTACAGAAGAGAAAAGAAAACAAAACTCGAACCTGCAGGGCACGAGGGTACGTCACAAAGGGTTCCGGCGACGGGAAGATGAAAAATACGAGGGTACGTCGCAAAGGGTTTCGGCGACGGGAAAATAAACCTGCAGGACTCGAACCCGGGTAGAAGAGCTCTGGAGTCGTCCGGCAAGGACTCACATGAAGTTTGCTAGGCTCCGTGGGTCCAGTTCATTTGCGCGCGGGAAGGGATACGTCTGGGAATCTATCGGCGATGGGGAGAGGCTAGAGGTTGATCAGACCTCTGTTGCCTACTTGAAATGCACTGGGTCCATAAGGATCCGCAGCGCTTAGAGGTCTTCACACAGCGTGAAGTCTCCTCCTCCCTTGTTCGTGGAGTCCTCCAACTTGGGCGGAAACCACTCAAGCCTCTTATACGGCTAGCAAGCCAATCACTAGCCGCCACGTGTGAATAATTTAGAACTGGCCAATAATGGGACTCGAATTAGCATACAAATGGAGGGAACTCTTTGCAACGAGCATCTCCGTGCTGCAACAAAGAAATGCACCCTGCAAAGAAAGCTTCAAATTGGCAGGAAATTCTCCCTTGCACCGGGGTTCTCTTTTGCAGCAGAAAACTCCACCGTGCAAGGAAGCTGCAATTTAGCGGGGACAATTTAGCAGTGCCGAAGCACACACAAACAAAAATCACACCCTTTGGGTTGTGACAAATTGGAGATAGGTATGCATGTGCCTAGGCTAGTTTGGATGTGTGTGTGCCTGAGTTGGTAGTGTGTGTGTGTGTGTGTATGCACCTAATTGATTTGTCTGTTTGTATATGTGCAATTGTGTCACACCCTCCTGTGCAACAGCGCAATATTGAGATCCTGAGAGTTGGTCTGACCCCACAGAGCAACAAACCCAGGTTGTGACTTTGAACCAATAGCCTTTAACCCTGCAATAAACTGAATGACTCCTGACTCCTCCCCAGTGACCCGAGATCTCATCCATGTGTCCTTACATACTTTAAAGGAAAGGACAAACACTGCAATGATTTGTTCTTTTCAAACTTCACAAACCAGTGATAACTGACTTGCAGAACTGACTTGATAAATTATGGTTACTTGAAGCAAGTGGATTACAAGGTATCTCCAGAACACATGCGTTTTAATGAGTTAGTCTCCAAGGTGCCACCCTGCCTTCTGCCTGATTTCAGACTAACACAGCTAACTACTTCTCTCTAGCATTTTCTATGGGATCTTTTTACCAAGTCTGTCCTGCTGATCAGGTGAAGCACAGTCTCACACTCAGGGTAATAGCATCTCCCATTGCCTGCTGCATCCCAGTTCTAATGTTGCCATGGATGCTCTGGGAACCTTCTCCGTGGCTGATCTGGGGGCAGAGGGGAGCACTGCAAAGGCCGGATTCATGTGAAAAGCAGAGCAAGGAAAGCCTGGAGCTGCCAACCAGAGCTGTTGTTTTACCTTATTGCTGCCTACAGATACCAGAGGCAGCAGCAAATTTTATGTAGCCTGGGGGGCCTAAAGAAAGGAGAGAGCTTTATAGGGAACATGTGCGTGTGTCTGTCTAGGACAGGGATGCTCAATCCTGGTCCACGGACCCATGTCATCTGACCCAGTGGCTCCCCATGGGTCTGGAAAGGTGGTGATGGGGGAGTGGGAGCAGCATTAATTGCCACTCCCCTGCTGCAAGCATGGAGCCCCACGTGCTGGCACCCAAACTTATGCCCTGCAGGCCTGATCTGAGTGTGGGGAATTGGGGTAGTGTGAGGCTGGATCAGGCCAGCACAGGATTGGGGTGGTGCACAGCTAGATCTGGGTGCATGGGATCGGGCCTGCAGACTGACCTTGCATGGGATCCAACCCCACACCACTCATCTGGCCTGCAGGGCCATAAGTCTGGTGTAGACGGAGGTGAGTGTGAGGATCAGAGGAAGCAAAAAGGCTTACGTGGTGAGGGGAAAAGGGGATGCGAGGGTGAAGAAGGGAGAAGTCTGGCACTCAGAGATGGCTGGGGGCAACCGCTGGGGGCAGCAGGGCCCTACAGAAGAAAATGCACTTGAGGAGGAGCAATGTGGACTTGGAAAGGAGGACAGCAAAGCAAAGACTGGGAAGTGGTGGCAATATGGGAAGCAGAGAAGCAAAACGAAGGAAACGTGGCACAGGAGCAGGGACATGGCATGCGGGCCATGGAGATGGAAGGGTAGGCAAGGAAGGGTAAGGGAGGTGCATGGGGATGAGGGGAAATGAGGGCAGAGGCAGATACTCTGACATGAGGGGAAGGGGAAAGAGGGGACCTGGGGTACACACCAAACCCCTGGCATTTGGGAAGGGAAAAAGGGAGGCCCTGAAATAGAGGAACATGGGAGAGCATCCTGCAGGCAGCAACAGAAGGAGGTGGAGGAGCAGATGCAGCTCATCATGAGGGTGGCCCCCACAGCCCACAGCACACGTAACCCCGAGCCCATTATGTTTCGAGTTAGAAAAAAGATGATGCAAGGGCTAACAGCCCCAGCATTACACTTTAAATGCACAAGGCTGCTTTGAGAATCCTTTTCCTGCTATCATTGATCTGACAGCAGTTAACAACAAATTGTTTTGCAAATAAAAGATGCAGGGCCCAATTCTCCCGAAGCATTTATACCTGCAGAACATTTAGCTTCAGGCAGAATTAGTTCAGGGCTTCATTATTAAGCAAATTGCAGGCATTGTTATAGGCCTTTCCCCCATGAACAGATGCACAAGTGTAAATACCCTTGCCCCACCAGAACCCATTGATATCAATAGGATTCTGATGATACAGAAAGGTCCAAGCCCCTTTTGCCTTCTGTATTTTCTATCCTTTAGCAGGAGATGGGGAAAAAACAGTCATTGGTTAAATATGCTAGCAGCTCTCAAGATAAGTCGACACTCACTCATCAGAACTTAATTCACAAAGATTTTCAGATTTTTTTCAGACCATAAATAGCTTTGGAAACATGGTATGTTGGATTCTATTCACCAGGGTCTATAGTTAGCTAATAGCTATTAATCAATTCTGTACGTTATTGCTTCATTAATATGTACCAATAACTAAATAAGCGTCAACGAGAATTAACGGTGCATTCATTAAGCTCACAGCAGCAAATGGAAATGGAGGTGTTATCACAGCAATCCCACCAGGCTGGAATCATTAATATCAAGGATCATTGTTTTTATTACAGAAGTGCCGAGTGACTCCGATGAAATTAGGATCCATTGTGCAAGCATGGAGGAGGACGGCATGTGTACGGCAAGGCCAGAAGCTCAATGGCAATCTCCAGAGTCCCAGTTCAGAAATTTAAATAAAAAAGTATCCTCAAAATCACACCCTAAGCCGTGCCCTTCTGTCCTGTTCCACACCTAGCTTTGAACCTTCTTCCAGGCTGACTGCCCCGAGGAATTTGCATCTATTGATTGCTCTGTGAAATCCTATGAAATATGAACTTTCATTTCTAGCCAGAACTTCTACAATCTTTTCTCCAATGCCTGATGAAGGGTATTTGTGCCCGAAAGCTTGCCATTAAAGAAATGTTTTTGCAAAAATCTTGTTGGTCCAATAAAAGAGATCACCTCCACTATGAGTCCTGATTGCTCTCTCCTTCTCACACATTAGTCAATCCTTCTCATTTCCTCCAAATCCCCCCTGAACACGTACGCCTGCCGGGCAGGTTTAAAAATGTCTGCACCGTTCCTCACTGAATGGTCTCCCTGCATTGGGCATGTCTGAATCCAGCTGTCCGTGTCTGATCCTTAGGTTTCTATAACGCCCACTAAGCCCACTACAAATGGCACACATGGTGGAGCCTGAACAGATTGCAAGTTGATCTAGGAAGATTCAACTTTCTCATGAAATCACGGGGCCTCCACACAACCAACCAAAGTGTTTGTCAGGAGAAGCAAACCACAGATCGTCTCCTCAGATGCCCTGTAGCACCACCATGCACCTCATACGATCTAGCA
Organism: Alligator sinensis; assembly: GCF_000455745.1. NCBI lineage: Eukaryota > Metazoa > Chordata > Crocodylia > Alligatoridae > Alligator > Alligator sinensis. Next base: position 842,435 of record NW_005842121.1, read on the forward strand.
ATGCCAACCCCAGAAGCACTGGCCTGTGCAGCATATTGAGAACAGACCCTATAGGAAGGGTGGGTTGGAGATAGGATGAAGAAGAAGTAAGCTGACAAAATGTAACAATATATAAGCATTGAAATATAAGGCAATATCAGTAGACAGGAGGCATGAGTAAAAGCTTGATGGTAAGTTTATGGAGGTATTTGGGGTATTGTACTGGGATTTCTTTAATAATTTGGCTTTCTAGTCCTCATACAAAAACTGAGAAATCGAGCAATGCTTTCAGACACCCTAGTGAAAGTTATCACTGGAGAACACTGGAAAGTAAGCAGAAATAAATCTCCAATTATTGTATAAACCACATACCAGGCTATGGGATTTTGGGAGAGTTTTGCAGATCCTTGGAGACCAGGAAAAAAGTCCCCTTTATGCAAGGCTGCTTCTTCTCTCTGCAAATATCAGGGGTTTTTCCTGTTTCTTTGATGACCACTGTACTTTGCCTGGGTACAAATATTTATTCTGAAAGCCACTCTGCTGTTCCCTTTATCTCATGGGCAGGCATCTGACCAAAAGATAGACTGAAGAAAACAATTTCAGAGTGGGCAACATCTCTCAGTAGACTCGAAAGGACGGTCGCGTTCACTCGGTGAAACAGGAAAAGGAATCTGACTACAGGATTTGGGGAAAATCGTTGATCCTTATAAATCCATTGGGTTAATATACAACAGTCTCAGAAAGGAATCATAACAATAATAATTTTGGCTGAAAGCTGGGACTAATTAACAATGAAGTCATCTTTTGCCTGCTTGGTTGAATGTAACCTAAAACTTTTTTCTCTCCAGATTTTTGGGAAAGTTATTCCACCAGAAAGAGGGTTGCTGCTTCACGAAAGTGTGAAGGAGAAGAGAAGAAAATCCAGCACAGAGTGCACTGTCCCATAAGCCATCACACAATGCAAAGTGCGCTTAAAATGCATTTTCAATCACGGCTACCGACTGTAACTTACTTACACAACATGATCCCGCTTGAACGTTGCCGGGAATGCAGGACTGCGGTACACTGCACGGTGATAAAATAGCAGAGCTTTATCTCAAAACGCAGACAACAAAAAGCACTCTGATAAGAGTAAAGAATTTGTTTACTTTTAATGGATTTCCACCACTGGAAACAGAAATAAATGTCCTGTCAATTTAAAAAATATATATACCTGGGTTATCTACTATACTTATCGGTAGAAGAGAATACTGTCTAATAGGAAGCTATAAAATTTATTTAAACTTTTCTGTGTACTCAATGACAAAGAGATACACACTTATACACCCACTGTATCAAAGGTTTTCTTTTCCCTTATTTTTTCCCCCACAATTTGTACAGTTTCTATTGTACTGAAACCAGGTTTGAGATCATTGGCTATCCCCTTGTATAAATGGAGTAATATAACGAGAGAGAGAGAGAGACTTACGGTATAGGTATGTCCTGTGAATATAGTAACTGGGTCCAAAAAACGAAGAAAATGTTGCCAGATTTTAAAGCATTGACCTTGGTGAAGCAGATATAGGTAGTTCACCCCAAGCAGCCCCACAGAGATGATCAGTACTTATCCTTGAACCTGAGTCAAAGACCAATGCAGTCAATAGAAAGATTCGTTGAAAGATATTTCTGGGCCAATTATCTCTAGCATGAGTTACTTATAGAAATGATTTGACAGGGGTGGGTCTATAATATGGAGACCCAGGAGGATGTGTAACATAATGGCCTGCGTTGTATAAGAATAGCTTGGGAAAGGAACACTCTGTATTGAGCCAAGGGAAAGGATTGCCAGTAAAAGTGCTTGTAATAGTGAAGCAACCAGGAGAAAGGAAGACTCGAGTTGCTGATGTGACAGAATCAACCCACCCAATTGAAATTCAGGTCTTGAGAACTGGTGAAAAGAGAACAAGCTGCCGTACAGATCAAAAGGAGCCAGCAAGACTTTTAGAAAGGAAAGTTAAGGTGCTGGCAGCCAGAATGCTACCTGCATCGACACAACGTCCCTAGATATATTACCTTGTAGAGCTGTCAGGGCAGGCTTGCGGGTGAAATAAATAAAGTTTGTAACTTCCTCTTTATTGGACAGAAACCTCGTCCTCCTGGACTGACTGCAGATTGGCAGCATATGCAGTACAATGGTTAAGGTAGATGCTGAGGGCCTGATCCCACTTCCACTAGAGTCAGCATCAAGGTTCCTCAGTCTTGATTTTGCCCTTAATCCGAGGGGAAACCTTTATAGAAAGCTCTGCAGAAAAATAAGGTTTAAAGTTAAAGAAAAAAAGAAAAAGAGTGAACACTAGGGAAGCACGTATGTTGGAAGTGGAAGTATGCAGCACTCAGAGAACAATGTCTAGCTCTTGGAAGTAGAGCACATCTGGGGCACAGATGTTACCAGGCCTGAATGTTGCAGGGTACGGAGATGGGTAAAAATGAACAGCTCTAAACCAAGAAGTAGTAGGCTTATCTGTCACGACTAAAAGATAACAGAGATGAACTACATATTAGGACAGCGTGGGACAGAATCTCTCTGGCTGAAAATTGAAAACAGTCATGGTAACAAATTCCATTATAGAAATAGGTTATAGATCATCAGAGAGGGCATGGGTGGGAGATAAGCCAAATAAAACGTGTCTGTGAGAAAGGAATACTATTATTGACTGGGAACTTTAACCGTTCAAATTCAAACTGATAACTCCCAACCTGTTGAGTGGAAGGACAGTAGCCAAGGGTAGCCGGATGGTTGCGGACGCACACCCGCTCTCAGCTCTTGCAAAGTTCCTCTATCGAGGACCAGGACATGAGAATACATGCAGTGTTTCGTCCTTCCACTCCTCTGATGGACACGTTGATGGATTCTGGCACTGACACGTCCATCCCCGTGTGGGCTCGGTGCTCCTCAAGAAACCCTCTCATGTCTACTTAAAGACTTCCACGGAACCTAACCTGGTCTCACAGCGACATTTATCTGGTACTTTGGGGCTACAACAAGCAATGTCCATGTATCATAAGCTGTAAGCAAAGGGGTCAAGTAAGGAATCCACAGATCTGTTTATGTGACCACCACTTTCTATATGGAGTCTATCTGTGTGACCTTCGAAGGAAGCACGTTTTTAGCATTTGCATCTGGGAAAAAAAAAACTCTGTAGATCATAAGGTTGCATTAGCAGTGGCATAGATTAAATAAACTGAAAACCAGATCAGGAGAACTTTTCCATATGTAACTCCTGCAACCCTCATCTCTTTGTTGCTTCCTCCAAGGATAGAAAAAAGAAGAAAAAAATAAGGAGGGCTAAGCAGTTTGTATTAACACATTATGAAATCAAGAAAAATAGTTTGGATTAAAGACCATATCAAATAATTTTAAAATACCGCATTTTCCTAGCAACAGTTAGGACCGTATTTCTATTTTGTTCATTCTTATTCTCTTCTTTCCCCATCTCTTGACTTCTTAACCTTTCTTCCACCGTATCTGCCTCTCTTACTGATGCAAGGTCAAAACCTGATGAGATGGTGCCTATGAGTGCAGTCTCTCTGGGTGTGTATACACATGCTCCAACATGGTCTAATTAGAATTAATCAGACTTGATTAATCGAGTCTGCTGGAGAATGCTCCAGCAAACTGCAGCAACTCATGTATTCAGCATCCCGCATTTCAAAATGGCCATGGAGCACTTTAACTGAGCCTTGTTGAACAAGCTTAAGTTAAAACGCCCCTATGGCCATTTTGAAACACTTGACACTAAACACATAAGAGGCTTCAACACTTTAATTAGAGTGGCTCCCCACTCTAAAGCATGTGTATAGATACCCAGTGATTTCAGCAGGTCTATACTGATTCACACCAACAGAGAATCTGGCTCATGGAGGGCAGCCAGTTCAAAACCACAGAGCCACACATCTCAGCAGTATGCTTCTGGTGGCACTTTGTGATAGCCATAACCTCCTCAAATATATGCCAAACTCAGCTGAAGCATAAAAGATCACCCCCTCCAGCAATGAAAGCCAAAAGTAGGGAGGAAGGGACACCAAAAGCGGGGGGGAAGGGATAGAGGATAGGAAAGAGCAAACACAGAATCACAGAAAAGGGCTGGAAGGGACCTCAAGAGGTCACATCTAGTCCAACCCCTCACTCAGGGCAAGATCACCCCTATCTAAATTAATCCAGACAAGTGTTGGTTTAGCCTGAACTTTAACAAAAGTCCTGTGATGGAGAACTGACAGTCTCTTTAGGTAATATACTCCAGTGTTCACCCAGCCCCATTGCTAGATAATTCTTCCTAATATCAAAAAGAAATCTCCCTTGTAATGGGATAAGAGAGGAGGGAAGAGAGGAAGAGAGGCAAAGTAAGAACAGAAATAGGTCAAAGAGGTGAGAGAGAAGTAGTAGTGAGGTCTATACAGATGTGCACTCTCATGGGACAGCTCAACAGCTCCTGATTTTGTGTTGTGGAGTGACTTGGAACAAGATCTACCAGGCACAGAAGCACAAACTCAAATGTATGGCTTTATGCTCCTTTCAAAAGACATGTTTCTACCTGTTTCCCAGTATAGCACTATAGGGACCAGCATCACCCAAACAAGTGTAGAAGAGATGCTTGTTACACCTCGGCACCAGGAAGTCTAGCTGTGCTACTAAGGGAGTCTCCTTAAAGGTGAGTGGTAGGGCTGTGCAAAGCTTTGGTCCCTGATTCAATTTGGCAGAGATTCTGCCCAATTCGGTGGCTGAATCTCCCAATCAGGAGACACTTTAATTTCTCCAAATCAAATCGGAGAGATTCGAAAGATTCAGCGATTCGGCCATAGACACAGCTTTAAACGTGTTTTCTACATATTTCGAGGTGCCAGGCAGCTCGTCAACGCTGCAATGCTAGGGCGGATGGGCGTACCACAGAAGTACAGGGGGGTCCCCAGTGAACTAGGCAGCAGACCTGGAAGTGGACCAGAAGCACTTCCAGTCCACTTCCGGGTCTGCCAGGAAGCCCACCGGGGAACCCCCACACCCTCCAGCTCAGTGACTGGTGCTTCTTGGGTCTGGGGGGGCGCCGGGGATCCCCCTGTGGCCAATTGCCAAGACTGTGCGCTCCCTGGCGGACCGGATCCAATCCACTTCCGGGTTTGCCACCAAGCACACAAGGGCCACCCCCACCCTCCCCCCCCGCACTCCTGTGGGACACTCCATCTACCCCACCATTGCAGCATTCACTAGCCACGTCTGGTACCTTGAGGTATGTAGAAAAAACATTAAAACTGTGTCTATGGCCGAATCGCAGATTCCCTGACTCAGCATTAAATCTTCAGATTCAGATTGAATTGGGGACAATGATCCAAATTAACAAATCGAATCACTGTCTCCAATTCGGGCTGAATCCAACTCCGAATTGAATACAGCTCATTTCACACACCCCTAGTGAGTGGTATCCACAGTTGCCTCTCCTTCCAAGTTCTTTGATGTAAGGACTGGATCCCCCAGGAAATCTTCCTGCTAAATGAGTGATGATGAATGATGAGTGATGAATCCCTATCCCCATTTCTGGCTCATCAAGCTTCCCCTGTGGCCTCTTCCAGGACAAAAGTGAGATAGCAATCTCCGTAGGTACTTTCCAGCCCTACTTTTCTGTGATTATTTGGCTCATGTCCCCTTGGTGCCTCTGAGTTCAAGAGCAGAGGAAGTAGGTGCAGATCTGGAGTATACTTTATGTAGTTCCCCACTCCTTTTGGTTTGGCAACCATTGATCACGGTGTATGCGTGAGAGGTCACCCAGACCTTTGACACACATGCCTAGGCAGCAGTATGGAGGATTGAGGCTGCCAGATCTTCCATCCCTCCTTTAGGCCACTGAGACAAAATCCAAAGGCCAGACTGAGTCTAGACATTTCCCATTCCTTTTGTTGCTTAGGGAAATCTTTCCATGCCCGGGAAGGCATAGTTTCATAAGACAAATACTTCCTCTATCTTGGCTAGGCTGCTGTGCAGCACAGTGGGATCTGAACTCCTCTGTTCTCTAAAAATATACATACCAACATGATACATGTCTACCTCAACTCAGTAACTGGCTGGCCCTGGAAGCAGGGGTTACTCTGACTGCACCATCGTTTGACAAAAGAGTATTGATGTGAACATGAATATTCCTCAATGCACAGGACTTCTGAGGAAGAGGAGAGGAAACCCCAAAATAGCCACTTGCCTCTCCTGATAGCTCTTCATCACACCCTGCCTTTGTCTGGCACATAGATGGTCTAAGCATGTGCCATCCCATGCTGCCAACATCCTTCCTTAGGGACAACCTGACATTTCCATGCTCTCTCCTCATGACACTCCTCTCAATGGCTTCTGTCACATAAAGAAAACCTACTTAACATTCAGGTTTAGTGACTGAGTCGTGTTGAGAAAAACCTCAGGGTGCCTATAAGATTTAAATTCAGGAAAACCATCAATGGCAGGCCATCAAACTGTATACAACAAAAACATCCCACCTCAAATGGCAAATGAATTGTTTTATCTCCATTGTCAGGGGCTCGCTGCATATAATTTAACACGACAAAGCACAACGCTGGACTTGGAGAATAATAAAAGCAGATGGAGCGCGTTCTTGTCGACATGACCTTTTTGTTCCTCAACTTGAATAGAGCTGTAAATTAGCGGCACTAAGTAACTAGTGCTCCCCGTACACACCTGTTCACTTTACTAAACACATTTAACCTTTCCCACCAGGTTCTTCAGCTTAATGGTATCTCTCTGACATCAGACAGATGTGACTCGATGTTGATGGTACAATGTAAATGTTGCTAATGGAGCCTCCAGCCAACCTTGAACAACAAAAAGCAACCTTGAACATCAAGTATACAGATAAAAATTAGTCTCTCGCTGTTGCGATTGCAAACAAAGCTTTGGTAATGAGAAAAGAACGAACTTGGGTAAGTCCCTTCATGTCCATGGGTCTCATTTCCCT
>NW_005842121.1:849430-871831 GCF_000455745.1 Alligator sinensis
GGAAGTCTGGAACATACATTCATCAGGATATGCGAGGTGCTGACGAACTATAACAATGGGGAAAATACACTGAATAATAAAGTAAATGGCAGTGAAAGGATGCAATAAAAGTGGTGTGGAGGATAAAATTCCTCTTCAAAAACAATTTCCAGATTAAGATTTAGCTTTGTTTACAATCAGAGCAAAACCAGAATGATTCACCATGAAGAAACATAGATATGTGCTTTGGACTCACTGAAACATTTTACTTGGAAAATACTGAAGTAATGACTTTTTTTCTTTTTTTTTTGCATTTTGACATAATTCAAAGTGAAAAGTCATTTTCTTTGGAAAAAAATCAAACTCTTCTGACATTTTGGGTACAAATATTCTCAAGCATACATGAAGGGTTCGTGAGAGATGTCTTGATTTGGACAAAACTATGTTTTCCAACCCGAAACTTTTTCAAAGTTTCCCCAAGCAGCTCTAATGGTTACATTTAATCCATTTACCCTGTCTCTATGTGAAAGCTCTACAACATTTTTACACATGCATCCAACTGTGCAGCTGTCTCTCATTTAAAGTTTTTAGATGGATGCACCAAGGAACTAAACTTTTCATATCTTCTAACTCATTAACTGCAGGAGATCGATCTTTTGTCTTGGCTCAGTAGGGCTCCTTTTATATCTGAATCATATCAGCTGGATTTTGGATGAGCATGGCATCGCTTACCCGGTCCAATTACTACAGTCCAATTACCACATTATGTCCCTCTTCCCTCTGTCATGCACCTAATGTCTTCATGTAAGATGAAAGACACTCCATAAAACTGAACACAAATAAGTTCACATATTCATACATTAATATGAGATCATCCTTCACTTCTACCTGCTTGTGTCCTCTGTCCTGATTATTCATTAGCCCCTCTACACTGAAGTTTTAGACAAAGGGGAAAATAAGGCAAAGCATAATTTGAATGAGTAAATGAGTGAAAAGGGAGTTACGCTACCACACATTCATTTTTCTATAGGATTTAATCTGGGCATTGTGAATTATGAACATGTGATATTAAAAGCAAAAGGCTGTTCATCTCATGTTTCGGATTAAAGCAAGCGATAGCAAAGCCATTAGAATATAGTTGCAAAATACCAGAAACAGATTGCTAAGCATCACTTTGTGAATACAGCCTGCTAACCCAACAGGACTAAAGCCATTATCACAAGAGGTAACCACAATCAGACCAGCAGGAGAACAATAACATTAAAGAAATATAGGGCGGAATTAGATGGCTCATAGGAATAACATTGGGATATAGGGTCTTTCATCTCTAACTCTACATTCTAGACAGGTCACTATTAAGGAAAAGTCATAATTAGATGTCTTTTTGGTGGGCAGCAAAGAGAAAGCTGATGGTCATTTTGCTAGAAAATTACTGTTTTTTCACATTACACACAATGCCACCATTATAGATGCTCTAGAAAGAGCCTATCACAAATTCTACCAGGTGCTAGGGCTGTGCAAAGCTTTGGTCCCTGATTCAATTCGGTGGAGATTCTGCCTGTTTCAGTGGCCAAATCTCCAAATCTAAATTGAATTAGGAGACCCTTTAATCTGTCCGAATCGAATTGGAACCCTCCGAATCAATTCGGAGAGATTCAGAGATTCGGGCATACAGACAACTTGAAATGTTTTTTCTACATACCTGTGGGTAGCAGGGGCTCATCAGTGCTGCAATGCTGGGGCGCATGGAGCAACCCACAGGAGCATGGGGGGGTCCCCAGGGTGCTCGGCAGCAGACTCAGAAGTGGTCCAGAAGCACTTTCAGTCTACTTCCAGGTCCGCCAGGGAGCATGCAGGGCTGCCCCCCCTGCACTCCCTTTGGCTCGGTGACTGGTGCCTCCCGAGTCAGGGGGGGAGGTACCCAGGGTCCCCCTGTGGCCAATCACCAAGCTGGGGGACCATGGGGCAGGGGGCCCAGCACACTTCCCACCAGACCTTGAAGTGGCCCAGAAGTACTTCCGGCATGTACCTCCGAGCATGTGGAGGGCCACCCCCTGCACTCCTGTAAGACGTTCCATGTGCCCCAGCATCGCCGTGATCACGAGCCATGCCTGCTCCCTCAAGGTATGTAGAAAAAACTTTTAAAGCTCTATGTCCGAAATGCTGGTTCTCCAAATCAGCACTGAAGCTTCAGATTCAGATTCGGCCAAATCGAATCAGAGACAGGGATCCGAATCAATGAATTGAATCACTGTCCCTGATTCGGGCCAAATCCAAATCCGAATCAAATAGGGCCCACGTCAGACACCCCTACCAGATGTGTCTGCACTAAACCATCCCTCTGCCCTGCTCAGTGCTCTGTTTTGGTGAAGGGGTTGTTGGTTGTAGACGTGTCAGTCTAAGGCAGACAAGGATCTTTAGGTAGATGTGATATCTTTTATTAGACCAACTAAATAATTGGAAAAATTGTTCTTTGCAAACTTTCAGGCACACTTTTTGTGAACAAGTTTTTAGATGATGATGGCATTGTGGAGAAAATGCATGTGAATCCTTCTGAGTTCTCCTGAGGAGGGTTCATGCATATTTTAGCCTGTGGCCAGCTCGCAAGAGCAGGAGAGACAGGCACAAATGAGGTAACATGTCATGCAATAGCATAATCACAAGGGGGATAAAATGGGAAAAAAGAAAAAAACCCCTCCTTTGTCTCGCTTTGTTGTTTATAGGTCAGTCACTGGAAATGAGTTTTTAAAATGCCACAGGCTTCCTCTCAGGGAGCTCAGAGAGTTTTCAAGGTTAAGACAACGTTCTTATTTAAAAAAAAAAAAAGTTAGACTAAGACACGGGTTTCAATTTGGACCCGTAAAACCAGGAATAGCCTGATTAACATTCCTTGATTACAATAGAGCAGGATAACAGCCTGTGTATCACGGTGTAATATATTCCATGAAACAGCAGGGGCTTTTAAACGAACACCTGTTAATTAGGAATGCAATTTTGCCACAATAAGTGTCATGCGACTGGGGCTTGATCCAAAGTCCGGGGGGTGAATGGAAAAAAACCTTCGAGGATTGTACAAGCCTTTTGGAGTTCTCTTTTTACATCATAATGTCGACACCTAAAACAGAGGCTGTGCCTGCTCTTCTTGGCACTGATTTTTGTGAACTCAAAGTCAGGAAGATAACGTGGTAGGCATCAATTACTAATAACACATGGAGGGGCTGGGGGTACAGGGGAGAGAAATAAAATCAGTCATTATATTAGGAAAATGGGCAAGATGCCCCTTCCCAAGTATCATCTCCCATTGTGGAAGAGAGGTGGGATTTTCTTTGCTTCTGTGGGTGGATGTAGCTGATTATACCTAATACAAATGAAGGTTGAGTATTTATTAGTCTAAGCAGTTTATCTGCATCACTATACAAGAAGTTTAAACGTTTCCTTTCCGCTCTCTCCTGGCAGCAAAAATATTACCAGTCAAAGCAGGTATTCTTGGAGTCTGGCATTTTCAAAGAGGCAGAGTGTGAGGTACTCTGCTTCTCAGGAATTTCAATGGGCTCTAGGCATATAAATCATTTAGGCACCTTTGAAAATCCCATCCTATATCTATCAAGAGGGATGCTGCTAGCAACATTAATGTCTCAGCTAATGGTAAACCATTAAGAAACATCTCACTATATAGCCACTATATATGCCCGAAACACGCTGTACGGCAAGAAGGAGAAAGTGCTTCTCACTCAAGCAAAGAGAATACCATGACAGCCTAGGAGAAATGGGTCGATCTCCTACTGTTCGTATTTGCATCCAATCTGCAAACAGTGGGGGACAATCGACCAGCAGTGAACATTTGCTTCGCACCACTTCACAACTTTGCTTTAGACGAGAAGCTTCAACACAAGGTAATGAGGCCCGATTTATCCCTCGTAGAGCCCTGCTGACTTCAGGGGAGTTGCACTGGGGATGCCTCTGGACCATTACCTTCATTATCTCTCTTTTTTTCCCCACTTATTCCCTTCCCTACCTGTAGCTCTCTCTATTTGTCACGAGAATTTCTGCCTTGCTCTGTTCTCACCTCACTTCAACATTCATCAGGATGTGCGAAGCGACTTCTGCGCAGCAGATGTGAAGACGTGTGCATCTGCAGAAGCTGCTCTTTCCCAGGACGCCGAGCGCGCTCTTTCTTACGCCGAGCTCCCTAAAAACCTACAACTTAATCATAGGATTATTGAGCAAAGGGAAATGAAAGCCTCCATCTCCTGGAATTGTTGTTTCTTTATGTGGTGAGAGAAAGAACGAGGGGGGAATTTCTCAACATGCAGCCAGGGACTGAAGCAGATTCAGACAATATTAAAATCCAGCACCTACTCCCGGCACATTCAGCCTGCCACTGCTATTGTTTTTTCTCTCTCTCCGATATCTTCTGAATACATTTTGAGCTACAGTGTTGTAACTTTAGGGGTGGGAGGGAAATAAAAGCAGCCCTGATATATACTTGTGTAACGCTGAGCACTCGGGTGATCATTTTGAGCAGGTGACAGGGCCCAATCGTAGTCAGGATCAGGAGCAAACGGCAGGTGTAACGATGTCCCAGTCCTGCATGTTATCACTGCAAAGACTTGGGTTGAAGCCCACTGAAGACAGCAACAGTTCAGTTCGTTCAGTTATCAAGTGGCAGGTCATAAAGTCTCCTTGCAATCGCCTCGTCTGACCTCCTGCGTAACTCAGACAATCTCCGTGCATGAATGACGGTGTAAGGCTAGACCATTATCTAAACTGGATCTAAACTGGGAGAATCCAGAACAACTTTGTTCTAATAATCAAGGGCCCTTAACATTAAAAGTGTGCTTTTTTTCCATGAATTTCCCCATCTTCAATTTTCAACCATTTGATTTTGTTAAACCTATGCCTCCTTGACATAGCTGAGTTACTATGAAGGTATTCACTGCCCGTGGTCAAGTTACCCCTCGCCTTTCTCTTCTATGAGCTGAACAGAGTCTCTCACAATAAAGGACATTTCCCCATCCTTTATCATCCTTATGGATCTTCCTGGAGCTCTTTGCCAAATATCAACATCATCCTTCAATTGTGGATACCAGATTTGGACAAAGCATTCCCAGAGCAGTCCCACAAGTCCCAAATACAAAGGCAATACCTACTAGAAAGTCCAGTTACCATGCATCCAAGGATTTCACTAGTCCTTTTGGCAATATAATCAAACTGGGAGCTCACGTTCAGCTTATTACCACCATGACTTCCAAGCCTTTCTCAATGTCCTGGCTTCTCGGGTAGACTCCTCTATCCTGAACATACAACTTACATTCTTGTTCCTAAATGTATCTGAGCTTTCATAGGCAGACAAAGGTCTTTGGGTAAATGTAATATGATTTTCCATTTGATTTACGCTGGAAGTTGATACCACTGGCTTACTCTCAGTTTACCAAGCAAACTAGATCACATAGTATCGGTGTCTGTTCCCTCCATCATTTGCCATCTTCCAATCTTTCCGCCACCTCCAAATGTTACTACCAAGTATTTTACTGTCTTCTAAGTCAGAGATGCAGATTTGAAAGAGTATCTAGGAACACATCCTTCAGTGACCAATCATCATTTTGAGACCTATCAGTAAGCCATTTTTAATCCATTTAATGCTTGCCAGGTTGATTTCTTAATCAAAACTTCATTGATCATTTATTAATCAAAACTTCATATCGTGCCAGCTCAAGTGCCTGGCACAAGTCTATTTATTCAGCAAAACTGCCACTATCAACTATACTTTTAATCTCATCGGAAATGCATCAAACTAGTTCGATAAAAATCCATTTTCCATATGGATTGCCATGGATTTTATATATATATATATATATATATAAATTATATAAATTATATATTGTCATCGTTTGAAGGAGCCTAACAAGTCCTGATCATACCGTGTGGGATCAGTGTAATATTCCTTTACATCATTTCTGAAGCAAAAAACTCCAAGAGCAGAAATGTTAGGTCACTTTATTTATTAAATGTGATTATTTAAAACCCAAATGTATCCACGCGGGGTTTGTCTGTTGCTGTTCTTGTTGAAGGAGCTAAAACATAAACAGCGATGATATGTTAGCTGAAGGCACAGTCTGGAGGCATGCCTGGAGTCGCGAAGCCAGCAAGTTCCTAATTGCTTTCCATACACAAAATAAGACCAGGCTTCAGGGAAGTAATGCAGGATGGACAAACACAGTGGAAATAGAGATTGTATTGCTCTGTTAAGTCTAATGGAAACAAGCTATGATATCCTTGTGGTGGATCAAACTGCTTTACACAAGCTCCCTTGCGATAATCAGATGACTCCACAATACTGCGTTTTTTCAAGTTTTAATCTCAGACATTTTGGAGTTCTGCCATCTTTCATTTCTTTGACTTTAGGATCCTGTGCCTGCAAATACATAAGCATGCAAGCTGTCCCCCAAAAGTTGTAGGTTTACTCCTGGGCATAAAATTATTCATGTATGTAAGTGTTTGCAAGGCTGGGTCAGAAGTGGCTGGTTTATAAAAGCTGTTTTTTTCTTGTTTTCTGTGCATCAACTATACAATACTCCTGTCCTGGATAGAATAGAAGAGGTGGTCACCCATAATGCAAAGATAAAACAAAACAAAAAAATATTCAAAACATTTTGGTGGCAACATATCATATATTACAAGTTTCCTTACAGAAACAAAAGAGACAAAGGAAACGGGTAAACTTTTACAAAAATACAGGATTCTAAACTATGGAAATTGCTTCCTTTTCCCTCCAACACCATGTTACAGTAAAGAGTCACTTGCTTATATTGTGCTGAAAATAAAGTGATAAGCTGTTGGAAAAGCTTTGTACTTGTAGTATAATGCTAAAATCAATTAAAAAAAAATCCTTCTTTCCTTAATTAGGGCCAATCATACATACAAAACTATTTGACAGATTTTTCAATAATTTGCTTAGAATGGAGCGATGGGAATAGAAAATGTCATCTGAAAATATTTAAATCACAGCATGATAAAGAATTAATCTGAATAGATACAGCAGATGTTTTTCATCTTTGTGACCAACAAGTGTAATTGCCTAAGAGATTACAGAATGAACTCCACAACGCAGACAATGGAGGAATGAGAACAAGTATGGACAGATGGACATGCGCTATCTAATTTTCTGTTTGTCCTACATTTTTTAATGACATTTCATAACAGCACTATTAAAATCAACCTCGCTCATCTCTGAGTTGTACACCAACAGTGGCGTTAATGCTAAGGCTTGGTGTACTGGAATTATTTTGTTAGCCATTCATCTATAAATCACAAGAACAAGCTCATCTTGCAACAGAGATATGGACAGTGAGGCATAATCCTTCAGCTTCTACAATTTAAATTTTCCACCTGATTAGACAGAAGGAGCAATTAAGGAAGTGCTTGTGCATACTGTTTTGTTTTGACACCCCTGCTAGGGATACAAAACTGAAACCCCAGGGACTGAAGCCAGTCATTTGTCGTAGCTGCATCTTTTAACAAGCCTACTTGAATTTCTGCTTCACGTCCTATTTTCTACTAGGAAAGATTACATGTAAGAGCAGTGCAAAAGTTTGCCTTAGTTTTTAAAAGAAGAAAAAAATTGGGGGGGGGGATAATCTTAAGTACAGCTCTTTGTCAGCAACATGCAGTTTAAATTATACTGCCAAGGTCAATCAATAGTTTTATTCTAATTTAACTGGAAATGACATAACCACGAAAATTTCAAGCACTGTGCTTTTCCTCACCATGCACTGCTGAATAGGGGTGTGTGAAACAGGTCCAATTCAATTCAGATTCGGCCCGAATCAGGGACAGTGACTCGATTCGTTGATTCAGATCACTGTCCCTGATTTGATTCCGGCAAATTCGAATCTGAAGCTTCAATGCTGATTTGGAGAATCAGTGATTTGGCCATAGACACAGCTTTAAATGTTTTTTCTACATACCCCGAGGTGCCAGGCGCAACTTGTGAACACTGCGATACTAGGGTGGATGGAGCATCCCACAGGACTGCAGGGGGGTGGTACTTCCAATCCACTTCCGGGTCCACTAGGGAGCATGCGGGGGGGGGGGGGCCTGCCCCCCCCTGGCTCAGCAATCTGCCATGAGGGGACCCTGGATGCCCCTCCAGACCCAGAAACCACCAGTCACTGAGCCTTGGGGGTGCAAGGGAGCCCCACCGCATGCTCCCTGGGGCACCCAGAAGTGGACCAGAAGTGCTTCTGGTCCACTTCCAGGTGCACTGCCAAGCGCACTGGGACCCTCCCCCCCGCCCCCCATGGGACACTCCACTCTGCCCCAGCATCTCAGCATGCACGAGCCACACTGATACCTTGAGGTACGTAGAAAAAACAGTTAAAGCTGTGTCTATGTCCAAATCGCCAAATCTTTCTGAATCGCTCCGAATCGATTCAGAGAGATTAAAGGGTCATCTGATCCAATTTGGATTCGGAGAGTCGGTCATCGAATCGATCCAAATCTCTGCCGAACTGATCAGCGACCGAAGCTTTGCATAGTCCTACTGCCAAACACACATTGGCATACCCACAGATATCCAATAGCTTCGACTGAGCCAGTACAAGTACTAAACTGACCACCTACTGCAAGGCCTAAAGAAAGATCCCCATGTTAAATCACAGCAGAACGCCAGCTACCATTTCTGGGTAAGGCAGTACCTTTAACAAACCCCCTGTGCGTCCATAAATCAGAATTTGATTTCAAGCTTGAGCAAAAGTCATGGTTTTAAGATGAAGGGTGGGGGGCATCAGAGGGTGAAATACAGCAAACAGTACCTGTTTCATATGGCAGGATTACAGTAATGTCTTTATTTCCCCAGCCTAAACCAGACATATACAGATGTCAATACCCCTGGCAAGACTCTCCCCAGAGATCAAGCCTGATTCAGTGCAGCACTACAGGCTTCAGATACAATCAAGACAGGAGGCGTACAATCGGGTACTTCAGAAAAAATAGTAGTGTGCAATACTGTATAGCCTCCAAGCTCAAGCCTGTAGCAAACATTTCATTAGAGGAGGAAACTATTCTGGTCTGCCAGACAGAAACCGAGACATCAGCCTTCACCTGGAAGCCATCGCCTTCCGAAGAGAATGGTAGCCATCCCCTCTTCCTAAGGCATACAATGACCAAAGAGTTTATAATCTCACAAATCACAAAAAAAGTTTGGCCTTTGAAACAATAAGCTTTCTAGAAATATCTCTACCCTGTCAGCCTGGGTCTCTGGTCTGTTGCTAGGGAAATGATTAGTGTTGGCTCAAACTGCAGCTTGGATAGCAACAAGTGCTCCTCAATACTGGAGCGAGCAAACACCGCGCTAATGCTCTAAAATGCTTGCATGAAATGGAGATGACCTCCCACGCCAAATCATTGCCATACACGCCCCAGAGTACTGGCCCCTCACAAAAACACAGCCTGACCTAGAAATGGCCACTGGAAATCAATCACGACAGGTGACAAACCTCACTAGTCGCACCAGCAAAGAAATCCAAAGGAAGGTATAAACCATGCTGATGGGGATTGAGGACCTCCCACCCTTCCCCAGCGAACTGAGACAGAAACACAGGCTTTGAGGTCTCCAAGTTTCTCTAGATACAGTTTCAAGACCCCAAAAAGGATGAAATCCAGCCCTGTGTGGAGAACCAGTGAAGTCCCACATTAGCCCACAAATCTTTGGCTGGCACTATGCAAAAGGGTGACTCGCACCCAGGGGTACCAACATCATGGAGACTGTTCATGCTGACAGCCTCATGCTCATGGCTTCCAACTGCTTTCTGGTAACTCCAAAAGGGAGGAAAGAGCTACACTAGACAATCCTGGATATTGAATGTACCCCAGCGATGCTGAAGTTTCGATGACCTTCAGATCCAAGGGTGCTGAAGGAATTGGCCAGTGTCATAGCAGAGACACTGGCATGGCTGGTCGAGCACTCATGGTGCTCCGGTCAGGTCCCAGAGGACTGGAAAAGAGCCAGTGTGGTCCCTATTTTCAAGAAGGGGAGGAGGGAGGAACCAAGAGACTGTAGGGTAGTTAGTCTCACCTCTATCCTTGGGAAATTCTGGAAAAAATCATTAAGAATCACATTTGTGGGAGCCCAGCAGGGGAAATAATGCTGAAAGGAAATCAGCACAGGTTCACTGCAGGTAGATCCTGCCTGACTAACCTTGTTTCTTTTTATGACCAGGTCACAAAATGCTTTGATGCAGGAGTCAAGGTAGATGTCATCTACCTAGACTTTAAGAAGGCCTTCGATACGGTATCTCATTCTGTTTTCATAAATAAACTGATAGGCTGTGATGTAGATGATTACACGGTCACGTGGGTTTGCAAATTGGCTCAGGGATCACACCCAGCAAGTGGTGATGGATGGGTTGGCCTCGACCTGGAAAGATGTGGGCAGTGGAGTCCCGCAGGGCTTGGTCCTTGGACCTCTTCTATTCAATGTCTTCATCGGTGACTTGGATGAGGTTGTGGAGAGCACCGTGTCTAGGTTTGCAGATGATACCAAATTATGGGGCAAAGTTAACACACCAGAGGGCAGGGAACAGATCCAGGCAGATACAGACAGGTTGGAAAAATGGGCAGAATGAAATCGGATGTAGTTCAGCAAAGACAAGTGCAAAGTGCTGCACCTGGGCAAAATGAACCACCAACACTTCCAGGCTGGGGGATGACCTTCTCAGCAGCACAGCAGTGGAAAGGGATCTCAGAGTCATAGTTGACACCACGATGAACATGGGTTGTCAATGTGATGAAGTGATCAACAAGGCTAACCACACTTTATCATGCATTAGCAGATGCACAATGAACAGAATGAGGGAGGTAATGCTTCCTCTCTATGCGCCACTGGCCGGGCCACAGTTGGAGTACTGCGTCCAGTTTTGGGCACTGCACTTCAAGAGGGATGCGGAGAATATCAAGAGGGTTCAGAGGAGGCCACTCGTATGGTCAGAGACCTGCAGGCAAGGCCCTACGGAGAGACTGAGGGACCTGGATCTCTTCAGCCTGCGCAAGAGAAGGCTGAGAGGTGATCTTGTGGCTGCCTATAAATTTATAATACGTTTTGTAGCAGGTAGCATAATCAACACAAAAAGGATGAGAACCTATTGAGGTCAATAGCAAAACACTGTTTGTCATCATCTGGGTCTTCTCTCCATCTATTTGTGGTCTAATTTAGCAGTTGTGAAGATACATGAATTCAAGTGTGATGTCAGTCCTTTATAATTTTGTTACTGTATGCTTTTATTGTCATAAACTTTAACAGCATGGCTTTGTTTAATGTCACCTTTCTTCTCTGTGATAAAGGTTTCCAGACTAACTCACAAGCAGTACAGAATGCCCACCCCTTTTCCTATTCGCAGAAAAAGATGCCTTCCTCTTTTACCCTAAAGCTGGATTTTTGTAGTTAGGTCAAAGAGACAAAACTATGAAGACGGCCCACACGGTGCTTTCAGACAGCGAAAACTACTTCACCCAAGGCAACAAGTTCCTAGTCATAGCAAAGCTATATAAAAGAGTGTTTTTTTTCACCTGGCTCATAAAGAAAGGGAAGTAGCTCCTGAAGCTACTTCAAAACTATGAACTGAGCTTTCTGTTGCTACTGCTTCATCATAGAATAATGTTTACAGCCTTAAGACACACATACATTTAAGACAAAGGGGCCAGGAGGCTTAGAGCAGTAGAATAGCATTGTTTTGTGGGAAAGAGACTGGGAAGTAATGTGCAGGGCACAGGAGTTCAATTGCCCGTTTGGCAATACACTTCCTGTGAGACTTCCGAACACTTGTGATCTTGAAGACCCAATTCCTGCTCTCTGTTTCCTTTCTGCCAGTCTATTCCTAACATTTCACGGGTTGTTGCCTATGAAAGCTCATGCCTCTCTGAACCTGTTAGTCTCTAAGGGCGTATTTACACATTGCCATATGGCAACATTGCTACGGTGCCATGCTTTACTGTGCCACTAAAGAATGGCACAGTAACCACCCATACTGCACCATGCGTGCCACAAACAGTTAGAGTGCACCATTATATCACCGTAGTGGCACACTATACCGGGAGAGCGCGCTGCTATGGCAACATAGCTGCCAATCACATGTAGACCCACATGATCATTATGTTGCCATAGCGCACCATATGGCGTTGCACCCTAAGGTGCCATCCTGCCTTCTCTTCTGCTTGTTTTCATTACTCTTCCCCATTTTCCTATGTTTTCTGCTTATGCTGTAAGGATCAGATTTTTGAAAGATATTTGTTCACCTATTTATTCATTTTTAAAAATGTGACTAGGTGCCTAATACCTATAAAAATCTGGCCCTACGGTCCTTGGAGTATAGGCTTTGTCCTTTTATTTTTATATACAACACCAAGCCCTACAGAAGGTGGGTCTTCATGGGTACTCCAGGCACTACTGAAAATGAATAATATCTCTAAACCAGGTAGCATCACTCATTTCCATGTTGGACTGCAACTCTCACACAAAGGCTGGTGTTTTTCTTAAAGCTCTAATTCCTAGAGACATGTAATTACATCACAACCTCAACATTCAGAAAAAAAAAAATCCAGCTCTCACAGTTATGGAAAAAGCAACAACAGATGCATAGAGACTGTGATCGAATCACCCCTTAGCTTTGTTTCTGAAAAGCAAGCCACTCACTAATGATGATTCCCCATTTGCACTTACATTCTGGGACCTGTCAGACATTTGGTTTTGAGTCTACTTCCATTTATTCCACATTGCATTGATCTAGTTTCTTAATCAAAATATTGAGCTCTGTGAATCATTCTCTGCAAGGCCTGTTAACCAGCCCTTTAATCGTTCTTGATGCTCGTTTCAAAATGGTCAGTAATTATCAACATCCTTCTTGAACTGTGGGCACCAGAACTAGACACAGAATTCCTGTATCAGTCACACCAGTGCCACTTGCACTGGTAAGAGACTCTTCCTAGTCCTACTAGAGATTCTCCAACTTACTTATCCAGAGATTGCTTTAGCCACTTTGGTAACAGCTCTGCATCAAGAGCTTACATTCAACTGATTATCCTCCATGACTCCTCAAGTCTTTTTCAGTCACTGCTTCTCTGGATAAATTCCTCCACCCTGTGAGTATGGGCTTTGTTCCTAAATCTGACTTTCCATTTGATGGTGTGAAATCACCCACTCCTTGTTGGCACCCAACTGACCAAGAGACACAGATTATTCAAAAGACGTGTCCTGTTATTTATTATTCACACAATCTTTGTGCAGACTTCAAGCTTTATCAGTGATAATTTATTCTCATTTCCAGGTCATTTATGCAAAATAACCAGGGTCAACAACTTTAACTGTTGGAATCCATTAGAGAGACACTCACTGGGCACGTCTACGCAACCAAAATCACTGTGCAGTAAGGACACGTGTCTACATGTGCACGCCCATACTGCACAGTGAATATGGCGACTTGAATATGCCATACTTGATTATGCCAACTTGAATATGAAGTGAATATGGCACTGTGGCAGGGCACTGTTCGTGCCTGCTACTTTAAGATCAGAGCCAAGCAGCCAGCAGGTGCCTGATTGTGGCAGCCATCTTAGATTGGTTGCCTATAAAAGCAGGGCATTTGGCTGCTGGCAGGCTAGACAGCAACACTGCTTGGCTGTGAGGCTTCTTGGAACACCTTGGAGGTAAGGGAGGAGCTGTAGGGGATGGTCAGGAGAGGAGCGGTCCTGGACATGACCTAAAACTGCACCCTGCTGAGAGAGGGTGGCCTGGTGGGGCTCTCAGTGGTGCAGGAGCCCCCAGGAAATGCCAGGCCATTTACCACCCCGGTGAAAGGTGGGTTGGGGCACCTTAACCCCTAGCCCCCGCAACTGGGTGGGTCCCCTGCTAATAGGGCCAGAAAGCAGACCCCAGAGATAGAGTGGAGCTA
Organism: Alligator sinensis; assembly: GCF_000455745.1. Lineage (NCBI taxonomy): Eukaryota > Metazoa > Chordata > Crocodylia > Alligatoridae > Alligator > Alligator sinensis. The sequence goes on from NW_005842121.1 coordinate 863,353, forward strand.
CAGACTCAGACTGATCGAGAGAGTACCCTCGACTGGTCAATGCTGGGGCCAGGACCAGGACAGTCAGAAGGGCCAGGAGCCCACCACGAGGGGTTTGTGACTGGCCTTGGGGGTGAGGCCTGTATGGCCAGGGCCTGTATGACCAGAGGTCCCAGGGGGACCACGCCTGAGAAGGGAAAATAGTTTCAGGGAGCTAGATAGTCTGAATGAAGGTGGGGTAGGCTGTCTGAATGGAGGAATCTTGGAGGGGTCCTGATAGGAGGATTCTGGGGCCCAGTGTGGAACCGGTGAGAGTAACAGCTGGATGCTGTCTGCGAGGCATGGGTTGCAGTGTAGGGGAGGCACGGAGCCTCAGATAGTGCCCCCTGGCATCAGGGCAAGAAATGGGCAGCCTCCTGCTTAATTAACAACTATTAATTAAATATCATCAAGGCATGGCGGGCAAGAACGCGGGTGGTTGGCCCAGAAACAGATGGGTGGGGCCATTGGTAGACAGGCCCCGAGAAGGCCCCCTGTTACAGGCACCAAAGTAAATATGGCAAGTTACACCATCATGCAGGTATCAAATTTACACACTATTAGTTACTGTGCACTAATGCACATGTAGATGCCTTGCTGCGCAGTAACACTGTGTGTGTGGACTGACTTGGAACTAACTTTAGTCCCAAGTCAGTCCACACACCGCATTAATGTGGTTTAATACCTGCACATATAGACATCAACCTATTGCTGCTTCCTGTACAGTAACTTACTGCGCAGTAAATGTAAGTTGGTGTAAATGCATGTGTAGACATGCCCAGTAATGATGATTCCCTTTTTTGCACTTACATTTTGGAACCCATCAAACATACGGGTTTTAATCCACTTTAGTGCATTCCACATTCCGTTGTTCCAGTTTCTTAATCAAAATACTGTGTAATGCTTTACAAAAGATGGTTATAGCAACACTGCGTGCATCTACACATTCAATGAAATTGAAGTAATAAACTGCAGAGCACTTGGAGCTGGAGTAAACTACTCCTGGGCTCAATATCTACACGTGCACCCAGGACAACCGCATGTTCTGGCCAGGATGGAATACTTTACACCAGGGGCGGGGGCACGGCAAGTCAGCCCCAGGCTCCAGATGGTGGCATCGGGTGGTGGATGGGAGTGACTGGGACACAAGGGTGCTAAAAGTGCAGAGCCATGTGGCTAGGTGGGAGGCAGGGGTCTGGCCCCCTGCTGGCAATTTACGCCCACAGTCAACATCTCCGTGTGCATTTAATCGCAGTTAATTATCCCACCATAAAATAGTAATGTCCCCAACAGTGCTATCTCATGGCGGTGTTGCTTAGTTTACAGCGGCCTAATAGCATCGCACAAGTAGACAATGATGCTTTACTTTGCAGCTAATTGGTCTACTTCACAATTAAGCACACATGTAGATGCAGACACTGTTAACTTTATCACCCATTCTTGTCCTCTTATTAGAAAAAAAGACAAAGTTAGTTTGACAGAATCTACCTTACATAGCTTCATGTTGACTGGCATTAATTGTATTACTCTCTTTTAGTGCCTTAATTATCAGGCCCTGTATAAGCTGATCCATTTTTTCTCCTCCCAGGATCAATATCAGTATGATCAAGCTATAATTACCCAGGTCATCTTGTTGAGCCTTTTTGAAATACTGGCACAGAATGAACTTTGTTACCATCATCTGACGTGTGCCCAATGTTCGAAGAGTAATTGAAAGACAATATTAACGTTCAAGAGAGGTCCTCAGCCACTCCTGTACCAGACCTGCCTATTTTAAAATGTCTAAATTGAGTAGTGACTGTTTAATATCCTGCTAAGATAACACTGAAATGGAAAGTGTTTCACCACTGTCTTGCAGTTTGGCACCAGCATCAGCTTTTTACACAAATGCAAACCAGATATGTTCATTGAAGAAGTCTGCCTCCTCTGCATTGCTATTGATAATTCTAATGCAAGGTCCCAAAACCATGCCTAGGATTCTTCCACCTTTTTATCTATTTCTTTTGCATGGTTTCCTTCACTTCCCTTCTGACCGAGCTGGATTTTTTAAATAGCGTGACTACTGGAGGATGGCAGGCTTTGGGGGCATCAAGCAAAATATTCTTAAAGAATTACCAGTCATTCACATTTTTTGAATTATGTTCTTCTTCCCCATTCATCTTCTTTTCCACAATTCGTTTTTAGCCTTCTGAAGCTAACTCCATACAGCACCACTACAGGGTAGGACTTTATTTTAATTGCACATGCTGGATGCGACTGAGCCAGGCTTATTTGTATATGAGCAGTAGCTACCGCTCATATACAATGCATTCTACAGACAATCCCTCCTAACCTGTCAAACTAAGGTCTAATGCAGCTTTCCTGGCATGTTGAATGCAACACTTTTTAATTAGAAAATCTCTCAACGTTTCCAGAGTGTTAGATATTCCAAGGAGACTTCCAGCATGTCACTCCAATTTCAGTTCCCTATAACACAGCTCTTTTTTCCTTTTCCGCATGACATAAAGATGCTTGAAGAGTAAACCATTCTGTCGTGTCATGTGATTTGATGGGCTGTAGCAGACACCAACTAGTTCCCCAATCTTGTACTTTATATGTTACAACACTAATCAATATGCATTTAAGAACATTTTCTTTCTCTGCTGCAAGAAACGTGTTGTTTGCATTCATTTCAACATGGACAAACACACAAGGCACAGAAGTGCACCTTTCCCCATGTTTCATCTTTAATAGATTTTATTTTTATCATGCAAGGCCTGGTTCCCCTCATTCCATAATAAAGGTAATACTGGCCAAAGCATCTGTTTGTTCTTTACCTACAGAAAAACATGAAAAGACCCTAGGCCTTTCTTAGGCGTGGGAACTGCTGGGTGCAAGCCCGAATCCAGAAAACTAGCTCAGCACTGCAATGCTCAGAAGTGTACAATCAGGGCATCATCACACTCAGCCCCATCAGTGTTCAAACCCTAAACAACTTCCCAAAGGTCACAGTGAGCCAGGAACTGAGGCCAGGCCTGGAGTCCCAGCCCAGCAATCCATCCCCCAGACCAGTGGGGGCCAACCTGTTTGGCAAGCGTGCCACAAATTAAGCCCTATACCCTCCCTAAGTGCCAGTCCAACATTGGGGACTCCAACACTGGGGACGCGATCTTCCTGAGATCGGCCATGCACACCCTGGAAGAGCCAGACGCGAAACTGGAAGCTCCACCAGAAATACACTTTTGGTTTTGCTGGCTTTGCTGCTGGTTTGGCAATGGGCCACTGGGGGACCACCCTCCCCAGTCGGCGGTCAGTCACTGGGGGACCCCCCTTCCCCCCATCAGCGATCTGGCTCCCCCCCAGGCTCAGGAGGCACCAGTCACCCATGCACTCCAATCTTCTTCCCCTGCCCAGTCCATTACTCTGCTCTCCCTGTGCTCCTTGCCTGATCTTTTATTCTACTTTCTGCTCCCTGTTGTGTGCTCCTTGCCCGATGTGCTGCTCTGCTTTCTGCTCTGCATTGCCTGCACCCTCCCCATGTGCCCCACAGAGGGTCAGTCTGTGGCACTTGTGGCATGTGCACTTCAGGTTGGCCACCTCCACCCTAGATCATGCTGGAAAGCTCTGCCCACACGCCAAACCCAATAGCATGTCCAGAAAACACTACTGATAGGCGAGCATATGCAAGAGGGGCAGGGACAATGGCCAAGGCATCAATCAGCTTGGCTTACTGATGACCCAATCTTTAGCATAAGAAGGATATTGGGGTTTAATTGTGGGAGAAGGAAGAAAAAGAAATTGCTTTCTGGGCAGCATCATCCCCCTTGAAAAGCCAACAGCCAACAATGCTATCTCTTTCCAGTTCTGTATGATTTCATCATTGCAAAATGTTTCCTGCTGCCACATGAGAGGCTCGAACTCTTTTCAAAATTGTCTGTGTTCAGGAGGAAAGGCATACTAATGCCAATACTAATCCTAACTACTTCACAACCTTCCAACACACACAGAAGTTAAAGGCATGGCAACTGTAGCCTTTTCCACTTCTGAGTTTCCAGCATCCCATATCACGACTCCTTTCAAGAATCTAAATTTAGTTCCACAATACGGAAAATACCATTAAAATGATATTTTAACTCTAGCAGCTAAAGTAAATAGAGAATAGCACAAGTCATTACTTTCAAAGAGCACAGCCTTTTTGAAGTCAGGCAGGACAAAATCTTTCCCAGCTTTTCACAATATCGCGGTAAGATTCTCTTTACCCATTTCATCAGCATCACGAGCTGCTTTCAGTTGGAATGAGTTTGGATTTTTTTCCCCCTCAGCCACCAAAAGATAAAGAAATCGAAATGTGCACATCACCAAAACTTAAGATTCAACACAATTTAGAGCAAGAACTTGTTGGAATGGGTATTGCAAGCTATAAAGTCAAAACAGTTCTAAGTATGGTGATTTATTTCCTATCCTTATTAATCAGAATAGCAATTTTTCTACCAACGAAGCCAACAGAAATGATTACAATAAACTCTGAGCTAACGAGAACCGCCACTGGCCTTCCTTCACTTGGTTTCATTTGCTGTTCTGCTCAGATGACTCTTCCCAGGTCCCCTCTTCATACTTCATGCAAGCACAAAATCTAATCTGTCCTCCCAGGTGACAGGGCACAGAAATAAGGACTTTTCATCCCAATCAGAGCAGATATTACCAAATCCTAGTATATTCCTATTTATCCCAGGCATTACTTTGACCCTGAGACCCTTGGGCATGTATCAGCCAAAGGCCAGAGCTTGTGCATTTATTTTTCTGAGTTCCTAAACCGACACCAATCCCAATATGCCAGGCAACTCTGGCCATCATTTGAAATGCATTAATACTGTTGTTCTGATAAAGGGCTTTTTCTGCTTGCATAGGCCATTTTTACCAAGGAGCTTCATTAACCCCACTTTATGGCAAAGCAGGGAAATGACTTGCACAAGGGCCAGTGCTAATAGGTCCATGGTTTTTGACGGAGAGGGAGCAGTGGAGGAATACGTCTCATGGTTGCCATTTTGGATGTAGGCACCCAAATTCCAACCAAGTCCCCCTTCAGGTGCTGAAGTCCTTTCTTGCATCTATTATCCCTTGCTAAATCTGTGCCTGTGACAATAGGGTAATGACTGAGGTACATAAGCACAAAGGAGACAGACAGCAGGACACTACTCTATGGGAGTAAAGATCTCACAGTGTGGCCCTTAATTTTTGTTCCTCAAATATATATGAATACACCTACGTACTCCATCCTGCCACTCCGAATTTAACAACACTTGGGGGTTAGGGTGTATTTCAATGTATTAGGTGCTTTATACAGCTGCTCCACACCTTCTCATCTTTCCCCTGCACAGTTTATGCAGGAGTCCATATATTGTATCTTGGCAAAGACCAATCTGTTCAAAAATTACAAAGGAGGGCATAGCTAAAATAACATCCCAAGGCTTCATGTTACTTACATTTTATTATCAGTAACTTCTTCCTTCTCCTGTCATATTTCAGTAGGCTAATCCTTTCCACAAGGACAAGTGCAAACTTCCCATCTTTTCCAGGCATATCAACCCAAGCTTTTTCTACCCTGGTTACTCAGAAGATAATTATCACTCCCACGTAACTACCAAAATCTCCATAGATTTTTTTTTCCCCTTGTGCTACAAGTTGCCATAACCAAGGCAGTTTGTCAAGGCTTAGACTTTTCTATGGCCTTTCTTACAGCCAATAGATTTGAATCTAGCATTTTACTGGTGGCCTTCAGAGAATAATAAATGTGCCTAGCAAAATTACCTACAACATGTCTGAAGTACCATACTACAGAATTTAAGCACCCATTCTTCTTTTACTGTGTACAAGAAAAAAAGGACTTACCTTGAATATGTCAATTATGAAGGCCACTTCTTATAATTATTAACAATTAGCTCCTATCCATCTTCCTTTCCTGTGTGAGTCAGTAAGCCCTTGCACCTGCTATCCAAACCTTGCATGACTTTCCTCTTGCTGTCAAAGAACTCATGGGGAAAAATCTTTGTTTGAGAGATCTTGGGGTGAGTAGAGCCCATTTTGGCTACCTGGGTTTTAGCATTTCTTGCAGCTCACCTTGTTTCAATGCCATCATAGCTTACTGGCTTCACTTCCATAGATTCATAGATGTTAGAGTCATAAGGGACCTCAGTAGGCCATTGAGTCCGACCCCCTGCCCTGAGCAGGAAAGAGCGCTGGGGTCAGACGAGTTCAAAGTTGCAATGTTCTCCTTCAACACCACCTCAGTATTTCTTCTCCAAAATATCCCCTTTTGTCAATATAATTCTTTTGAAACGACTGTTCATGATCCTGTCTTTTTATCTTCCACCATTTCATGACAACTGATGGGGCAGCACAATCTCCAGCGCATCATGCAAGCTGCAGGTAATGAACTTGATACATTTTCTTATGGTTAAAAAAAAAAAGAAGTATGTTTGTTCTTGTATATTCCCCCCCCAAAATGAAACATAAAAATACTGACGTGTTTAGAGTGAGAGCGATTATGAGACTGATAAATCACATTTCGCTAAGTATTCAGCTGACACATTCATAAACGCTGCCCTAGCAAATTGTAAAGCCATCTATCACACAGCCATGGAAGAGCTTGCCCTAGCTGAACGCACTCCTGACTAGGGGGACCACCCAGCCTAAAATGAGTGGGGCAGTCTGAAAATGGGTCCCTGTCCCAAGCTGCATGGCTCTGAGACAGCATTTGTCCTAGATTCTCAATACTGTGCAGGGATCTGGGTTCTTCATTCACTGCAGAAAAATGTGGGAAATGGCAGATTCTCCCTTGCAGGCTGGCAGAGCTCCAGGCTGCAGGGGGCTGCAGGGATATGTAGGGGGTGTCACATGCATGTGTGTGCGTGCACACGTGCATGTTCCCAGGAATACAACCCCAGACAGCAGTGGAGAGCAGCTCCCCCAGCTGCCTGCAGGCAAGTCTGTGGGGGACAGATTGAAGCCCCACAGCGAGTGAGGACGTGGGGCTGGGCCTGGGGGCACTGCCCAGCTGGGGTGGTGCATGGGGCCCAGGACTAGTGTGGAGAGCAGGACAGAGCTACAGGTGGCTCATCTAGGGGGTGGGGGGAGGCTCCCTGCTGCTGTGCATGCTCCTCAAGAGGAGGGCATGGGGGAGCACATGCCCCCCCCCGAGAATTTTTGTGTGTGGTGGTGGCAGGTTGCCCACTGCAGGCTCGGGGCTCCCTGCCTTGTTGCCTATTCCCCAGGAGCCCCGCACTGACCATGGCACCATGATGAGGCACCCCTTTCCCACCTGGCAGCAGTGGAGGTGGCAGCACAGAGTTGGTAGGGGATGCCTCACCATGGTCTGCATGGGGCTCCCAGGGAAGGGCAACAGGGCAGGGAGGCCCAAGCCTGCAGTGGGCAACCCACCCTCTCCCCCCATGGGTTCCACTTGGCTTTGCTCTGACCATGCCGCTGGTGGTGGGGGAGGTGGGCATGTGTCCACTTTTCCATTTTGGAAAGGTTGTCACCCTACTCCTGACTGTTGTGTACACTAGACTCGCATGCTCCTGTGCTTCCTGTGGTCTGGATATGCTGCGGCTCTCTTCTCTGAGTGTATCCATCACAGTTGTGGGGAGTGAGCTCTGCCTGTTAAACCTTCACTGGAATGGGACTCATGACCCAACTGTCCTAGACCTACAAGGCCAGCAGTGGCTTTCCCCGTGCCCCTTTCCAGTTCCCAATATTTCAAGCTTACCCTTCCCAGAGCTCTGACCTTGTGGGAAGTCTTGGTTTATAGTTACACCTTCAGAGGCATATGGCATTGGGGAAACAGCAGACATGAGCTTTGTAAGACTTCCAGGACACAATCACTCTTCACTTTAGCTAGCAGGAGAAATACACACATCTCAATAAAATACACAAATGTAGATAAAATAGCCATCGTGCCTACCTGCTGCTTCCTACCTCAGCTCCATCGCCACTCCAGAGCATTTTTCTGGGCACTGGTCGCATTCTTCCAACTAATCTGCAGCCTCTTCTCAAATAAATTACTTCTCCAAAATAGGGGGTCTCACTTTGCCAGACCTTTGCTGCCAGGGCCCTTATGTTCTCCTGCCCAGGCTTCCACTACCATGGCTGGTAAGAGGCACTTTCCTCCACAACCTCCTACCTCTGCTGCCAAGTGATTTTCTATCAAACTTATCAACTATTCAGAGTCCCCCCGCATCCCAGCCCGCAATGATTATCTAGTTGCCAATCCACTTGGCAGGATCAGCTGTCCAGGTCAGACCACCTCCATTAGCATACCCCTTCAGTCATGCTCCAAAATGAATGCATTGTGATAGCTCATTCAAGACATACCCAGGAAATGACAGTGGTGCTAAATATGGGAATACCTGGGAGGTTTATTGGTCCTACCATGATAGACAGTCAGGAACATGACCCTTCCCTTGGCCAACTTTTATTATTCTCA
>NW_005842121.1:871862-881512 GCF_000455745.1 Alligator sinensis
TCTTTCCCTTGCTTTCCCCCCTAGTTCCTTAGGGACTGAGTTGTAGGTAACCAGCAGCCCACAATTAACAGGCAGATTGAATCATACACCTCATCTCTTGAAAACAATGCAGAAATCTGCATTTTCCACACCAGCTTCATTTCCACCCTGGACTGCTTTCAGAAGTATTCTCAGCCTTGTGCCAGCACTGTGCTGTACCAGGAAGAGGTCCAAAGAGAAACTGTCTCAGACAGCCTGATGAGTCACAGTTCCCCAGCGCTCCCATTTCACACGGCAGCCTGGAGCAGGATGCATCAGCCCCCTGTCAGACACCACATGCTCCCTCTCTTCTTTAGGTCCAGCTGGCACTGCCAGAGAGAGCACAGCCATGGCTCCATCTACTCCTTTTCTGCCCCTGCCTCTCTCCATCTCTTTCTGGCTCATAGCAGCACCAGGCATTTCAGTCCTCCCTCTGCTTCCCAACCCACAAGCATCACTCTCCAGTGAGATATGCATGCATACCTGAACTCACAATGCAGTAACACCTTGCAGAGCTACACAGGGAAGCAATGGCAGATTCTCTGACCCCTTACCACCTTAAACAGGCCCCTATGGCTCAGCAACAAGGAGCTCTTACAGAGCAAGAATAATAGAAATTGGGAGAGAAATGAAAAAGGTGGAATAGGGAAGCCATGGTTCTCATCGCTAAAGTGGAACAGCCTCCAAAATATTTTGAGACTTATTACCATCATTCACCAGCCTGGGTTCTCCTTCATGAGCTGTGAATGGTTTTGGAAGGGAATGTTCTTTGTTGTCTACAAAGGATACAAATCTCCTGTGGGATCTCTCAAGACATGGGCACAGGTACCATTTAGCCCAGTTTTGCAGCTTAAGCCTGAAGCAAGTAGATCTACAAGCCTGTTAAACTGATGTAAAGCCCCCTGGAATGGTTCAGAAGTGTGCCTGGAAAATCAAGTACTCTTTTGAACCTAGTCACTGAGAACTGGGTCAGGGTTACATGTGAATACTGCATGTTGCATGACACAGGTCTGGTCGGTCCCTCCAGGTATCCCCCACTGTGGAAACTGGCCACTCTGGTACATAGCCAAAACTCTACCCACCCCCTTTTTTCTTCCCTTTGTATTGGCACTTTGTATCCCTGAGCTCCTTTGCACTGTTTAGTTAATAAAGCCTATCTTTCTATCAAACAGCTGTGTCCTCACTCACTTCCCCACTCCTGGGCACCCCAAGTCAGGCAAGCACACGTCAAGCCATCCCCCTCATCACACCATGCCAACCCTTGGGAACCCAAAACCATGGTCCAGGACTGCCTCCCTCCTGGACACCCCAAGGCAAGCACACCTCAAGCCATCCCCCTCATCACACCATGCCAACCCTTGGGAACCCAAAACCATGGTCCAGGACTGCCTCCCTCCTGGACACCCCAAGGCAAGCACACCTCAAGCCATCCCCCTCATCATACCATGCCAAGTTGGGAACCCAAAACCATGGTCCAGGACTGCCTCCCTCCTGGACACCCCAAGGCAAGCACACCTCAAGCCATCCCCCTCATCATACCATGCCAAGTTGGGAACCCAAAACCATGGTTCTTGCTGAACCATGAGGCTTGCTGAACTTGTGCTTTGGAGAGAATAGAAATCAGAAAAGTGGCAATGTCCCCATCCACTGGTCACCCACCTCCTGGGATCTGGAAAGTCTTCATGCAAGCAATGTCCCCCACCTCCAGTCATCCACTGTGAGGCATTCTGGGCTGGGTGTTGACTCTTGCCCCCTGGGATCAGAGCCGCAGCATTTCAATGCCTAAAAGGTGACTGTTCTACTGGGAATGGCAGGGCACCGCATGTCTGGACACCTCAGACCCTCAACAACTCTGATCTGGTTTCCAGTCAGTGAATAGCTCAGTTGTTATGCATGTCCGCACCCTCGGAGATATAAACTGGTTTGAGAAGATGTCAGAGGATTGTTTCCTTTAACCTGTGCTTTAGCCGTGTTTCAAACCTCTGTGCACTGAATCTCAGCAGAGCCTTCCCGTTAAAGCGAGACTGAGGGGGAACCGAAACAAAGACCGAGCGCCTTCAACAACAAAGAACATTCCCTTCCAAAACCATTCGTGGCTCACGAAAGAGGACCCAGGTCGTACTAAGCCAGAGGATACCGCAGGAAAGAAAAATCAACCCCCTGCCCTTCATCTGAATTTCTGTGCCTCGCCACACCAAACAACAGCCATCCACAGAAGTTATGCTAATCGACTTCTACATATCAAATTGCCCCCTCGTGGATATGCATGCATCTCTGCTGAACACATAAAGCTTCCAGCTGGCATGTCAATGGTTTTGCATCTGTCTTCAGAGGCTTGTGTCCCCTCTGTCCCCGAAGAGCAGATACTCCTCACTGAACATGACTAATTGAGAAGCAGAATGCTACAGGACTAGTCCATGCAATGCAGAAGCTGAAAGTAATGACGCTGCGGGAATGCTGCTTGGGTACCAGAGGGTTGTAACAATGGGGAAGAAATAACTGAAAACATTGCTGTGTTTTCATTTTGCACCAATGCCATGGGTGAACACTGCCCCCCTTCCCCCCCCCCGCATATAAACCCATTTGAATGGATTACAATGGAGAAAGCAGGCTGCATGCCACAAGCCTCGATTCCTCCACTACACAGCCACACTGTTTCATGATCACTTTTGGATTTTTTTACATACAGGAAATCTGCTATAGCCTGTGCTGGCAAAATCATCTCTCAACCCTGCCTCCTGTTCTCAAGCATGGACCTACATGCTTTAAATTCCACAGGTGTTAATGGAAAGTAACTACCAACTTCAATGGAGCTGAAGAAACTGCAGTTGTAGAAATATTTCTACATCTACCACCTGCCTAGAGAATCAAATTTAACACAGTCCTTTAATTATAAGCTCTCAGTAGCAAAGCCAGTTGCTCCCTGGCTTGCCATCTTTTCACAGTTCCAGAAGGTATTTAAGCAAGGGTATAACTACAAGCAAAAGGAAAGTGGCTGGCTTCAATATTGAAGTACTTTGCTGAGTTGGGGGCCTAACAGAAGCATTTAGGCACCTAAAATATTCCAACACCGCTTCCAACAGTTACGCTTAAATATTAATCAGTGCAATAAGATCTTGGATTTCTTGCATGCTTCATGTATATTTAGATTATTACCAAAACCTAAAAATGTCCTTTGTTCTTTCCAGACACATTGTCTAGTGTCAAGAACATAAAATATCAAAAGCCAGACAGATGAAGGGGGAGGGAAATGGCTGCAACAGCCACAGGAAGTAACCACATATATTTTACACTAAACAAACTCCGTTTTCTCTTCCTTTCAAGTTGCCGCTTCAATTCCAACGTCCTTATACCTCCATCTCCATAAAGATAAGCAGGTCACTTATCAGATGATTGAATGGATGCCCTAAAAATAGACTTACCTGTTACTGAGGCAATTGATCACAACAGAACATAAATTTTAGTTGCAATTTGCTATTAAGCTATCTGCCTATAAAGAAGTTCAGCACATGCACATCTGAAGGAAAACACTTTTTAATGCAAGCTAAGTTCTATAAAATGATGAGCTCTTATGTATACCTTCAAGAAGTACCAAGATCAAAAATGTTCATTTAAACTACTGGATTAATTTAAAAAGTTTAAACCTCTTGCATGTTCTCACTGCAGCCTATCAACCCTGCCCTTTGGCCCCCAAGCTCTGGCCACAGCAAAGCCCAGCTGTCCCTGACAAGAGGCTTGGGCGGGGGCTGGAAAGGGGGCTCCCCCCACACTCGCGGGCCCCACCAGCTACCCCAGATGGTATATTGGGGGGAACCAGGCTGGGCCCATGAAGTGGGGGGGGGTCCTTTCTCCCACCCCAGCTGGGCTTTGCTGTGGCTGGAGCTAGTGGGGGTGGGAAGGAAAGAAGTCCCCTTGCCTCATAGACCCAGCCCGGTTTCCCCCAATATCCCAGCCAGCGTAGCGGTGGGGGGGCTCTATTCCACCCAGCCCACCCCAGGTCCAGCCATGGCAAAGCCCAGCTAGCAGAGGCTCAGGTGGGAGGTGGGGGACAGTATCCCCCACTTTGCAGGGCCCCCCCAAGTACCCCAGCAGGGGTATCTTCCCCCAGCACCACCTCCCCTCCTTTTTCCCCTCCATCCCCTGCTGCACAAGGAGGAGACTCCTCTCTGTGACAACTCTGGGGCAGGGCTGGGCTGGTGCTTGCCGGGACGTGCATGTGAAAAATGAACCCTCGAGGGAACCTGACCAGAAGTTCCCCAAGGTACTCTGCTCTAGAGAGCCTTCAGCTAATACCTAGTTTATCAGGGGTTAATTTTTCATGCAATTGCCCATTTTAAAAACCCTCTGCAGCTGTGAACATGTGTTATGTCGCAACTGTAGAGCGCTTTCAGGGGCCAAATCTCAAGGAAAATGTAACTAGTGTGAGCACCCTAGAACTCCTAGTTCTATAGTTATACAAATATACAACAAGTTGCAGGGGCCAAATACAGCATCCCTTATATATGTTTGCATATATACAGTGTCCTGTCTGCGATTTTGGCTTCCAGATACTGCAGCAATATGTAGTTATGGCCCAAAACAGCATACAGTAGTCTGCAAGATCTCACCATGCCTGGTTTCTAAACCTATGGAGGGAACCATCCATACTAAGCTATCTCCCATTTTAGGACTAGCTCACAGGTAACTGCAAACCTCAATCAGAAAAGCACTTTAGCAAATACTTAACTCTGACCCCCCTGACCAATTTTATCAGGCTTCAACAGCACTTCTCCCTTGCTCAGTCATTTGCTATATCAGTGGCCTACTAAGTAGAAGTCAGCTCCATCGTTTTTATATGGCCACCTAGTTTAAACAGGTAATCCCACAGATTGACTTCAGGGCATATTATTCCTATCACTGGGGGATAGTGACAATACCAATGGCATTTACTGAGATATTATTATTGAGGGATCTCCATCAGATCCCCTCGCACCAATATAAAACCATGGCCCTCAGCCTATCAAGGTCAAAGACCCAGAAGCCCCACTGAAGTCAGTGATGAAATTCCCACAGATTTGAATGGTTTTTGTATCAGGCCCAAAATGAAGGCTATGAGAAAAAAATAGTACATGAATCTTGATGCTAGACTAACACGTTAAGCATAAATTATTGTTTTTCTTTCCTCGCTTCATCATTTTCTTACAAAGAGGAGATGATAAGAATAAAACTGGCTGGAATTCACAAAGGAGATGAAAGATTTGTGATGTTCAGACACCTCAAGGGAGCTCAATTTTTGACTAGCGCAGAAGACCCGTCCTCTAAAAATCACATAGTCTAACCAAAGGCGACACGCTACTTCGTTGCACTGAATGTTCTTTTGGCTATAATCTGCTCAGCAGCAATTCATCTCTATTCAATAGCACACAGGTGCTTGCAAAGTTGTTATTCTTCCTATGTTTAAAACACCCTTACGTTGATGAAAGAAAATGAGGCAATGAATCTAAAAGCAATGACTTGCACATTTCACACTTGCCATGAGATTCCATGTGATATCTGCCAAGATTGTAGAAAAGACCATGTTATGATAAATACTTACAGAAAGGCCCATATTCTAGTCAAGTTTTCAGAAACTCACTGACCTCCTAATGAAAATATAAAAACTGTGATCCTATGCAAAGTTTCTGCCTACTGTGCTGCCAAAGGGTGGAATGCAGCCTTGGAAGAGGGGGCATGTCTACACGGGCACTTTAATTTGCAATAGCCTATTTTAATGCGCATTAAAGCATCACAAAAACAAGTGCTATTTAATTAATGCACTTTAAAATAGGTTATTGAGCATTACGTGCCACATAAAACTATGCTCTTTAGTCAAGACAGGCTAATGTGCATTTTATTAGTACCTCACAATGCAGGTACTAGATTTAATGTGCATTAACTAAAGTGCATTAATGCACATGTAGATGTGCCCTTTGTGTGGAGGGCTGCCCCCAGCTGTAAATGGGTACATCAACTTCTGACAAAGGAAGTCAAAGGCAGTTGGACAGGCACTAGCCCCTTCACACCCTCGGGTACTGTCGGCTATGGAAACCGATGTGCTTCACCTATACTAGCCCAGTTCATTGCCTCCACTGAGGAGGAAGGCTTGCCCTTGAGCTGCTCATGCACATATTTTTGGCTGAGTTATACAGCCAATGAGAAAAGGTCCCTTGTGGCTGGTCTGATATGGGATGAAGGCTCTGCTGGTCCATGGGGCCACCCCAGGGTTCCCTTCCCTGACACTTGCCCATCTCCTCAGGTAATGGCATTACACTAATGCACATACATGGGGCATTAGGGGTGTATAAAATGGGCCGCATTCGATTTGGATTCATAATCGGCCCAAATCAGGGACAGTGATTCAATTCGTTGACTTGGATCACTGTCCCTGATTCGATTCTGCCAAATCCGAATCTGAAGATTCAATGCCAATTCAGAGAATCAGCAATTCAGCCATAGAAACAGCTTTAAATGTTTTTTCTATATACCTTGAAGTACCAGGTGCAGCTTGTGAATGCTGCAATGGTGGGGTAGATGGAGCATCCCCCAGGAGCATGGAGGGCCCTCCGCATGCTCAGCAGTGAACCCAGAAATGAGCCAGAAGTACTTATGGTCCACTTCCGGGTCCACTGGGGAGCACGCTGGGACCCCCCCCCCGACCTCCCTGGCTCGGCAATTGGCCACAGGGGGACCCTGGGTGCGCCCCCCACAGACCCAGGAGACATCAGTCACCCAGCGCGCTCCCTGGTGGATCCAGAAGTGGACCGGACATGCTTCTGGTCCACTTCCAGGTCTGCTGCTAAGCATGCTGGGGATCCCCCCCACTCCCCCTGTGCTCCTGTGGGATGCTCCATCCACCCCCCATCACAGCTTTGATGAGCCAGCTGGTACCTTGAGGTATGTAGAAAAAACATTTAAAGCTGTGTCTATGTCCAAATCACCGAATCTTTCAAATCTCTCCAAATCAATTCGGAGGGTTCTGATTCAATTCAGAGAGATTAAAGGGTCTTCTGGTTCGATTCGGATTTGGAGATTCAGACACCAAATTGAGCTGAATCTCCTCCAAATCGAATCAGGGACCGAAGCTTTGCACCGCCCTACAGGGCATCATAATAATATTGTTAACAGTGACATCCAAACCACGACCAAGCTGCTTTCCATTGTGTCCTTTAGTCTGCATCTCCAGCCCCCTATGTCCAGAATGCATTTTCTGATTATGGCCAGGAGACTATAAACTTCATCTCATTCTGATCCCCTGAGTGTTGCAGTGTCTACAAGTAAGGAGAAAAAGCCATTATTTTAGCCCCCTGGTATCTGTAGCCTTTGCAGAGGAACTTGAAATCTAATGGATATAGCCTCCATCAGTTTTACAGCACCTCCCAACATAGATGCAAGGCAATAAAGGAGGCTTTGCATTATCGCTAGCTACACTGAAAACAGTGTGGAACAGGCAGCATGTCCTCTTAACCATTCTGCAAAATGCAGACCAAATTTTTAAACGCAGTAAAGAAATCAGAAGTACTTTTAATCCCACTCAAAATTATTTTCCAGCCTTGATGCCAATGAGCTAATTTTAATTTTGAAAAATTAAATGTGTGACTTCCTAATTAAAAATACCAAAAGTGTTTCTCTTATCGGGAATATAACACCTAGCATAAGTTAGCTTTGTCAGTTGCCTTATGTATAACAGCCTTCCTTATGCTAAATCCAGAAGTGATGACTACATCACAACAGATTGTAATGCACTTCTCAGCACTTGGCTCTATCCACAGCTGACCAAAACATGTTGTTTTGCGTATTTCTTATTTTCTGAAGTCCGTGCGTCATTTTTGCAGCAGCTTTATGACACTGTCATAAAAGTGACAGCCATTAAATGAGATCCCCAATTTTATGCGACTGCGAAAGGTATTTCATCAAATTTGCATTTTTAATTTTACTTCTTTATGAGAAATGTCACAAATAAATCCTGATCAGGAAGCTGGGTTCTAGGAACTGCAAGAAAGAGCATGGTGATAAAAAGAAATCCCTGTTCTCATATATGGTGTTAATGTGAATTGGTTTTCACCTAAACTCTAAACACAAAATGAAAAGGCGTGAGAATTAGTGGAATTTGGCCATGAAGACGGGACTTCTGCCACTGACTTCACCGGGTCCACAATTTGATCTAATATATATTTGTCATCTATAAAAAAAACTCACTCCCGCTCCCTCTACACACACACCCACACCAATGTATAACGTTTCACTCACACCCTGGCATTAAGCACCGCTAGCTTCAGCCTCCTAGGACAGAAGGTAGTTACTGCACAACCACTCACAGGCAGCGAAGGCCTTGGTGCTCGCCCAGGTCTCCATTCTCAATCTAGATGGAGCAGAAAGGTGGCTTTTTCTCGTAATGTTAAAACTTAAGGATGGAAGATGCCTTCAATTCCCCCTTGTAATTACTCCTCCAAAGGAGAGCCATAGGCATGTGGGTGTGCTGGTTCATAAGATCTTCTCACTACCAAACATCTGCTCCTCTGGAAAGAGCACCCTACTGACACTTTTACCTCGGAGTCTGCTTGTTAATAGGGAAGGGGTGCCTTGAATCTCTGAAGATGGCATTTTGGATGCAGAAACACAAAGACTTCTGAAATATGCACTAGCCAATTGCAAGCAAAAGAGCCGAATGCATATTTCATGAATCTGGCCCTCATTAAATCCAGTGTGTGTATCACAGATTCATTTCCAGAGAGCTATCGAAATCTGATTCTAAGCCCTCTTCTTTCACTTGCTCAGGCTTGCTGTAAAATTGCTTAACACTGCAGCCTTTTCAATAAGCACACACATGGCTAAACAAAGCAACACTTAATCAGATTTTACAGTGTTTGTTTGGTACTTACTCCAACAGTAACATAAAATGTAGGTCAAAAGAGGAACCATTTTAGTTAAAGGCATCTGTGCATAACTAGGATATCATACATTGCATGCAAATGAAGCCATTTTGTTTAAGGATAACAAATAATGAAAGCAAAACAGTCAAATATCCTATGAAATACATGCATTAAATTACAATAGTTTAAATGCTTTAAATAAACTGGGTGAGAGGCAAGGATTGCTTAGAGTGATATCTTTTGTTGGACCAACCATGTAATTGGGATAAAGTTAGACAAGCTTTCAATGCAAGACATTCTGCACTAGGCCTCTGATCACAGAATCACAGAAAATGAGGGTTGAAGGGAATTCAGTAGGTCACATCCAGTCCACCCCCCTGCTCCAAGCAGGGCCAGCCCCGACTACATCATCCCAGGCAAGGCTTTGTCTAGCTGGGTCTTAAAAACCTCCAAGGGTGGAGAGTCCACAGCCTCTCTGGGGAGCCTGTTCCAGTGTTTTACTATCCTCCTAGTGAGAAAGTTTTTCCTAATATCCAAACTTAACTTCCCTTGCTGCAGCTTGAGCCCATTGCTCCTTGTCCTGTCATCTACCACCACTGAGAACAGTCCAGCTCCATCCTCTTTGCAGCCCCCCGGCAGGGAGTTGAAGGCTGATATTAAATTCCCACTCAGTCTTTAGATTCATAGATGCTAGGGTCGGAAGGGACCTCAATAGATCATCGAGTCCGACCCCCTGCATAGGCA
>NW_005842121.1:881597-881801 GCF_000455745.1 Alligator sinensis
AGATGACCCCAGCTAGATGCATATCCAACCTCCTCTTGAAGACCCCCAGGGTAGGGGAGAGCACCACCTCCCTTGGGAGCCCGTTCCAGACCTTGGCCACTCGAACTGTGAAGAAGTTCTTCCTAATGTCCAGTCTAAATCTGCTCTCTGCTAGCTTGTGGCCATTACTTCTTGTAACCCCCGGGGGCACCTTGGTGAATAAAT
>NW_005842121.1:882034-891457 GCF_000455745.1 Alligator sinensis
CTGCCGACTCATGTTCATCTTGGAGTCCACTAGGACTCCAAGATCCCTTTCCACTTCCGTGCCACCCAGCAGGTCATTTTCTAGGCTGTAGGTGTGCTGGACATTTTTCCTCCCTCGGTGCAGCACTTTGCATTTCTCCTTGTTGAACTGCATTCTGTTGTTTTCTGCCCATTTGTCCAACCTGTCCAGGTCTGCCTGTAGTTGTTCCCTGCCCTCCGGCGTGTCCACTTCTCCCCACAGTTTTGTGTCATCCGCAAACTTGGACCTAGTACACTTCACTCCCTCGTCCAAGTCGCTGATGAAGACATTAAAGAGTATCGGTCCAAGGACCGAGCCTTGCGGGACCCCACTGCCCCACACCCTTCCAGGTCGATACCGACCCATCCACTACGACTCTCTGGGTGCGACCCTCTAGCCAATTCGCCACCCACTGGACTGTGTAGTCATCCAAGTCACAGCCTCTTAACTTGTTCACCAGGATGGGGTGGGATACCATATCGAAGGCCTTCCTGAAGTCTAAGTAAACCACATCAACCACTACTCCTGCGTCCAGGTGTTTTGTAACCTGGTCATAGAAAGAGACTAGATTAGTCAGGCATGATCTACCTACTATGAACCCGTGCTGGTTTCCTCTCAGCATAATTTTTCCTGCTGGGCTCTTGCAAATGTGAGCCTTGATAATTTTTTCAAAGACTTTGCCTAGGATGGAGGTCTTCTCTTCTCCAGACTCAATCAGCCCAGTTCCCTCGGCCTCTCCTCACCAGTCATGTCTCCCAGCCCCGAACCATTTTTGTTGCCTCTGCTGGACTCTCTCCAACATGTCCACATCCTTTCCGTAGTGAGGAGCCCAAAACAAACTAGTCAGGGGTGAACAGCAGGCACTGGGGGAGTCCCTGTTCCCCTGAGCACTATCGGGAGTGACTAGAAATAACAGTCACAAGCTGGCAGAGGGTAGATTCAGACTAGACATCAGGAGGCACTACTTCACAGTCAGGGTGGCTAGGAACTGGAACCAACTTCCAAGAGAAGTGGTGCTCGCTCCTACCCTGGGGGTCTTTAAGAGGAGGCTGGATAAACACCTCACCAGGGTCATTTGACCCCGGTGCTCTTTCCTGCCATGGCAGGGGGTCAGACTTATTGATCTGCTCAGGTCCCTTCTCACCCTACCGACTATGAAGCTATGAAACAATGAAAACTGGACACAGGACTCCAGATGTAGCAGAATAGAGAGGAATAATCCGTTCCCTCGATCTGCTGGCAACACTCCTACCGATGCAGCCCAGGATGCCATTAGCCTTTTTGGCAACAAGGAAGGAGCATGGTGACTCCTACTCAGCTTATTGCCCTCTGCTGGCTCCTATTTAGCTTATTTCCCACTGTCCCCCCACAGGGTCTTGTCTTTAGAGCTGCTGCCCAGCAAGTCGACTCCCAGCCTCTACCGGTGCATGGGATTGTTCTGTCCTAAGTGTAGGACTTTGCACTTGTCCTTGATGGACCTCATAAGACTTCTTTTGGCCCAATCCTCCAATTTGTCTAGGTCACTCTAATCCCGACCCTACCCTGCAGCGTCTCTCCCCACAGCTTGGTGTCATCTGCAAACGTCCTGAAGGTGTGCTTCATCCCCTCTTCCAGGTCGTTGATGAAGATATTTGTCACAACCCAGTGATTTTGGTGCCTCGGCACCATGGAATTTTCTTGCCACATGAGAGCCTCTTGCACAGCGAAGGTTTTTGCTGCACAGAAGAACCTCGGTGCAAGAGAGTTCCCGCCAATTTGCAGCCTTCTTTGCAGGGTGCATTTCTTCTTTGCAGCACAGAAATGCACGGTGCAAAGAGTTCCCGCTATTCGAATGTAAATTTGTGTCCCGCTATTGGCCAGTGCTAAATTATTCACACGTGGCGGCTGGTAATTGGCTCGCTGGCCGTTTAAAATTCTGTGCGACTTCCGCCCAAGTCGAAGAACTTTGAGCACACTGCAGAGTGCCTCTAAAGAGATCTGACTTGCGGCTAGCTGATCGATAGACTGATCACCTATCGATCCTTCTTCCCGTTGTCGAGCGCAATCCCAGACGTACCCTTTTCCCGCCGGCTTGATTTACGAATGGATTCACTGGCTTGGGCCCCGCCAGCTGGAACAACTCACATGGTTGTTCAGACGACCGGACCAGCTGCGTCGCAACTCCACGCGGCGTAAGTAATCGTTTTTGCAACATTAAACCTTGTCTGCCTCTCCATTCACCAGCACGCCCTGACGAACGAGCAATTTCTAAATCACCTCGAGTCGGCTCTGGCCGTCTGAGACAATATTGAACAAAGCCAGCCCCGGGACCAACCCCTGGGGCACTCCACTTGATACCAGCTGGCAGCTAGACATCCAGCTGATGGAGTTGACCTTCCCTACTCCTTCCTTGCCAGAAACCAGACACGACGTACTAAAAAAACAGCAGAAGGGAGGGGCTGATATGATGAAAAATGTCTTGCATTCAAAAGCTTGTCTAACTTTATCCCAACTACATAGTTGGTCCAATAAAGAGATCACCCAAAGAAATCCTTGCCTCTTGCATAATTCTTGAGCATCACAGTTACAACACAACTCTTAAGCTTAAATACACTGATGGTTTGAGGATTTTTAGCTGTTTAATAATCTTGAACTTCTGCTGAAGCTATTCAGAAACAGGCTATTAATTTCCACTATAATTTCCAAGTGGTAATTCACATTATCTCGTGGTTATGTTGCAAAGAAGACCGCTGGCACGATGCATGCCATTGAAATACAGGAAGCTATCACTTTTCTCATTGTGATAATGGAATTTGATTGCTATGGGACAGAAGGGCTTGACAAGCTAACCTGCCATATTGCGCCTACATGCATCAATGGTAGGAGTTGATAATGCCTCTGGTCATAGAATAGCAATTTTCATTACTGGATGCATCACAAAAATGGCAGACAACTCTTGGACTAGCTACAGCCCTTGCTGCAACCCTTTTTCTTGTTTGGCTATGTATTAGCATCCTCCACAGAGTAAAAACTGTATCAGTCCCTCAACTGATCTCATCCTTCTAAGTTACCAGTTTGGTAGCTCATTTCAGAAGTCTGCAGAAAGGCATTTCTAAGGCTGGCCTCTGAAAGAGGATTCATGATGAAGATGGATTTCTTCCTGCACTTTATCCAGCTACAGACAGGCTACTTGCAGCGCATTACAAATGCACACCGTTACGTTCTGACCCATATCTTCAGGTCGCGACGTGCAGTTACCTGCACAGACCAGAGCTCACTCTTCATCTTCCTGCCCTTACAGCTGGCAAGAGAAAAATCAGTCTGAGCATTCAAGAACTGCTATTTAACTGCACATCCGCTCTCGGTAGATAAATGAAGTGGTCTAGCCGCTTAGCAATAGCTCTCCGCGAACACCAGGGATGCACTTCTGCCCTGGTCCCCACAAGCTGCCCAGATCATCCTAGGGCTCGACCCAGACTTGTAAGGTGGAGCAAAGCACCCTCGCTGCTCTGCAAGCAGCCCTTTCAGCACTGCCTTCAAAGTTTCTCTTTGCAAGCTCTGTACTTTTTCTAGGTTGCTTTGTGTAGCCTTGGCCATCCAACATAGATTCCATTTCCTCACCCCCCATAACACCCATTGCTATATGGCTCTCATCAGCTTTGCTCCTTCTACCACCCCGCTCCTCTGTACTGGTGACTGGTTCCCCATCACTGGCCACTTCATCCCCCACAGCTTCTCCAGCTCCCTCATCCATCCCCACCTCCACCTCCTCCCAGCTGGGACTGCCATTCCTTCCCTTATGCCCGTGACATCTTGGCAGGAATCTCTTAGTCTTCCTCTTGCACTCTCAGGATATTCATTAAATAGTTTTCAATAAGAACAGCTCCGATAGGAAAAACTGCATCTCTCTCCAGACCCAAAGCTGAGTGCCGGCACTCCATCCTTGACGTTGCCGCCTCCATCACTACCACTGGCCAGGCTCTTCTTGAGATCTTCTTTTCCAATGGCTTCTGGGGCTCTGTCACCTACTGATTTCCTCCCTAACTTTTAAAGTGGCTCTGTCCTTCCTTTCTCCCTCTGCACCTTATCTTAGGGCTATTTTTTATGACCTTCTCTCTGCTGACAACTCACAGGACTGCCTCTGTCATCCACGGCTGTTTCATTCTGTCCACACTAAAACCTCAGCCTGCCTCTGACATTTCCTCATGGTTGCCCAGCCATCAGCTCATGTCAACGTGGCTATAATAGAGTTCTTAATCTTTTCCCATAAAACTTTCTCTGCTACATCCTCTCTTGATCACTGCAGACAACATCGCCATCATCCCTGTCATTCAGGCTCATATCCTGGATGTCATCAACAGCTCAGACCTTTCATAACATCCTTACAACCGGGCCATGTCTCAACGTTGCCGACTTTTTTTTCTGCACTGCATCTCTACATGACAACCTTTCCTATCAATCAGCGACAGCTAAAGCCTTTGTGTTTGCTGTCAACACCTTGAATCTTGTTTACTGCAACATCCTTCTCTCTAGCCATGACAAATGCTTGGGGCCATTCAAAAGTTCCTGCAGAACCATATTCCTGGCCCATTCTTTTCACATGGCTTCTCTCTTTACACTTCTCCAAGGCCTCCTCTTTTCTGTCAAACACAGGGCCCTTCATGACCCTACCCATGCAATGTTATTCAGTATCAAGAAGTCAACCCTCATCTTTGATTAGGCACTGAGTTAGTAGAAATGATAACAATTGATAACAGCAGCAACGATGAATGAGGCCTCTGTAGCCAGCAACCAAAATAATAAATTAGAAAATAAGTTAAGAAGACTCTAAGGAGCTCGAAAACCTAATTGCTCACACCACAGCAAGCAAAGCAATGCTCAGATTTATTCCCCTACAGGGAAATATGCATAAAGATTAGTATTGTGCCACAACACTACTAAGAGCCAATCGCTCTCTCTAGGAAACGTTAAATTGCCAATTTATTCTGCACCTCCGTTCAATTTTGTAGGGATTATGCACCACAGTATTATTAAAGTGAGCAAATTTACTACAGGAAAGCAGTTATTAGATATGTCAAAATTAAAGCGATAGCCCAAATTTGTCCATGGTGTAATGCCACAAAAAATCAGTGGCATTGCACCAGAGAAGGCTCCTTGGCTTGAGAAAGTCAAGCATTGGGTGTAAATTGTGATGTTGAGGAGAGGCTGATCCAAGACAGCCAGAATTTAATTTTGATTTCAATATGATATTCTACAAAGAAATACTGAGGATGGGAGGCCTGTGTTCTGCAGCTCTCCCTACAATACCCTGGGGCCTTTTCTTCGCTCCTGACTAAAATTAAATGACAGCTTGGACTCTTCAGGGGGAAAAAAAAACAACTTTTCAGTAGATCTTGATCTTAAGACGCTTAGCAGAGCACTTCACAAATTATTAATAAGTGAATTACACTTCCCCATGCCCTTTTATTAGTCTGCTCTTCAGAGTCAAGTCTTCTGAGTCTGACAAAGTTTGACGATTGAAAGGGGACATATTATTTATTTATGTATGAATTCTGTGTCACTAAAGATATTTTTTTCAGGAAGACAAGGTATTAACAGGTAACACTACAGGATCAAGTAGCAGGAAGACAGTTCATAGCAAAAAAATCCCTTATTATGGAATTAATTAAAATGGACTTAACATTTTTCACACTATAGAGAGGGGAAGTAACAACAACATGATCAAGAGGACACCGCATGTGTAACTAATGAGTCAGAAAACATCAATCAGAAACAAGGGGCACAATTTGTAAGACAAATGGACAGCCCCAGGCCTGTAGTATTTCCAACCTGGAACTATTCTGGTCCAGTACCAGCCTGAGATGCCAGCCCTGTTTAGGCAGTTTTACATTAGTCAGTGATCAGTTCAAGATCAGAAATAAACCCTAAGGGCAGGGACCAGAACCCAGGGAGGGAGTGCTCACAGTCAGGGGTGGATCCAGGGGGGTGCAAAGTTTACAACCAACTGCCTGCCAGCGGCAGCAGCATTTCTATTCAGGCAGTGATGAAGGAATCACTTAACGTCATAGTTCATTATCATCTCCCTGATCCTCTCTAAACTCTTCATTCCACGGGTCTTAATGACCCTCTGTTCTTTTTAATGGTCTTGACGTCCCACCAATCAAGCGAGCCTTTGTTCTGCCATTCTGCTGTGGGTTTGCTGCTCCTGGTCATGAAGCTCCTATTTCACAGCCCTGAAGATCATTTTTAACTCAGTCCAAGGAAGTGATACTTGTTTTTGCTTCACTCTTAAATTGAATAAGACAGTCATAGGTCCCTCATATATTAGTAAATCTACTAGTTTATTTTTAACTGGAGAAAAATATGTGCTGCATTATATGAAATGACGCACCTCACCGTCTGCTCCATCCTGTTCAAAACTCTAGATCTGCCCATGTTCAAGTTAATGAGTCAGTCTCCCTGCTACTTGCTCACATTTAGGCACCATGAACCTTGCTCTCTTAGGTGCCCCATTGCCCAACTTCAACAGAAGATGTGGGAGGTGTGAGGCCTGGTGATTGGGGCACTGTACTCAGAGGTGGGAGAGTTGGGTTTGAGTGCCTTCAAGCTCAGAAGGACCCAAAAGTCAATTTTCCCACTGCCTGGGCAAGATCTGTAACCACTAGAGCAGGGCTGTGCAACTTCTGGACAGTGAGAAGCGTCATGTCATGTGGAAAATGGACTCCCAGACCACAGGGCCCCAGGGTCACTCCCAGTTTCTCCCCTGCTGCAACTGTAGCCCAGGCAGTCCTGCTCTCCCCTGCGGCATAGACAGTGCAGTGTGGCCAACCCAGATTTCCCCTCTGCCACACATACAGCACCCTCCCATTGCCTGGCCCTATCCCACCCTGCCTCCAGGAGTAGATGCAGTAAGCAGAAGCCAGAGGAGGATGGGCGAACCTGGCCCCTCCAGCCAGATAAGCTGCCAAAGCTGGGGGGCGAAAGGGTGCAACAGCTGCCATTCAGGAACCCAGTGGCTGCATATTAACTCTTTGGGGGCTGCATCCTCTAGCAAGGGAAGTTTAGGTTAGATATTAGGAAATACTCTCTCATGAGGAGGGTGGTAAAACACTGGAGCAGGTTACCCACACAGATTGTGGACTCTCCATCCTTGGAGGTTTTTAAGATCTGGCTAGGCAAAGCCTGGGCTGGGATGATGTATTTGGGGCTGGTCCTGCTTTGAGCAGGGGGTTGGACTAGATGTGCCCTCCCAAGCCCCTTCTAACCATCATTTTCTATGATTCTACGTGCTCTGCTGTCCACCCGTGGGGCAGCCCTGCACTACAGGATTGTGCAAAAGCAGGGTGCCAGCACCTCTGGACATGTTTCTGAGTAACAGCAACTGACTGCATGTGCTGCTGTACTGCATCCAGTGCCATCGGTGGGATTGGGCACTGCAGGCAAGCACCTCCCATGTGGGGACCCTGGATCCAAAGCCGACAGATGTTACTCACTTGCAGGTAACTGAGGAGCAGTGGGCACTCAGACATGCCCCCATGCTTCCCACTGCCTCTTGGCTCATGCTAGGCATCTCCAATCTGCCCCTAAATGCTCAGGACTGCCCTTTGGCTCCCTCTCTCCATGGACTCTTTAGGGATCATGCTACTGGGGCATAGGGCTTAATTTGAAGGTTTTGAACGTCCTAAGTGTAGGTGCCCAGGAGAAGAATTTAGCTCTGGCCCTAGTGCTCAGACAATATAAACTCAGTCACTTCAGTGGTCAGTGGAAAGCTCCCATCTGATACCAAATGAAGAGCCAACCCCTTTCAGTGGTAGGAGGTTTCATGTGCAGGGAAAATTCCCCTCCTCTGGCGCCCTGCTGGCCACATCCTTCCTAAGCACAGCTGTTCAAAATGAGAGAGGGGAGTTTCAGTGAAAAATGGTGGTTTTATCAACATGAAAACATGCTGAAAGAAAGCTTGGATTAAAATACAGTTCTCAAGGGCTACAATAATTCTGAATTCAGATGAAAATGAATTGCAAGCTGTTTCCATTGAAAGGAAAAGAAAAAGGAGTAATTTTTAATTTGACCAGCTCTCACCTGGGTAGGATTTAGCCCAAGAGAAAACAGGTATTTGACAACCTCCACTCTCTTTCTAGGTGCCAAGTAAGAAAGCAGGTTTGGAGGAGTCACTGCCATATCGGCCATTCCAGGGCCGCCAAAACCAAACAGCCAAGTCATATGGTAGGCCACCCAAAATCACAAGAGCAGCTTGAGAACCCGGACATTTTACACCAACAAATGCCTACTTCTCCACTCCAAGACTGTAGAGTGCATTCACCTCACATGTTGTCCAAAAACGGGGTAAGTCATATCAGGGGAGCCCCACTAGAGAAATCCATATCTGTAACATGCTTGGGAAAGCTGGGATCGTCATGCTGTAGTATCGCAGGCATCATCGCCTGGGATGTTGCAGACTCCCACAATAGTGGTCCATCACCAAAGTGGTGGTGCTGAACAAAGAGCACCAGAACCACACTGAGCTGAGCTTCACAAAATCACAAGGTTCAGCTCCAATGCACTTCCAGGCATGGGCAATGGCTCAGGGTGCCTCAAGAATCCACTGCATTTTATTGCAGCCACTTTTTCTGTAATGCTGTCTTACCCAGCATGAACTCCATGGGTGGCACAGCATCTAATCCTGGTCTTTCTCTAGTTGCATGCCAGAATTAAAAAAAAAAAAAAAAGAAAAAGCTTGGTAGGATCTCTAAGAATAAATCCGCATCTTAAGCAGTAGGAAAGACAGTATCGCTCTTGCTTAATTATTCCTATCCTATAGGAAGCTCCTTCAACAGAAAAGACAAACAACAGGTTGCATAATGTAATTCAAGTGCATATTATAAACTAGTGCTATCTTGCCTAACTAGCTCCATCAGCTTCTTTTTATCTCGTTACTTCAGAGTGCGTGATGCTTACATTTATGGCAGCGTAGGGCAATTTATGAAAAATAATAGGCCCCTTTTACTGCAACAGTGAAATTGAAACTTAAGCTTTGCAGCCTCCAAATGATTCTACTGTAGCAAAAGAGAAAATTAAAGGCTGATTATTATAGAGAAAACGATTATAAGACAAAGATTTCATGTTGTTATTGATAGTCCTATCACAGGTAAGTAGGCTGTTAATTTTAAACTTTACAAAAGTTTACATCAAAGCAAATTGCATCTTGGATAATCCATAAGTAAAGATCAATAGACATCTAAAACAGGAATATCAGCACTGGCTGCTTTAAGAAGTTGGCAGTTTTAATAAGTTAAAAAGGGAGCATACCATGCAAATTTAGTAAAAAATAAAACTAATAAAAAGGCAAAAAGCTTACTCCTCACACTTACGCTTACACTCATATGGTCCTCCCTAACTCCCATCAGGGCAAAGGTGCAGAGATAGACT
>NW_005842121.1:891467-911421 GCF_000455745.1 Alligator sinensis
ATTTCATTCACCAGCAGAATTCTATATTGATGTCCTTGAAATGAAGAGTCCTGTTGAGTCTTTTTTGGAAGTATCCAAAATGATGAGTACGTATCCAGTGGGCACCTCTACACACGTGCATTTACTGCGTAGTAACCAAAATTACCGCACAGTACGGGTGCACGTCTACATGTGCATGCCCATACTGCACAGTAAATATGGCAATTTATGCCAACTTGAGCGTAAATTTGATACCTGCATAATTTACTCCCGATTGGTTACTGCATAGTAATGTATGTGTAGATGCCTTACTGCGCAGTAACACTGTGTGTAGACTGATTTGGGACTAATTTTAATCCGTTTTAACACCTGCGTGTGTAGACACCAGGCTATTTCCGTTTACTACACAGTAATTTACTGCATGGTAAATTTAAGTCAGCATAAATGTACGTGTAGACACGTCCAGTCTGACCCAAACCACCTAGGCCTATAAGATTTACCTGACCCTGGTAACAGTTCATTCCACTGCACCTTGGAGTGCGAAGTGTTCAGAAAGAGGCAAAGTCATTTTATTTTTCTTATTCTTCTAATACATTTGCCCAAATCCAGTTTAAACATTATTTTCACTATCTCTGAATGGGAAGACATTGAGTCAGTGCTGCATATGATTAGAAAGCAGCTTGGGAACCAAAAAAAAAAAAAGAATCCTTTCTAAAGCGGCAAAATCATGGTCTCCCATCATCAGAAAGTCCTCTCTCTCCCAGTGCCCACACATCAGTCTGCCCTGTGCTTGCACTTTCCCTCTGAGTGCTTTCTGCTCTGGTTTTTCAGATTAATTCTTGGCAGTTGCCATTTCTGTTGCTGAACATTTATAACCCTGTTCTTCATGGAGCAAGCCTCCTGGTTTCAATGCAGACCACTTGGTCTTTATTGCCACTGAGTTTTGTAGCCCTCTGTTCATGTCCCTTCTTGTGCTATTTCCTAATTAATACACTTAGGGCTGAGAAAAAACTGGATCTTCATTCTCTAAGGAAAATCTACAATGGTAATTATTTCCCCTTCTGAAATTAAGCAGAAAACAGTTCTTTTCTAAATTTTCCGGTGAAAGGAAAACTTACTTAACTAAGTTTGGGTCATTCTAATTTAGATTCTACTTTTCATTAACATGCCTTTTTTTTCATTCAAAATTGTTGCAATCTTGGAAATGATGTTCCCACTCCAACAATGTCAAAACCAAATGTTTTTTTAAAAAAAAACACTTTTCCTTGATTTTTCCATCGCTACAAAGTGTGATTGAAATCAGCATGTTGCCTTGAAATATTTTACTCTTGATGAATTTCCAGTGGCAAACTGTTCCATTGGAAAATTTCCAGCCCTGTCTAGTTAAGAACCTCATTCCCCTATGCCTCCCTCTAACTACCCTATTTTTCTTATAGCCCAGTTTTCTTATTGAATTTCCCATCCTTTTCCATATAGTTTGCTGGTGCCTTGACTTTTGCATAACAGCTTCAGTAACATGCACTTGAGCCACGTCTGTGTATAAACTGCACCATACTGATCTGCATGGGCTACCCCTGAAGAGAAAGCAGGGTAGCTGTGCAGTCCTTTGGGCAAGGTAATTATCACCGGTATATCTAATCATCTCCCTTCTTTAGTACTAGTCTACCCAGCCTTTTGCATAACGTGGCTCCTCTTGCTTGCTTTCTATTCCTGCAGTGACATGCCACATGCTCTTTGTTCTGTTTATCTCTCACTGCTGCTCGACACAGAGCTGATGGCTCGAGAGGTCCGTCCATCGCTGTCTGGCCAGTTATTGAAGCCTGCAGTCATCAGCAGGATAAACCCATTTCCTATTTCTCCACGGTATCCTTACTTGGTACTTTTCCTACATTAATTCGCATGAGCCAAAGGGGACAATTTTAGGGTTATATTCTCCTCCTGATGTGCATACATCGTTCTCCTTAGCATTTAGTAGATTGAGGCCATAACTTTGCTTCTTGGTTTCACACTTCAAACGCTTATGCTATTTTCATGCTACTTTTCCTTGGCACAAGGTTCGACATCCTCCTCAGTGGGGATAGATAAATGAGGATGTTATCGTATATGGGCCCTATGTTCACTCCCTCAATGCAATTAAATACATAAACCTATTTTCACCAAACATCATACGTTGGGAGGAATTGATATGCCTAGCAAGCAGAGCACATTTTAAACCAATTACTGTAATGGGTCTCAGAACATGTGTTGGAATATCATCATATTGCATTATTCTCAGGAGCCAGTGTTAATGTACGGTGACTATACATACTCTGTAACAACAGATGCTTTTAGTCAGAGAGATGAGATGGGCAAAGTATTTGGCACCTGCCTGGGCTTATTCTTTCCTTAATGGGCACGAACCACATGCACAAGGTGGCATTCCCAGAGGTAATGGCAACAAACAGCCAGGACCTCAATCCTACTCTACACTTGCCAGTATTTGTGAAGTTATGCAGATGGCTCTCTGGAATGCATGATGGATGGGCCTATTATCCCCCATCCCCTTCAGGTAGATAGGCACCTGGAGAGATACACAAAGCAACTCCCGCTCAAGTGCAGAGAAGGCTCCTTATTGCCTCACATGTATTCACAATCTTACCCCAAAGACTTGACAGCACAGCATGTGAAGCATGCTCCAACACCAGCTTGCTTTCTTTAAGGGCAATGCAGTACCATAAAAATGAGGCCAGCAGCAGAGCAAGAGATCTGCTCACCATGAACACAGCTGACTCCAGAAATTCCTAGTCAAATATATCAGAATAGCACATTAGTAATTTTGCAATCTAGCAGCCATATTGAAGAACAACAGTTAATATTAGTTCTGCACCACAATGTTAGCCCTGGTTATTAGGGCTGTGCAAAGCCTTGGTCCCTGATTCAATTCAGCGGAGATTTGGCTCAATTTGGTGGCTGAATCTCCGAATCCGAACTGAATCAGAGGACCCTTTGTTCTCTCTGAATTGAATCAGAACCCTCCGAATCGATTCAGAGAGATTCGGAAAGATTCGGAGATTTGGACGTAGAAACAGCTTTAAATGCTTTTTCTACATACCTCTAGGTAGTAGGCAGCTGTGAATGCTGCAATGCTGGGGCACATGGAGCATCCCACAAGAGCCCAGCAAGCCCGGCAGCAAATCTAGAAGTGGACCAGAAGTACTTGCAGTCCGCTTCTGGGTTCGCAGGGGGGAGCACAGGGACACCACACACACACCACCCCCAGTGCCCCTCTGGCTCAGCGACTGGTGCCTCCTGGGTCTGGGGGGAGCACCCGGGGTCCCCCTGCAGCAGATCGCCAAGCCAGAGGGACACAAGGGGGGCACCCCAGCATGCTCCCCGATGGACCCAGAAGTGGACCGAAAGTACTTCCAGTCCACTTCCGGGTTCACCGCCATGCACACGGAGGCACGCACCCCCCCCCATACCGCATTCCTATGGGATGCTCCATCCACCCCAGCATCTCAGGGTTCATAAGCCACACTAGTACCTCGAGGTATGTAGAAAAAACATTTAAAGCTATGTCTGTGTCCAAATCGCTGATTCTCTGAATCAGCATCGAATCTTCAGATTCAGATTCAGCCCAATCGAATCAGGGACAGTGATCCGAATCAATGAATCAAATCACTGTCCCTGATTCAGGCCGAATCCAAATCTGAATCCAATAGGACCCACTTTGCACACCCCTACTGGTTATTTTTGCCATTCTCTCATCCTTGTTTTTTGGTCCATTGTCTATGGAATTTATGCTGAAGGTCAACGCTCCAGGAGTCGTGACTACTCCCCTCCAAAGAATGGCACCGTGCTCTGGAGGTCAGCCCAAAAGAAAAAAATTCTTGAAAAAATAACTGAAAATTAACAACAAAACTTCACTAAATAAAATTTGAGGAATAATAATTTTAGCCACAAACCCCTAAAACCAGCACATTCAGGCCTGAAAAGTTAAACATTATCCTGGTTTTCCTTAGAAGAATGAGAGACTGGTTTTGCCTTGCTGAAATCAGTCACGTAGATAGTATGGTTTGTACAGCGGGAATATGCCTTTCCCACACTACGGGAAAAAAAGGTGGCAGCTCCATTTCAGTTATGAAGGGAGGCTTTCTGACAGCTTCCCTCTCTGCTGCTCCAAAGATGATGGCTTAAATGAATTAATGTCAGGTGGATTAGCTAGCTTCTGTTCAAAGTGACAGGAGATCATGTTTGTACAGCCTCTTCAGACTCTCTCAACATCAGGCTAAAGAAGAGGAGAGGGGGTTTGGGGACTCTGAACGAGAGTGTATTTCCTTACTGGAAGTTAGGTAGATTCAGCCCTGCTGATGCAAAGTTAAAGTTCATTCTGGCGTCCATACAGAGGGAAGCCTTTGTGATCACAAATGCTGCGGTTTTGCTTTATTTTAGCATTATAGCCTTTTTGGCATTTGAAAATCTTGTGCAGTCGCAACTTCAATTTAAGTCGGAAGTCATTCTAGCTTTCCACTGGATACTTGGAATATTTAATGTTGGTTATGTTGAGAATGCCACAAATTCTTCAAAATAAGGACACTTTTTTCTGTTTGAAGAATAATGATGTAATTAAGAACAATCATACTTAACCCAGTCAGTGCTATCAAAATCACATTTTTTTTATTTTTTTTATTTTTACTTTTAGACTTTGCACAAATATAGACTGTAAGGTACATTTTGATTCAAACAAATGTATTTCTGCATTCCTCATAAAGCCAATAATGCTAACAAATATTTTGTAGGGATGTCTCCCCCTGATTCGGTTGTAGAAAGAAATGTTGTGTCACTATGTTAAACTCTAGTTAGTTTATTGAGTACTTTAGTTTCTCATTTATATTATCATGGCTTAGTTTTTACCACGTATTGAATTCTAATAAAATCTATAAAGATTATAAAATCACAGAAAAACAGGGATGGAAGGGACCTCAGGATGTCATATATAGTCCAAACCCCTTCTCAAGGCAAGGATTATCCCTATCTAAATCATCACTGAACAAGTGCTAGACACCTGCTCCTAAAAGTGTCCAAGGATGGAGATTCCACAGCTTCTTTGGGCAGCCCGTTCCTATACTTACCCACCATCATAATGAGGAAAATATCCAAAGTTGATTTCCTTTCCTGCAATTTAAGCCCATTGCTAGAGCTGCAGAGGGCAGGAGGAGGAGCATTGGGACAATGCATTCTAAGAAAGATGTGAACAAATTCCTGTAAACCACTCTTCACATCCTGTAACCACTCTTCAGGTACTTGAAGACAGTTATCAAGACCCTCCTCAGTCTTCTCTTCTCCCAAATAAATAATTCCTGATCTTTTAGCCTTGATCGTAAGTCGCGTTTCCCAGACATCTAATCATTTATGTTGCTCTCCACTGAACTCTTTCGAATTTGTTCACATCTTTCTTAGAATGCATTGTCCCAAATCAGACATATTTCAGGTAAGACTTCACCTGTGCCAAATAGAGTGGTAAAATTGCTCCCCTTGACTTGTAAGTGATGGTCCTAGTAATATAATCCAGTATGCTATCTTTTTTTTTTTTTTTTTTTTTTTTTTTTTGGGGGGGGGGGGTGTTGCAGCAAGAACACAATGTTGGCTCATATATGGCATGTGTCCCATTAGAAACTTCAAGTCCTTTTTTTGCAGGAAGGTAGGCTCCACAACCTAGCCAGTTTTTCCCCAGGCTGCATGTGATCTCTCCTAAATGCAGGACTTTGCATTTGTCCTCACTGAATTTCATTTCAGTAATTTTGGATCATTCTGGTTTATCAAGGTCATCCTGAAGCCTAATGCTACTCCTCAGAATGCCTGCAACTGCACCCAGGCTGGTGTCAGCTGCAAATTTGCTAAGTGTACACTCAATCCCATCTTCCAGTTCATCCGTGGAGACATTAAAATGCCAGAACAAGGATAGATCCCTGAGGAACCCTACTCAATATTACCTCCCCATTCGGCTTCAAGCCATTAATGACTGTTTTTTGAGTATGATATATCATGTTATGTATCTATGTTCATCTAGACTATATTTCCTTAGTTTATTAATGAGAGTGTCCAGGGAGACAGTCTCAAAAGCCTTTTACAAAGTCAAGTTATATCACATCCACTGCACTCCCCCATCCAAATAACCTGTCACCTTGTCATTGAAAAAAATTACTAGATATTACTTACTCTTGAAGAATCCATGAGGGTCTTTCCTGATCACCTTGTTCCCCTCCAAGTACTTAGAAATGGATCCCACAATCATTCCAGAAATAGATACCTTCTTTAAGATCTTTCTAAGCATCAAGGTCAGGCTGACTGGTTTATAATTCCCCAGATCCACATTCTTACCTTTCTTAACGATGGACACTATACTTGCCCATTTCCAATCATCCAGGACCTGACTGAGCCTCCACAAATCCTCAAAGATGAGCACCAATGGCTCTGAAATTACCTCGGGCAATACCTTCAGTACTCTAGGGTGCACGCCATCTGGCCTTGTTGACTTGAAAATATCCAACTTCTTTAGGCAATCCCAAACCTCTTCTTACACTGCTCTTGGACACTTATTTTCTTCCTTATCCTGGCTGCCAACTGAGTTCATGATCTGGTAGCTGACCTTATTTGTGAAGTCTAAAGTTAAAAAAAGACACCAAATACTTCAATCCTCTCTGCAGCATCTGTTACTAGGATTGCCCTCTGTATTTAGTAAGTGCCCTAAGCTTTCCTTGGTCTTCCTCTTACTTTTGACATACTTGCAGAATGCTTCTTTTGTTCCCTTTTACATCCCTTACTAGTTGCATCTTAATTTGTATCTTGGCCTTCCCTGTTTTCTCCCTGCATGCTTGTGTAATATTCTTATTGGCAGATAATCTGATAATCTGATTGGCTGGTTATGAAATCATGGCAACATAGATAGAGGCACTAATTATAATTAATACTATTTTAAAATATAATGGACCAGATCTTCAGCTTTGAGAGTACCTCCATTTATATTATCTGGGGGTCTGACCCAAGACGTTTGCCAAAGTTTACCATTATTTGTCAAATAACTTATTCCATCTGCTGTATATTATTTGTAAATTCAGATATTAGCTGAATAAGGGCAACATTTGCTGAATAAATTATACATTAAGAGCTTGATCCATTTTCTAGCATGGATAATGGGAGCTTTTCTCCCATTGCAACAGACACTCCAATAGGCCAAAAGTACTTTTTGAAGAAATATTGAGTTGTGGGATGTTTACAAGGGGTTTGTGAGGAGCTGACAGTCTCTGGCACTGTCAAGGAAGTGATTCCATCCTTATTGCTAGTTTCATTGCTATCATTAACCAATTTTAATATATATTGATTTTACATATTGCTATGATTAACTGATTTTATGTATATTGATGCTATTTATTGCTATAATCAACTGGCTTTCATATATATTGAAAGTGCTAGATTCATAACCCGATATATGCTGCCCTTTCAACAGATCTAAAAATCAGTTAATTATAGCAATATATAAAATAAGAAACATTATCAATTTATATTGAAAAAAATCAGTTAATTATATATAGGGTTATGGACCTTGCCTTTCAATCAGTTATCATCACTAAAGAACTGAATCGTAGCCAGCCGTGCTGAATTGAACACAGTGGTATTGGCTGTTCTTTCTAAAACTCTATCCCAAACTTTCCCGTAGCTCTTTTTCCATTGTTTTAAACATTTAAAATAGAGCAGACTGACTGCGTACACTACTACTGATAAACCACAGTGTTCAGAAAGATAAGTACCACAAAGCCCTCAGCCTTTCCTCCTCTCCGCCCAGTCCAAGAAGAGATAAAGAATGTGATCTTTCTGAGTGGCATCATCATTTATGGTATACCGTTGAGCTCAATGTACCCCAAGGATACTTAAAAGGAAGTGAGCCAACATTTTTGTACAAGTTTTGCCTCCAAAAATCTTTTTTGTTAATTATTTTGTGAAAAAAAATGTTCAGTCTTATTGACATTTTGCCATTGTAAGTCCCCATCATTTTTTAAATCAAAATGACACTTATTTGGTTTGACAAAAACTGGGTTTTGGTAAATGAAAATATCTGTACTCCCTCCCAACATTAGATTAAAAATGTGACTAGGTGTTGGGGGGAAGAAAATCAATGCATCATCTCAATCACCGAAAATTTCACAAAAGAAAAAAAATCCTTTTCCAACCCTGAAAATATGACATCCCCAGGTTTTCCAGGACATAATTTTCCTATTTTTGACCAGCTGTGGTTGGCAACGAGCAGAGGTATCATCACTGCACAATACCGGGGTATAATTCATAAAGGGTGAAATGTTTGCTCCAATGAAGCCAATGGTAAAGACTCCCTTTGGACTCTAGTTATGCTGCAATTTGACCACTGACTGGATGAATGGCATGGCAAAATGATCTGTTTACTCCTGTGTGATTCTCAGTGCCGTACGAGTTCAAAATTATTTTAGTATTCCAACCCCATTCATTGTTATGTTGCACATTAACTTTGCTTTCTTTCATTTTGGAGTCATTTTCATGATGATCTGAGAAGGAAAAATATGTAACAACATGGACTCATCGCTAACTCACCAAAGATGCTCGACACAATTGCAACTCCCCAGCTTCGTCCTAGGCGTTTTAACTCAACATATGCAATAAATGCCATTTCAGTTAAAACAGCAGGCTGCTGTATTATACTATTTCAATGCTGTTTTTTTAGTGTGTCCAATAATTTTTCTCACAGCATTATGCCTCTCTCTTATGCACATACTTAACTCTGTCATTTAAAGAGTAGTTTAGGCCATTATCGGCTCAAGAAAATAGCAATGAATAATGGAAAACGCTTGAAAAGAACTTCCTTTATATTATATGTTGTTGCTTGCTATAAGAAACTGGATAAAATTGAAAAGAAAACTGAGAGGTATTAACGACCTACAAGCCAGAAACACGCCTTTTGGGGGCGTCACATTTAATGTCTTGTGCTCTTCGGGGAAGGAGGAAACACCCTTGAGTGGTATTTCCACACCTGAACTATAGATGGGTGGAGGTCAGGCTGTTAGTCCTGTTTAGAGACGTACCCAAGCTATAGCATTTATTCAATCTCCTGTAGGTAAGCCTGTATGGAAATGTCACAGGAGTCGGTTCTCATCCAAGGATACCCAGCATGCTTTTTTTTCCTCCAGCCAGGCCTACCTTATCCCGAGAGTCGGATCGACACCTGTGAAGACCGCACTTCTTGCTGCTCTGACGGCGCAAAGCAAAACTAATGAAGCGCGCTCTCTGCTCTGCGTCTTTGCTTAGATGGCTCATGGGACCCGAGAGCCATACAAAGTAGCACCGACTTAATGGGCAGAGAGCAAGCAAGAGGCAGTACACTAACATTGTTTCTTTAAACCCGTTTGTGCCTTTGTTACCACCTCGGGCCTCTTAATGGTAGTCATCCTGGTGCCTGCACTTCTGATCCAGCGCCTGCGGATTGCTTGCCTTTGTAATGGCTCGGTAGCTATCTGGTATCTTCCGGTAGAGCAGGATTTCTTTCTTAATTTGCTCTGCTGTGAGATATCGTTTTAGGGATTCCACTGCCCACAAGGATTTTTATTTCTATCAAGCTCAGGGGCTTTACAGTTTTAAGTCCTAATACCAAATTTCCCAGCATGTTTATTACATAGAAACCTCAATACCGACATCTTTCCTTCTCCCTGCAGTTAACATTGCGTTTCCCCATGATGCACTGTGGATGCCTTCCTTATCCTGCTAATCTCTTAATGTCATGGTGCAGGCTGTATTTTTCCCATATTCTGTCCCAGGAATACAGTCTACTTGGGCCCCAATATCAATTTTGAGTGTTTAGAGAGATTCCTTCTGGTCCCATCAAGATAAATGTTTTATTGCTATTGGTTTCCTTTTCCTATGTTGCAACTAAACCCTGTCCTGGGAACTGCCGGACAGGGTTTAGCTGCAACATAGGAAAAGGAAACCAATAGTAATATGTGTTTGGTAAAAATACATGGGACGTTGTTCTTGATCCTCACTCTTCAGCTGTGGTACTCCCTCCCTCTTGCGGTTTGTCAAAACCTAAGCCTGGACATCTTCCCATAAAGCACTGCAAGACCTTTTTTATTCTATTTATTTGATTTTTTATTTGCACTGCTTTTCACAGGCAGAGTTAAATTTGGGGATTTTTTTTTTTACCGCACATTATTTTATTTTAATCTTTGTATCTGTCTTTATAATTTATCTGGTTTTTTTCTCGTAAGCTGCCAGGAGCTTCTTTGGAGGAGGGCAGCATATAAATCTAAGCCCTTTCCTTTTCTGGTTGCTTTGTGGCACTTGATGTATATTGTCCCTAATGGCCTGTTGGGGCTGTGCCTTGGCTAAGTAGTTCCCTTTAATCCTGAATATAGTTGATGCTGCGCCGTCGCACCGTTGCGTCTCCGCTGTGTGTCTTCTTGCTAGTTGTTTCTCTCTGCATGAAGAAGCTGTTCTCCCTGAGTAACTTGTCCTGGCTCTTTTTTTTTTTGTCACCACCACCATTTGTAGCTGGGCTACCCACTTCATTGTCTCAATTAGAGCCGTGTTTTCTTTTTTCTTTTTTTTTTTTTTAACTTTGTATTGGGGTTGTTTCACAAGGAAAAAACAATAATAACCCTCCCATAGCTCAAACAGCCTGTCTGGATATTTCCTACCTGTTTCTTTGAGGCTGCCATGAGGGACTCTCACCATCCATACCTCATGGCTGGATACATATCACAAGACGCGCAGCTCTATTGACTACAGACCGCTGACCTGTGGCACGTCCTATAGAGACCTTCTCTGTTTCATAGATTTCATAGACTCATAGACATTAGGGCTGGAAGGGACCTCGGAAGATCATCGAGTCCAGCCCCCCGCCCAAAGGGCAGGAAGTCAGCTGGGGTCATAGGATCCCAGCAAGATAAGCATCCAGTTTGCTCTTGAAGGTGTTCAATGAAGGCGCTTGAACCACCTCCGGTGGCAGGCTGTGCCAGACCTTGGGGGCTCGGACAGTAAAGAAATTCTTCCTTGTGTCCAGCCTGAAACGGTCTTGTAGTAGTTTATGACCATTCGACCTAGTTGTCATCCCTTGGGGCGCTCTGGTGAACAAACGTTCCCCCAGATGCTGGTGGTCACCCCTGATAAACTTGTAGGTGGCCATCAGATCACCCCTGAGCCTGCGCTTTTCCAGGCTAAAGAGCCCCAGGGCGCTCAGCCTGTCATCGTAGGGTCTGCTTCCCTAACCTCTGATCATGCGCGTGGCTCTTCTCTGGACTCTCTCAAGCTTCTCCACATCCTTTTTGAATTGTGGAGCCCAAAACTGGACACAGTACTCCAGCTCCGGCCTCACTAAGGCCGAGTACAGGGGGAGAATGACGTCCCGGGATTTGCTTGAGAAGCATCTATGGATGAAAGCCAGCGTTTTGGTCGCTTTACTAGCCGCAGCATCGCACTGCAGGCTCATGTTCATCTTGTGGTCAAATCGGCGTTGAACACCATCAGATTCTCGTCCGCCCACTTGCTGAGCCTGTCCAGGTCAGCCTGGATAACCTGCCTGTCTTCTGGTGTGGATGCTTTGCCCCAGAGGTTGGTGTCATCGGCGAACTTGGCCAGTTCTGATCGCTTCTGACTCCAGTGTCCACATCATTAATGAAGATGTTGAACAGTATGGGTCCAAGGACAGAGCCTTGGGGGACCCCACTGGTCACAGGACACCACGATGAGTGACTTCCATCGATTACTACCCTCTGGGTCCGACCCCGGAGCCAATTTTCCAGCCAGCGGATCGTGGAGGACCCAAGGCGACAATTGGCCAGTTTCTCCAAGAGGCGATCATGGGACACCAGATCGAAGGCTTTTTTGAAGTCAAGATATATGACATCAATCTCTTCTCCCTTTTCCAGGTGATAGGTCATCTGGTTGTAGAAGGAAATGAGATTGGTCAAGCAAGACCTACCCGCAACAAACCTGTGCTGGCTATCCCTTAAGATGTTGGCGTTGGCCAGTCCATTAAGGATGGCCTCTTTAATAAACTTTTCTAAGATCTTCCCCGGGATAGAAGTCAGGCTGATGGGCCTATAGTTAGCCGGATCCACTTTCCTCCCTTTCTTGAAGATAGGCACCACATTGGCCTTCTTCCAGTCTTTGGGCACTACACCAGAGCGCCAAGAGTTTTCAAAGATCCGTGCTAGAGGCTGGGCTATGATGCTCGCCAGCTCCTTGAGTACCCTGGGGTGAAGATTGTCAGGGCCGGCTGACTTGAAGGTATCCAGCTTCTCAAGATGTTCATTCCTTCCACTTCTTCTACTTCTTTGCAATACTCACAGTTTCGAAGGCTCCAGCCTACAGATTTCTCATATCATGCTGCATGAAAGCCATAATTCTCTTATGGTTTTTCTGGCATCACGTCTTCCTTTTTGTTTTCACGGATGACAGGCCGAGAGTGCCGTACAGCACAGGGCAAGCTAAACAGGCATTTTTTTTATTACACACTCCCTGCTCTCGGTAGCTTAGTTCAGCATGCAGTGAGATAGGGGCAAGCAACATTCAAAAGCCACTTCCTGTTGCCTTAAAAGGGGCAATGAACCCATTACACAGCTATACGTGAATAAAATATACCAGTCAAGGGGTCCAGCCCTATCAGTTTTCCCTAGAAGAAAACTAGGTCCCAAAGTGGCTTAAGCGGCCAGGTGTACGTAGTAGGGCTGTGCAACAGGGCACCGTTCCATTTTGCCTTGCGTTTGGAGGTTTCGATGGAACAGCATTCCTTTCGAATTTCATTTTGATTCAAAACAGCTGTTCTGTTTTGCTTCATCAAACCAGTGAGGCTGTTTCAATGCTGTTTCGGCATTTCACTAGATCGGGCTGGGAAAAGAAAGTCAGCCCAGCTGGGCTGACTTCCCATCCCCAGCATTAGATCAGGCTTGGGGCAGGGAGCTGAGCTGACTCCCCACCCTCAGCCCGATCTAGCACTGGGGATGGGAAGTCAGCCCAGCTGACTCCCCGCCCCCAGCCCAATCATAGGGCTGGGAGGGTAACTGATCCATTGGGCTCAGTTCCTTTCCCCAGCCTGATCGCACCACTTGGGAGGGGAACTGAGCCATCGGGCTCAGCCCAGCAGCAGGAGATGGGGAGAGCCAGGGCTGTGCTCCCAGCTGCAGCCAGGAGCGCAGCCCTGGTTCCTCCCTGTCTCTCACCACCTTGCTGCTAGCTGCTTCAAAACTCAAAACATTTTGAAACTTTTGAAACGTTTCAACTAGCCATGTTTTGTTTTGAGGCTATTTCAAAGTCCTTCATTTTAATTTGATTTCACTGTTTTGAGCTCAAAATGAGTCAAAACAGTGTCGAATAGAAACAGTCAGCAAAATTTTGCACAGCCCTAGTATGTATTCCCTTGCACAGTTGCACCTTTGAGCATCACAGATCGAGGAGACCAACTGGAGTCTTTTAAGCTGCCCCTGCCTGTTGCTATATCCCTCTGCTTTAGTTTGGGAAGTGGAGGGCTGGGCATTTGCACACTTTTCCACCCCTCCAACACTGTGGACTTCAACATCTCAAGGAAGCAATAGACTAGCTGAAAAGTATGGTCAAATAGCCAAAAGGCTACCAATCAAGGCAAGTGAACACAGGGAGGAGCCTTACCTCCATTTAGTAAACCTAAACACGTCTGTGGAATCGGGGGGGGGGGCATCCATGCACATGTTAATAAGCATCAAGCTCTCATTTGTAACATCTGTAAAATAATCTTCCAAGGCTCAAGGGTTCAAATTGCATAAAATACAACAGACCCAGGGGAAAAAAAGACAACAAAAATGCACCTGTGGTCAAATTCCCAGGACACAGGAACATTTCACAAGGAACTTCAGTGTAACAAGGGAAGACTTTGAGTGATTAATGTCACTCTGAGAAGATAGGAGAAAGAAGAGTTATTTAAAGTGAAGACAGACACTTGAGGACAGTTCCCATTAGTCCAGCTACACCCAGTGAGCAAAACATAGGCTGTAATGCTAAAATGTCAAGAAAGAAGAATACTAGCGGTGATCACAAGTCTTTAGACCCACCTGCACTACAGCACAGAGAAAAGGCATAATGCAGTTGCAGCCAAATGGGCACCATCTCCGGATGATACTACTGCACCAGTGAAAAGTAACATTCATTCCAGATAGGAGAGGAGATTCAGACCCAAAGATAGTGGAAGAGTTATATGTCCTAATGCTATTACTAAGCAAGCGTTCAAATAGACAAGATACTAAACAAGGCAAATGAAAAGGGGCAGGACTCCTACATCTGTAGCATCTCCAAACTGCTTTTGTTTTCAGCGGGGGTGGAATAACTAAATAACAGATGCACTGCCCCTTTAACATGATGTGACAGCCCAAAAGACACTAGAGCCTCTCATCAAGGAATCTATTTTAATGAGTTAAAGGATAACAAGGTGATCAGGAACAGCCAACATGGATTTGGCATGAACAAGTCATGCTTGACCAACCTGATTTCCCTTTATGACAATGTGAAAGGATTTGTGGATGGGAGGGAGAACAGTAGATGTGATATACCTGTGGAATAAGCTCCTTCCAGAGGTGGTGCAATCCCCTCCCCTTGGAAATCTTCACGAGGAGACTGGACGGTCACCTTGCGGGGGTCACTTGCCCCCAGCTGTCTTTCCTGCTTGGTGCAGAGGGCTGGACCCGATGATCTTCCGAGGTCCCTTCCAGCCCCTAACAATCTATGAATCTGTGAATTTATAAACTTTTATTTTAGTCTTTTGGCATTAATTTTCCATGATATTCTCATCTTTAAATTTAGAAAATAGATTGAACTACTGTAAGGTGGGTGCGTACCTGGTTGGAACATCATGTTCACAGTCATCAATGGTTCACTATATAACTGAGGGAAGGCAGCAAGTGGGATCTCCCAGAGGTCTGTCCAGTACCGTTCAGTATCTTTATTAATGATTTGGAGAATGGCATTGAGTACGTATTTAGTAAATTTGCAGATGTTGCCAAGCTGGGTGAGGTAACACATACTCTGGAAGATAAAATGAGAATTCAAAATGAACTTGATGAATTGGAAAACTAGTCCAAAATTAATTGGATGAAATTCAGCAAGAACAAGTGCAAAGTCCTGCACGATGGAACAATTACATGCACAAACCGGACTGGAGACTAACTGGCTAGGTTTGTAGTACTGCAGAAAAGGGCCCAGGTGTTATAAGGGACCACATGATAAGTGTGCATCAAAACTATGACTTTATTCCAAAAAATAATTGGTGAGACAAAAAGGTTTCAAAAAAACCAAACCCTCAGTGGTGCAATGGCTAGTTGGGAGGACATATAGAATGTGGTTCCCCATGGGTCTGAGAGTAACATCTTAATTAATAATTTGGATAATAGGACTGAATGCACGCTTAGCAAATTAGCAAATGACACCAAGTTGGGTGGAGTTATAGGCACTCTGGAGGGCAGGGTTAGGGTCCAGAATGACATGCATTGGAAATATGGTTTCCAATCAGTTAGATGAGAGTCAACAAGGGCAAGTACAAAGTCTGGAGAAGAGGAGACAGGGGGAATTTGATAACAGTCAAACACACAAAGAGGTGTTATACTGATTATGGTTATAAACTATTTTCTAATTATGCAAGGAACAAGAACATTTTAAAATTGCAGCACAAGGACTGCTTAAAAACTGTTTAAAATTGCAACACAGGAAATTTAAGTAGCAAATTAGGAAGAACTGAAGGTAATAAGCACTGAAACAAATTACCTCGAGAGCTTGTGGAAGTTTCATCCTTGGATGGGTTTAAGAGCAGGTTAGACAAACAGTTGGCTATAAAGGGATGATCCTGCCTTCAGCAGGGGTCGAACTACGTGCTCCCCTAAGGTCCCACCCAGCTCTATTTGTCAGTGATTTAAAGGGAATCAGATCAAGATGTCCTGCAAAAAGCAACATGCTCCATTTGGTTTTGGAGACTTTTGGAATAAAGGAAAATACAGGGCTGCCTACGAAGAAGGGCTCGTGCTGAATGGGGTGGAAACAGATCCCAAAAGTATCTCTTAGCAAGAGTGCGTATGCAGTCTGAGAGGTTCACAAGCAACACCGCATCTCCCATGAATTTATGAGAAGACCCGATGCATCCAGCAAAGTCTCAAAGTAACTGGCATCAGTGGACACATCTACATGAGACGTTTAATACCCATTGGAGTAATTCTACTGTACGTTAGCATGGCTAGCAAAGAACATGCTAATACGCAGTAGATTAGTCCAAGGGGCCTTAAGCATCACCTAAAAAGCGTTCATCTGCGCTAATGCGTAGTAGCACTGATTATGGCACATTAAGTGAGCACCTGTTCTTCATAGATTCATAGATGTAGGGTCAGAAGGGACCTCAACAGATCATCGAGTCCAACCCCTGCCCCAGGCAGGAAGGAGTGCTGGGGTCAGATTATTACAGGCACTAACCTTAATGCACCGTAATTACAGCACATTAATGTGTTCAACATCTTCATTAATGATGCGGACACTGGAGTCAGAAGCGGACTAGCCAAGTTCGCTGTTGACACCAAACTTTGGGGCAAAGCATCCACACCAGAAGACAGGCGGGTGATCCAGGCTGACCTGGACAGGCTCAGCAAGTGGGCGGATGAGAATCTGATGATGTTCAACGCCAATAAATGCAAGGTTCTCCACCTTGGGAAGAAAAACCCGCAGCATCCTTATAGGCTCGGCAGTGCTATGTTGGCTAGCACCATGGAAGAAAGAGACTTGGGGGTCATCATTGACCA
The DNA here is from genome assembly GCF_000455745.1 of Alligator sinensis. Lineage (NCBI taxonomy): Eukaryota > Metazoa > Chordata > Crocodylia > Alligatoridae > Alligator > Alligator sinensis. The sequence continues at coordinate 908,252 of NW_005842121.1, forward strand.
CAAGATGAACATGAGCCTGCAGTGTGATGCTGCGGCTAGTAAAGCGACCAAAACGCTGGCTTGCATCCATAGATGCTTCGCAAGCAAATCCCGGGACGTCATTCTCCCCTTGTACTCGGCCTTAGTGAGGCCGCAGCTGGAGTACTGTGTCCAGTTTTGGGCTCCACAATTCAAAAAGGATGTGGAGAAGCTTGAGAGAGTCCAGAGAAGAGCCACGCGCATGATCAGAGGTCAGGGAAGCAGACCCTACAATGACAGGCTGAGAGCCCTGGGGCTCTTTAGCCTGGAAAAGCGCAGGCTCAGGGGTGATCTGATGGCCACCTACAAGTTTATCAGGGGTGACCACCAGCATCTGGGGGAACGTTTGTTCACCAGAGCGCCCCAAGGGATGACGACTAGGTCGAATGGTCATAAACTACTACAAGATCGTTTCAGGCTGGACATAAGGAAGAATTTCTTTACTGTCCGAGCCCCCAAGGTCTGGAACAGCCTGCCACCGGAGGGGGTTCAAGCGCCCACACTGAACACCTGCAAGGCGAAACTGGATGCTTATCTTGCTGGGATCCTGTGATTGCACCTGACTTCCTGCCCTTTGGGCAGGGGGTGGACTCGATGATCTTCCGAGGTCCCTTCTAGCCCTGATGTCTATGTCTATGTCTATGAACGTGTAGACGTGCCCAGTGGATTGTAGCTCTATGAGCCCTGTATTGACCCCTCCAGAGGGAACTCATCAGGCCTCTTTTCCAAGAACCTGCAGCCCACATTGGGAATGAAAGAGAGATTAAATCTCTCAGGGTTATCCTGAGTTAATTCAAAGACATAGATCCCTTTCTACATCGACTAAACTCAGCTATTTTGCCTGAAAATGATGAGTATCCACAAACCTCACTAAATCAGTACACGGCACCACTGCCCAGGCATAGTGAGATTCTCATTTTAAGGAGCCACATTTAAAACGTTTGGCATGCCCACTGCGGCAAACACATCTTTTCTAAGCCTCCGTATGCCATCTTGGTACTGATTTTGGGAGGGGTGTGCTATCTTATTTGTGCTCTGTATGTTGAGTCGAGATGGGCTCCATGGCTACAGTTTGGATGAATTTTTCAGTCAAAAGAATTTTTATTTCACACTTTCAAGATTTAGTCTCCACACTGGACTTTTTTTGGAGAGAGAGAAATAAAGAGAAATATGTACAGCCTTCTCAAAAGAAACATTTTTAAATACTCTTTTCTTAAAATATCCCCATTTGTGTCTTCTTGGTTAAGCTACCACAATTCCCCATAAAACCCCAAATTTACTAACACAAAGATGATTCTCTCAGACAGAAGAGATTAAATTTTGATCTTTACGATTAAACACAGGATTATGCCTTTATTCTGTACAAATGATTTTTATGCCTTGAAAAACTAGTATTTGCCCATATTTATTTCTCTGTCATTTTCCCTCCTTTTTCATCCTCTGCCTTCTTTCAGCTACTTTTTCATTTATTTTTGGGTTCAGATTTATATCAAGTCTACTCCATGCTCAGATTTATAACACAGCAAATGTTTCCTATCTCCTGTAAAAACTTTTTTCAGACCCAGTTTGGAAGTGGATTATTAAATTGTGCAGCTTCTCAAGACACTGTGGGGGGAAAAAAAGGGGAAAAAAAAACCCAACCAAAATATACAAAAGCAGTTACTGAGCTGAGAAAATTAATCACAAGGGAAAGTAAATCAGAAATGTCGTCCGAGGTCAGCGTGTGAAAGAGAAAAGGCTGTTGCAGGAGTGGATGAAACATATGAACAATGACAAGTGTCCCCTATTATACGTTGCCTGCTCTCTGCTAAATATAGCAGGCACTTCTCTATGGGGAGGAGAATTGGATTTTAAAAGTAAACCTGATCCAATATGGCACCAGCGGTTCAGACTGCAACACAAATGCTGCACCTCTGTGCAACGGCTGGGATCTGCGGAGACAGTTCAGCATAAAGAAGCATGAATATTTCATGACCTATTAAATTGTACATGCAGAGAATTCCAAAACCAACAGGACTGACAGGGCTAATGAGCTTGGCGCTGAAGTGTCAAAAGATCTACCTGACAAGGAAAAAATAACCTTTTATGCAAGCAGGGGGTCAATGTTCAACATCCTTTCCTCCCCCCAATCGCCTCCCCCCACTCTCGCCTCCCCTTCTTTTTTTTCCTGCGAAAAGTAATGATTTCGGAGCAATTACCCCTCTGCCGTCACAGTCTCAGGGTCAAGTTTGAGCCTTTGCTATTTTTAATGCACTTTACCTGGGCTGTCAACCAGGCTGAGGCTTGCAGTAACTACCACTTTGAATGCTTCGGGGGGGGAGCTGTTAAGCCTGGCGTTGGAAAAGGGAGGAATTCTATCAACACCCCAGGACCAACTCAGCCCAGAGATGTTCAAAATGGAAAGGTTGGGCTTTTTCTTTGATGGACACGTGTTAGAACTAACGAGATGAACAAATAAGTTGACGGGGGGGAGGCTGGAGTTACAGCTACTAGAGAAAAATCCAGGCAAGGAAATGATGGAAAGAGTAGGAGAAATACAATAGTTACCCTAGAACTAGAAGGACGGTTTGAAAAGGACCTAAATGACATACGTGCTTAGATTTAGAGGCCAAGCTGTAAAAGGCATCTGGACTCCTAACTCTCATGGAAATCGATAGGGACAAGGTGAATAAATACCTCTGAAATCTCAACTATAAAGATCTGAAGCTGGAACCTGGGTACCTCCACTGAGGCATTGCAGCACCTAAAAGTGGCATCCCTGCCTCGGTCCAAGTCAGGTAGCCACAGGACCAGTCTGGATCTGACTCAAGTCTCATCACAAGTCCTTACTGAAAGGCTTTTCTGCTACATGCACTATGCATGGTGGGGAAATGCAGAGCTTGCTGCAGGTGAGCATAGATCCTTCTTCTTCTGCGGCATGAGGCACCACCATGAAAACAATGGGTAATTGCTCCATTGATGAAAACGGGACAACCTCCTTCACTGTAATGGGATGCAAGGAGCCCTGTGCTTCTGAGGGGCACAGACCCTGCCTCTTTTTGCTGATGCATAGGTGTGCACACCCACAACCATGCACACATACTTTCCAGGCAGCAGCATTTGCACGGCCAAGGAATAGGGGTTCTGAGCCATCATGTCCCATCACCTACGGC
>NW_005842121.1:911731-923257 GCF_000455745.1 Alligator sinensis
CCCCCTCTTCCCCCCCCCCCGGGGGGGGGGGGGGGGGGGCAGGTAGAGCCTAATTGATCCTATCCATCCCTGAACCCATCCACCCTGCACCCACTGCCACAGGTGCCAGGTGGAGTGGGCAAGTGGGTGGGAAGGTCTCCATGGAGACTGGCCATGGGCAGGATGCACTTAGCTGGGCAAATGGGATGGGGCCGTGGGCAGGCGGGCAGTGGCATCCAGGAGCAGGACCAGCAGGCAGGGCTGGGGCTGAGGTCAGGATCACAGAGCAGTGACGGTACAGGGCCAGGACCTGGGGCAGAGCCATGACCCGCTCCTCACACGTCCCTCTGATGGGCACTGGCTCCAAGTGCCCTGCCCTGGAGGCCGCACCCACCTACCCCCGGCCATGGGAGCAAAGCAGATGGGACGGGGTGCCCGGGCAGCAGGGTCAAGTCCAGCAGCAGTGACGGAGACACTGGCAGCAGCAGCCTGAAGGATGAGGGGAGAGCGAGTCACCAGTGCAGGGGCTGTCAGGAAGTCGAGTCTGGCCGCCGCACCATCCCTGCCCTGCCGCCGCACCACCCAGCCCTGTGGACTACAGATCATGGCATGCCCAAGACCCACACACAGGGACAGGGCGGGTTGGACTCTGCAGCACTTCTGCGCCCTGGGACCGGCTGCACACACCACACTGGGCAGGGCCGGGCCAAGGGATCTGCTGCAGGCCAGACAGCATCACTTGGTGGGCCAGATTCAACCCACGAGCTGCATTTTGCTCACCCCTGGGTCAAAATATCTTATTTTTATCCAGTTCCTGGAACAAGGATTGTGTAACACTCCAAGAACCCTTCAGTATTGAGGGTTGTACTCTAATAACCCACAACTACAAGGCATTGTACTATAAGAACAAGGACTACTCCATTTAACCGCAGTTTACTATGGCATAATATGTTGGATAAAGCTGTTGAACGGTGTACTTAGTGAGCTCTGGATATCAAAGCAGCTGTTTGGGTTTTTTTTCCCTGAGGGCAATCATTGCGATGTTTTCCATTACAAATGCTGAGTGTGTCCCTTACACTCGCAAACATTATGCTGTACAAGAGATGAAAGCTACAAGAAATTAAAAATCCCAATAATGCACCAGCAGGAAATTTAAACTTTTGCAAGTTTACGGTAGGCACTAGATCATTAATAAAAAGTAATTAATAATTCATTCATTGAACTTTTGAGCAAATAAATTATCCAGGAGTACCCAAGTAGTTATCAGGTTGGTTGAATAATTAAAAATATATCAATTTATTCAATCAACAGTGGCAAAAATTGGAAAATACATTGAGTCCGAGTCCCTTCTGATTTGCACCAATTCTACAACAGCATCTAGGCTTCAGAGGATTTTCTCTTGGCTTATGCTTCTGTATTGCAAGTACATCAGACCCGGCACTCAGTAGAGAGACATGAAATGGCTCTCCTCCTCGCCCAAACTCCAAATGAGGATAACAAAGACTACATTTACCATGATGTGTTTGCCATATGTTTGTCCCCAGATTGAGGGAAGTGATTCTTCCCCTCTATTCAGCACTGGGGAGGCCACATCTGTAGTCCGGTGTCCAGTTTTGGGCCCCCCACTACAAAGGGGACAAATTGGAGAGAGCCAAGTGCAGGGCAATAAAAATGGTTGAGGCATGTGACTTGTGAGAAGAGGCTGAAGTAACTGGGCTTATTGAGCCCCTATACACGTGATAGACCTCCGCTCCAATGTGTGCCAATTAGATTGAGTCTGCTGGAGCGTGTTAATTATCGCGCTCCAGCAGCCTCTGCGTCATATGGATTCAGCGTCCCCATGTTTCAAAATAGTGGCGGGGCACTTTAAATAAAGCTCGTCAAAGAAGCTTCAGTTAACGTGCTCCCATCAGCATTTTGAAACACGGGATGCTGAATATATGCAAGGCTGCGGGCACTTTAATTAGAGTGGCTCTGAAAGAGTCTGCAAGGAATCAGAGTCCACACTCCCTGCCCCAAACTCAGTTTATGTTTCCTTGTCCAACATGGCCCCATGTTGAGCCAGCTGAATAAAACTGTGTGGGCAAGGAGTTGACATAAGACTGTCAAATGGATAGGGCTGGGATCGTGGGGAAACCACCAAAGCCAGAAAAGTAAAATCCCCTCTCTGCACCCTAGGCAGCAAAGAGGCAATTCACACTGACAGAAGACACACTATAGGATCTTCTAGGACTCACTGTCCTCTAACATCAGCTCTGGACCATTAACCGGTCCGTTTGTGGATTCCAGGCTGCGAAGTGCCAGCTCTCACGGACTTGGGAGTCACTTTACACTGAGACGTGCTTCCATGGACATTCAGCAGACTTGTGCACGGCACTAGCCCAATAGGTAATGAACCATGTTGACATAGCCAAAAGGGAACCACAGAAGGAACATAGCGCACGCGGATCAATAACCGGTTAGTCTCAGGATAAGGGAGGAAGAAAACACTAGGAAAAAATCCAGGTCCTTAACAGAAATGTGGAAATGTCCTCCACTCCAGGAAAACATGGGATACTACAGGGACTCATTTGTGAAAACAAGGTGCTAAAAGGTCTTGGGAGGGTTTCAGCAGGGCAAAAATCTTGAAGAACTACAGGGAGCCCAGCATCTCTTGCTGGCGAGCTGAGAGTAACAAAAAAAAAAAGTCAATGATGCAGCCTTGCTAGCTACCAGGATGACTTGCTAGCTATTCCATGTCACCCCTGTGCATAGCTAGGGGTGACTAAGGTGCACCCCTGACCATGGGGTTGTGTACAAGCTGCACTGTTCCAGGAATGGACCTGGAAGGCAAACTGTAGCTGAGATACAAACTTCCCTGACTCGCCTTTGCTCCAGAAAGGGGTAGACAACACCATCAGCAAATTAGGGAATGCCCTGGGCCATCTGTACAACACGCAAAGAGGTCACGGTGGCAAAGCTCCACCGGTGCCTGAGCTAGTGCCTGCCTGCTTCTTCCTCCCTGGATGCAGTGCCTGGGGAACCTATGTCCAGGTCATCATAATGCCCCTACAGGCACAAATTGTAGTCCAAGGCAGAGTCTAATAAGCTCTTCAGAGCTGGAATGTGTCTAATTACATATCTGTAAAATGCCTAGCATGCTTTGGGGCACTGTAAAAATAAACAAATTAATGCTCATTAGGCATGGAAAATGTCAGGCTACAGGTGCTAAAGAAGAGTGAATGTAATTATTACTATTATTACAGGTCTCAGCACATAGCTACCCAACATGCTTTTGCAAGAAGAAAAGACTGAGTGGAATAAAAAAAACTTGAAAAATGAGTTCATTAATTTTTTTCCACTCTCATCTTGCAGGGTTCGACAATGGCCTCCCCTTTCCCGTCAGCTCAGATCCAGCGATGAGGAGTGAGACTCTATCTGTACTTGGGAGATGTTGATTTGTTGCTGTGTTTTTGTTTTCAAACTGGAATTGGTGCCACTGAGATGGATGTGCGATGTCAGCATCACTTTTCACCCAAAATGCGTTTTTGTAGCCTCGCGTAGCAACTCTAACAGCCCTGCCAAAAGTTGCCACCGTGAGTGTATTTCACCGAACAAGGCTTTGAAATGTCAACGGGATACAGCTGATGGTTCTTGAAGTATAAATATTGAAGTCTTATTGCAGCCAACTGAAATTATCTTTGAAGCGAGCTTCCCTCGTTAGTGTTTTTAGCTCAGGAGCAATACAAATAAATAAATAAATATATTTTTCGAAAGCCAGACTAAGGACCAATTCGACAGGCTTAGGAGTGCTGTCCTGAGTAAGTAGTCCATGATTTTAGAAAGAACAAGTCAAGAACTGAGCTTCTTCTCCTTATCGGTTTAGGCAAGTGAATCTAGCCCTTGGCTTAATCAGGTGTATAGTTGACTTGGAAGACGCTGGTAATTGGCTTTCCTTTAGCAAGTAGATACCATCATTTTCTACATGAACAGGAATACAGGTAATCCAGGGGTGAATTCTGAAAGCAATTTATCCTTCAACACATCAAGAAATCAAAGATCAAAAAACCTGAAATCACAAAAAACCCATAGATCAAAAAAAACCCCCAAAAAACCATAATGCACACTTCATAAATCCAAAAAAAAAAAATCCATATGGGGTATGGGAAGTTTGAACTATTACTCACTGGGTGTTTCTACACATGCATTTATGCCAGCTTAAATTTACTGCACAGTAAGTTTAACGCCCAGTGAGTAAGTTACTGCGCAGTAAGCAAGAATAGGCTGGTGTCTACATGTGCAGGCATTAAAGCATGTTAATGCTGTGTGCGGACTGACTTGGGACTAAAGTTAGTCCCAAGTCAATCCACACACACAGTGTTACTGCGCAGTAAGCTGTCTACATGTGCATTACTGTGCAGTAACTAATAGGATATAAATTTGATGCTTTCATGATGCAGGTATCAAATTTACACTCAAGTTGGCCTAAATCACCATATTTACTGCACGGTAAAGACATGCATTCATAGACACGTGCCCATACTGTGCAGTAATTTTGGTTACTGCGCAGTAAATATGCACATTTAGATGCACCCATCTAGTACAAAAACACTACAGTCCAGTAGTGGAAAAACAATTAACAGTGTTTAAGTTAATACTCATCTGATGAAGTAAGTTTGTGTATACAAAATCATGGATTTACGTGCAATGGAAAAATGCATACATATTTTATTTTGTTTACTGGTGCATTGCTAACACAGGCAGAAGCAGCAATGCATTATTTCATTGAAATGTCATTTTCATAGTTTCATAGTTTCATAGTTTCAGGGTCGGAAGGGACCTAATAGATCTTCTAGCCCGACCCCCCGCCAGGGCGGGAGAACAACAAAAAACCCTAAAAACAAAAACGGGACTCAAATGAGTCCAGCCAGGTAAGTATCCAGCCTCTTCTTAAAGATCCCCAGGGTAGGGGCCAGCACCACCTCCCTTGGAAGTTGGTTCCAGCTCCTAGCCGCCCTAACTGTGAAGTAGTTTTTTCGGATGTCCAATCTGTACCTCCTCTCCATCAACTTGTGCCCATTATTCCTTGTTATGCCAGCGGGGGCTAGGGGAAACAGCGTCTCCCCCAAACCCTTCTGGTTCCCCCTAGTGAGTTTATAGACGGTCACCAGGTCCCCCCTCAGCCTTCTCTTGTGGAGGCTGAATAGGTTCAAGTCCCGCAGTCTCTCACTGTAGGGTCTGCCCTGTTGTCCCCGGATCATGCGGGTGGCCCTCCTCTGGACCCTCTCCATGTTGTCCACATCCCTCCTGAAATGGGGCGCACAGAACTGGACACAATACTCCAGCTGCGGCCTGACCAGCATCGCATAGAGGGGGAGGATCACCTCCCTGGCTCTACTCGAGATGCACCTGTGGATGCACGACAAGGTCCGGTTAGCCCTGCCAACCATGACCTCGCATTGTCGGCCCATGTTCATCTTGGAGTCAATAATGACACCAAGATCCCTTTCCGCCTCCGTGCTCTCAAGTAGGGAGCTCCCCATCGTATAAGTGTGCTGCTGGTTCCTACTACCCAAGTGCAGCACCCTGCACTTGTCCGTATTGAAACACATCCTGTTCCTGTTTGCCCACCCCTGTAACCTATCCAGATCCTTCTGCAATCTCTCTCTCCCTGCTAGCGTGCTCACCTCCCCCCAAATTTTGGTGTCATCAGCGAATTTAAACAGGTTGCTTTCCACCCCAACATCAAGATCGCTGATGAAGAAATTGAACAGCGCAGGCCCCAGGACCGAGCCCTGGGGGACTCCACTACCCACCTCCCCCCAAGTCGAGTATGATCCATCCACCACCACCCTCTGAGTGCGACCCTTCAGCCAATCTGCAATCCATCTGACTGTGTAGGCATCTATGCCACAGTCGCCTAGTTTATTAATTAGGATGGGGTGAGAGACGGTGTCAAAGGCCTTGCTGAAGTCCAGAAAGACTACATCCACCGCGACACCTGCGTCCATGGCCTTTGTGACCTGATCATAAAAGGCAATCAGGTTGGTCTGACATGATCTCCCCCTAATAAATCCATGCTGATTGCCCCTGAGCATCATCTCGGATGCCGGCCCATCACAAATGTGCTCCTTGATGATCTTCTCAAAGAGCTTCCCCAGGATTGAGGTAAGACTGACGGGCCTATAGTTGCCCGGGTCCTCCCTTTTCCCTTTCTTGAAGATGGGGACCACATTAGCTACCTTCCAATCGTCTGGCACCTGGCCCAAGCACCACGATCGCTCGTAGAGCCGTGCCAGGGGCCCTGCAATAACCCCAGCCAGCTCCCTCAGCACCCTGGGGTGGAGAGCATCCGGACCCGCTGACTTGAACGCGTCCAGCCCCTCCAGAAGCTCTCTAACCCGGTCCTCCCCAACCTGAGGTCTGAAGGCGATCCCCTCGCGTCCGGCTTCTATCACAGCAGGGAAGTCCCGGTCCCTGCACAAGAAAACGGAGGTGAAGAATTGGTTAAAGAGGTCCGCTTTATCCTCTGACGCAACCACCAGATTGCCCCGCATATCCTGCAGGGGCCCCACATTACCCGGCGCCTTCTTCATCCTCCCAATATATTTGAAAAAGGACTTTTTGTTATCCTTAATCCTGGACGCTAATCCGAGCTCTATCTCCGCCTTGGCCTTCCTAACAGCCCGCCTGCAGGCCCGAGCAGAGGAGGTATACTCCTCTTTGGAGATTACACCCCCCTTCCACCGGGCGTACGCCGCCCTTTTGGCAAGCAGGCATTCCCGGACACCCTTGGTGAGCCAGGGGGGCTTTTGGACACTCCTGCCCGCCTTGCTTCTTGTCGGGATGGACACCCCTTGGGCCCCGAGTATCGTTTCCTTAAGGAACGACCACTCCTCTTGGACGCTGAGTTCCTCTGCCCTCAAGGACCCCAGTTCCTCTCCCACTAATCTCCTCATCTCACTGAAGTTGGCCCTCCTGAAGTCTAGGGCCACCACCTTGCTGCGGGCCCTTGACACTCTACGCTGGATGGTGAATTCCAGCACGCGATGATCACTATTGCCCAGGTGGTCAAGAACCTGGAGGCCTCTTACCAGGTCGTCGCCTGCAGCCAGGACCAGGGGCAACTTAATTGAATTTTCAATTCAATTAAGTTGCCCCACAATTGATGTTTGTCTCCCCTAGAAAAAAGATGCAGGTATTAAAAAAAGCTACAGAATAGGAACATTTTATTGCATTCTTTTTACCAAAAACAACTCTCCATTTTAAAAAAAATGAACAACAATCTTAGCTTCATAGTAGTTCACAGAAAATATAAAGCAGTTTTGCCACATTTCATTTATCATCTGGTCTTAACTCTTAGAACTTGGGATAAACTGTGAAGTTAACTTTGTTGGACTCACTATTCACTGGCACTGCAATGTTTAGTCCAAAGTTGGCCATACCTTCTTGTGTCTTGCTTTCCAATCCAATGGAAACGTACTGTTTCCTCCATATTTCAAGGAAAGCTTATAAAGGAGTCAATCAACTGAAAGGATGAATCTATAGTGGCTTTTGAGTGCCTGCTGCAGGTACTGAGGCCAAATCAGTGAAAGTATGGAGGATATAATGCATTAGCGTTTGGTTGGGTTTTTTCCCTGCTGAGCCCAGCTGTCCAAAATGTAAAACTCATCCAGTGTTAAGAATCCTCTCCTGCCATCTTCCTCTTCCTCTCTTCCAGGAATCTTCTCTGTTTTCTCCTGTCCACATCAAAAAGCAGGCAGGTTGCTGTTTTCAAGCTACCTGAATGGCAACCGCCCAACTTCCAAATGCTGAACAAGGCCGTGGCACCTCTACCAAAAGAGACATCATTTGATGAGGGACAAACTCAACTTGTTCATTCGTATGGAAATTATCATGACCTTGAACTATCATATTTTCTGCATAGTTGCAACGTGATTAAAACTGCCGTTTCTGTCTCGTATAGCAACATTTCAAACCCGCTAGAACAGCCCACGCTTCTCTAATGTTGCCACTTATGTACCCAATGGGGGAGGAGCAGCACATAATTAAAATCAGACTCTTAGCAGATGACTCTGACAACGGATGCTTCCAATACACGGTAAGAAATGTATTCATAGCATTTGATTGTCAAAAATATGTGTTTATAGCCATTGTCGTACATACGGTTGACTTACTATTAAAGGATATACAATTACAATAGCAGAGTGAACAAAGGCAGGCTCAGAATCTTTAATATGCAGATCTAATCTGGAAATGCCACAAAATACATGGTCTGTGCAATTTGCAAGCAGGTGCTATTTTGCCACTATAGCACATCAGCACTGCCTGAGCACATACCCAGAATCATTCAGGTGTATTTGATGATGCTGCACCTGCTTCAATAGATTGTGAATGATGAAGGCGTGTTACGTAGTAAATGTTAGCTGCTCAAACATTCTTTCTAGCCTATCCCCTTTTAATTTAAAAGGGAAATGAAAAAAAAAAAACAATAACTTGCAAATTTCTCTGAATAGCAGGTGGTGGGAAGCAAACTGTGTGTGACCTGTAGCCCTCGAGGAGGATGTTAGCGTCTGGACTAAGGGTTGCAACATGCAAATGACTCCCACAAAGTGAACTGCATTTCCATCTGCCTCTACCAATTCCAATTTTCCTCAAGCCACTCAATCTGCCAATTAACCGGGGAAGGGTTGTGCTGTGACCAAGTTGACCCAAAGCTCTTCGACTCTGCAAGAAGTTTTTGAAAATCAACGCCAAGCATTTATCAAGATGAGAGATTATATTCTCCCTGCCTATTTCAGGTGTCCAGCTCTCCTGCAATGCCTGACCTCAGATCTCGATAATTAGACACGTGGGCTGCATTCCCACCGGTACCTCCAAAACTTGGGCTTTTATTTTTCTGTCTTTCTGACTGCTAGCCAGAAACTGAATAATCGCTGATATACTTTCCATGCCCTTCCCCCTTACCTCTTCTTAGCTACTAAATCTCTCTCCCAGGTTGTGAAACTCAGATCAGAAGGGTGTGCCTGATGGATGACTTGTTCCCGCACATAGGCAGCTTATTGCAGCTAGGAAGTGAAAAAATATATGCGAGTAATGTATGACCAGAAACCTGAGAACGTGTTTGGTGCATGTGTGTACACACACACATACATATACATAATTATGTGTGCATACACACACACACAAATACATACACATAACATATATGTTGCAAAATGACCTTCCAATCAGAATGGAATTTAATTTTGGTACAATTTTTTTTTTTCAAAGACACTTCAAATTTCAGTTTGGGGCTTTAATTTTTAGCCGCAAAAAAGCAGGATATTAAAAAAACCCAACAGATTTACCCTAAATATAAGCTGACATTTCAAAAAAAGACGAGCCAAATAATGTGCTTTATGATATGAACAAAGGAATCCCTCCATTCAGAAAACTGCCACTTAGAGTCAAAAGTCTTTAAGAAAATAATTAAATAAAGGGTATGATTGTATTATTTTTGAGTGCTGACATTACATCTGGCCTGGCACAGAACAGATTAACCCAGCAGCATTGCTAACCCCGGAAAATTGTGTTCACTGACAATCTGCAAACTTTTTACTGACAACCAAACATATTTACTGATGTATGCTTTATATAATGTAAATATAACCATTCTTCCAAGCCCCGGACAGTTGTAACAAGTGCTAGGTTCAGGTTTAGGTATTTGACACCGGCTTTCTAAATCTGGCTTGAGCCCCCTACCCAGAAACCTGGGGAAATAAATTTTAACTGGATTTATAAAGAGAACACACTTCGCTTGCAAGCAATGTTCAACTAAAGCAGGGTTTATTACAGGGGATAAAGAGATAAATATATACCCTTAGAGAAAATCTTAACCATTAAACAATAAAGTGAAACCCAAACAGGATGCAGGATGCTGAGCTGTGCTAAGCTGCACTTTCACTCAGACATAAGAGGCACTGACAGATGTGCAACCCCCCCTACCCCCCCCACCCCACTCTAAATCATGGTGCTTTACTTAAAGCACCATGAATTAGAGTGCTTCCCCCCACCAACTCAATACATGTCTGCCTGCTGGGTTGGCAGAGGGGGGTGTTAAGCCTATCTCTAGCAGAGGAGCCACTCCTCTCCTCTAGCCCTGCCCCCTACCCCTCAGCTCCAGTGCTGTCTTCCAAAAGAGAGGGGGAGAAGGGTGGGACAGCAAACTGATGGCTGGGGTCTGCTCAGCCTGAGCTAAAGGGCGGACACTGTGGAGGGGGGGCTCCAATCCACTCACTCCCCCTCCAGCTCAGGCAAGGCAAACGCCAGACAACATCGCATTCCCCCTACCCTCTCCCCCTTCTCTTCCTGTAGGTAGGCCAGCCCCAATCATGTCAGAAATTAACCCTAGGGAACACAAGTTCCCTAAGATCTCTTTAACAGTTTCTTTTCTTCCATTTTTCTGAGCAGGGACAGGGACATCCCCCCCACTGGGAATCCAGACAGACCCAGGGGAGGTGCAGCCAGGCCCAGGGTCAGTGAGGACCTAGTCAGGGAACTTCTGGAGGGACTAGATGTGTTCAAATCAGCAGGTTCTGATGCTCTCCACCCCAGAGTACTTAGGGAACTGGCAGAGGTCATTGTGGGACCCCTGGCACAGCTTTACGAGCACACATGGTGCTCTGGTGAGGTGCCAGATGACTGGAAAAGGGCCAATGTGATCCCCATTTTCAAAAAAGGGAGGAAAGAGGACCCAGGAAACTATAGGCCCATTAGTCTGTCCTTGGTCTGGGCAAGCTCTTAAAGAAAATTATCCAGGAGCACATCTGCAAGGGACCAGCAGGGGATATTATGCTTAGAGGCAAACAACACGGCTTCATTAGAGGCAGGTCCTGTCAGACCAACCTGGTGGCCTTCTATGACCAGGTCACAAAAGCCCTGGATGCAGGTGTCGCAGTGGATATAGTCTTTCTGGACTTTAGGAAGGCCTTCAACACTGTCTCTCACCCCATCCTCATTAAAAAATTAGGCAACTGTGGTGTCGACGCCTATGCAGTCAGATGGGTCACAAATTGGCTGGAGGGCCGTACCCAGAGAGTGGTGGTGGATGGGTCATTTTCGACCGGGAGAGATGTGGACAGAGGGGTTCCCCAGGGCTCGGTCCTCGGGCCCGCACTGTTCAATATCTTCATCAGCGATTTGGACAAGGGGGTGAAAAGCACCCTGTTCAAGTTCACAGATGACACTAAGATGTGGGGAGAAGTGAGCACACTAGAAGAGAGGGACAGGCTGCAACTAGATCTCAACAGATTATAGAGGTGGGCGGATGAGAATAGGATGGGTTTCAATACGGACAAGTGCAGGGTATTGCACCTGGGGAGGAAGAACCAGCAGCAGACCTACAGGCTGGGGAACTCCCTTCTCATCAGTGCAGTGGCAGAAAAGGATCTTGGAGCCATTATTGATTCCAAAATGAACATGGGCCGACAGTGTGGGGACGCGGTCAGGCAGGCCAACCGCACCTTGTCATGCATCCATAGATGCATAATGAGCAGGTCCAAGGAGGTGATCCTCTCCCTCTATGTG
>NW_005842121.1:923295-960339 GCF_000455745.1 Alligator sinensis
GGGACCTGAACCTGTTCAGCCTCCACAAGAGAAGGCTGAGGGGGGATCTAGTGGCCATTTACAAACTAGTCAGAGGGGACCAGCAGGCACTGGGGGAGTCCCTGTTCCCCCAAGCACTACCAGGAGTGATGAGAAATAACGGTCACAAGCTGGCAGAGGGTAGATTCAGACTAGACATCAGATGGCGCTACTTCACAGTCAGGGTGGCTAGGACCTGGAACCAACTTCCAAGAGAAGTGGTGCTAGCTCCTACCCTGGGGAGAAGTGAGCACGCTAGAAGAGAGGGACAGACTGCAACTAGATCTCAACAGGTTATAGAGGTGGACAGACAAGAATAAGATGGGTTTCAATACGGACAAATGCAAGGTATTGCATCTGGGAAGGAAAAACCAGCAGCACACCTACAGGCTGGGGAACTCCCTTCTTGTCAGCACAGAGGCAGAAAAGGATCTTGGAGTCACTATTGATTCCAAGATGAACATGGGCCACCAATGTGGGGACGCGGTCAGGAAGGCTAACCGCACCTTGTCATGCATCCATAAATGCATCACAAGCAGGTCCAAGGAGGTGATCCCCCTCCTCTATGCGACACTGGTCAGGCCGCAGTTGGAGTACTGCATCTAGTTCTGGGCGCTGCACTTCAGAAGGGATGTGGACAGCATGGAGAGGGTCCAGAGGAGGGCTACGCGCACGATCAAGGGGCAGCTGAGGAGAGACTATGGGACCTGAACCTGTTCAGCCTCCACAAGAGAAGCCTGAGAGGGGATCTGGTGGCCACCTACAAACTTGCCAAGGGGGACCAGCAAGCAATGGGAGTGTCCCTGTTCCCCTGAGCATTACCGGGAGTTACAAGGAACAATGGCCATAAGCTGACGGAGAGTAGATTCAGGCTAGACATCAGGAGGCACTACTTCACAGTCAGGGTGGCTAGGAGCTGGAACCAACTTCCTAGGGAAGTGGTGCTCGCCCCTACCTTGGGGATCTTCAAAAGGAGGTTAGACAATCACCTAGCCGGGGTCGTTTGACCCCAGCATTGACTCCATGGCAGGGGATCAGACTTGATGACCTACTTAGATCCTTCTGACCCTACCAGCTATGAAACTATGAAACTAAGATGCTCCCACATGGAGTGCCTTTATCTAATCTTTCATTTGATGAATATCGGCTCATCACAGGGTACGGCCTTGGGCCTCAGCAGCCAGATGTCCTATAGGTGCACACCATGAGGAGACTGGACCCTCTTGGTCTGAACGCTGGGCCTGGATTGCCTGCTTCTCTCCTGCCATGTCTTGATGTCGAATAATACTGAGTCGGGATGTGATCTTCCAGCTAAGCGTTCACCCTCTGAGGTCCATCAGGCCAGTCCTTTCCACGGGGCTCCTACCTCTCCTTACACCCCATCAACACACCAACCAGATTGGAATCACGATGGCCAGGCATAGTGTCTGCTTCCAACCAGCATTTCAGCTTCACTGCCCCTCAGCTTGGGGCTATCTTTGAGCCCAGTCCAACAGGCTGTACTACTCACTCCCAATGGAACAATGCCTGCTTACAGTTGCTCAGCAAAACTTCTAGAAATGAACTCAGATGGGTGTCCTGGTCTCAGGGTTTGTTGAGACCAAGGGTCCTGGTCTTTCAAAGTAAATTACAGCTCTAACTGAGCACTAGTTCCCTACTGCCAGGGTAACTCAGCTCAATCAAAGATAATAGGAATAAGATAAAATAATAAAGGAAAATATTCTTCAGCCGAGTCAACTGGCCCAGACTTCTTTCAGTCATCGTCCTGCTAAGTAAACAAAGTGCCCCTTGATTTCTCATGGAGTCTGCTGACCCTCTGCCTGAGGGCAAACCCTTAGTCTAAGGTTGTATTTAATTAGTTCCAGTCCAGCCCCTCCTGGGACTTCTCCAGGGCACAGGGTGGGTCTTACCCAGTGATCTCCACTCAGGGTCCCCTTAGGACAGACTGCTTGTTCCCACTCTACAGGGATTGTTGGGGCCAGCTGTGCCCACATTCCCTGCTGGAGCATAAGAAAAAAAGAAAAAAGAAAAAACCAAAAGAAAAGAAAATATCCCTAGAATTTACTGGGGTCGTTCCCTCCAGCACTGGTCCTCCTCAATGCCTGCAGACTCTGGTGAGGTTCCCCCAGTGACTCCCAATGCTACCGCCTTCATCAGGCAGCATATGGGACTACCAGGGTCTCCTCTGAGCTCCCCAGTTCCAGGCCAGCTCCCTTCCCCATCCTCCAGGGATCTGGCTGCGACATCAGGCTGTGTTGCCCAATCTAGCATCTTTGACTTGTAATCTGGCACCACTTTTGGAAATACACCTGGGGCTGCGGCGGGGCCCAATCCACAGGCAGCAGAAAGTGATAAAGCAGGGCTGTCACCACTGCGGTGGGCTCACTGCTGCCTCTGCTCCCACAGCATGGGGTAAGTTATCCTTAGCCCTCGCTGAGCTTTCCTAGGACCCCTTCCCTCTCCTTCACAATGATAGTTAACTTGTCATGCAATTGGCCACTTTAAAGTACTCTGCAGCTGTGCATGTCACAGCACAGCTGTAGAGCGCTTCACAGCACAGCAGTAGAGCACTTCCAGGGGGCCAATCACGTGACAAATGTAACTTCTGTCTGCGCCCAAGATAGTGCTGCTCTGCTCTGTCTGTCCATCTACACTTGCATCCAACCTCATTCTGCCAGAAGATCTTCAAACAAACTCATGATTGCTTAGTTTTCTTTTTGTTTTGTTATTTACTGATAGCTCCAATAATATTTTTTTTACAGATTATATGCACAATAATTTTTAGCCTTTTTTATGGACTGTCCATAAATTTACAGAGAGTTGGCAACCCTGGAACCCAGTTGTACAAATATAGGCACATTCAAAAACAAATGCATACAGGACAGATACTGGAGCTCAGATTAATAACACACTTGATATCTGTGGATGTAAAGAGTGTTGCCAAACCAAAACCCTGCCTATGCAGGGGGTCAGACTCAATGATCTATTGAGGTCCCTTCTGACCCTAACATCTATGAATCTATGAATCTATGAAAAACTTCATGGTTTTTATATGCTAATTATTGATGGGTTTCTGCTGCATTTTCAAAGAAGCAAGTCCTGAGAAGGGCTGTGAATGGTGGACACACAGATATTGGCACTTGTTATGTAGCATTATGTATTTTCTAACTACATTCACTCACATGAAATGTTGCATCAAAATCTGTGAGTGAACAGAAGAGGTTTTGGCCTTAGACATGTACAAAAAAAAAATCAAGATTTTAGAAAATCTTCTGTTAAATATGTAAAAGAAAAAAGGCATATTCCAATTCATAACATCCTCCATAACTGCTCATTGGAAAATGCTGTGTTAGGAACAGGAATTACATAGCCATCCAGCCATCAACAGAAGACCAAGAATGCACAGAAGAGCAACAGCATGCATAAAGATACAGACATGCAGCACACTGCTGGGCTTTGAAAGGGCAACGTTATGTGCCTGGCATGGCAGGACTTTACAGCTAATGCAGAAATAAAATAGTTTAAGAATAATTTCCTCCACCACCAGCCTTCACTACCAAAAGAGTAAATCATCTTCCTCTTGATACTCATTATTGCTGAACAATTAAAAAATGCCTCTTTGGAAAATAGCAACAATCTAACGCTATGGGAAAAGTGAAGAGATGTTAAAAAAGTCTCTTGTCCAAATTTGTTGGATCAGCATCCAGTTAACTTGTCACTCACATCAGACTCCTGGGCTAGGGACAGAAGTTACACATAAACCAGTTTAAGGCATCAGAAACTGGTTTAAACCTGTAACAGAACAGAAGTTCAGTGCACATAAACCAGTTTCAAAATGGCTGAAACTGGTTTATAATAAACCTGGTTGAATGTAATATCAGACTTAACTGTTTGGTGTCAAACAGGTTTATGAAACTTCTGTCCCAGACCACTTCCTGGTTCAAATTAAATCACAGTCCCCCAGCATCCCAGCATGCTTTTCAGCCCTGGGCTGGGCTATTTGCTCCAGCAGAGAAGGGTTAGGGGGACTGCCCCCCCTCCCCCACCAGCTTCAGCTGGGGTCTGGGGTCAGGGAGAGGGATAAACCCACCTGCCCTCAAGTATAGAGTTGCCCTGCCCTGCTAAACTTACTTCTGGCTGTGACTGTGGACTATAAATCCCAGAGGCATGTGGAAGCAGGATGAGGAAGTTATGAGCAACCCTGCAGACTCCTGCTGCTGTAATTCTGGACTGCAAATCCCAGAGACCTCAGGGGCAGCAGAAAGAGAAAGCCAACACAGAGCCCATGTTGACTATATGCCAAAGAACCGTGCTCTAGTGCCCCCGGCTTCCGGCCTGAGTCACTGCAGGCACGTGTCTGGATTTCCTGAATCAAAAGTAAATGTGTGTCCAGTTGTTTCTCAGCATAATCTCTCCACTTTAAACTAACCTGCTGACTGAATCGATTCAGCCTCGGGCTTTGTGACTGTCTGTACTTAGCCCTACTGACCTTAACCCGAATTCCACGCGACACATCTACATGAGATGCTAACTGCGTTGTAGCATCACATGGCATGAAGTGTGACATAAGGCTACTGTACAGTAGCAACAAGCTACTGCGCAGTCAGCGTCACCTAAAAGCCATTCAGCAATGCTACTGCACAGTAACTCTGGGTATTGCGCAGTTATTTAGTACTTATGTATGCAAGTACTAAATGAGTGCGCAGTAGCAACTGTGCAGTGGGCGTCTTGTGTAGATGTGGCCACTCTCATTGACATGAGAAGTAAAATTCCCACTCATTTCAGTGGGAAAATCCCTGGGATTAGATTCTGCACACTGGATTTTGATGTCCATATGAAGCCACGGAACAAGAAAAGGGGAGATCCTGCAAGCCCCGTGTTTCATCCTGCAGACAAAAGAAGCAAATGTGTGAATGCGCACCGTTCAGAGGAAAGGAAGTAGTGGCTCCTTTTCCACGTGTGGGTTGCACCCAAGCTGAGTCGAGGAGCAGCTGCACACATTACTGTTGCCTACAATCAACTCCCAAATGCAAGCTGTGTGGCTAGGAGGCCTGTGAGGATAGCTCACCTTTGCCTATGCTGAAGACTTGCAAATGCAACATTTCCTTGCATCAGCCTCCTGTAATATTTCACCAAACCCTATGGCAGTGTGCGTTTCTGAAACACCTCGCCTCCCATGGGCTCTCCCATTGCCATTTCCCAACAGGATCTGCACAACAGTCTTTCCAATAGGAACACCGGTCAATCTAATAATCCCACCAACCAGTCTGCTAGTTACCTCTTCTGGGAAGAGCTTCCTCAGACCCACCAAGTCTCTCTTCTGAGGAAAGAGAATTATTTGTATAACTAACCCCATTTTCCCCAGGCTTTGGTTCACTCACAGAGACTCAGCTGTCTACAGTTATCATCCTGCACTGCTCTCTTGCTCCAATGTGATCAGAGGTGGCTTAAAGCCCATACACAATCTAAGCTTGAGTCCCCAGTGAGTAGATCTCCTGCCCACTTCAGCCACTAAACAGAAGTAGTAGTTTGGGTTTCTTCCCCAAACTGCCTCCCTGAAACCATTGCTCCAATAGTAACTCTGCCCCTTATCTCTCTTTCCAGATAATCCTGGAGTGGGTTTTCTCTCAGCAGCCATCAAGCAGTGATAGCCCTCACTACAGCCATACATACATCTGCTTCATTATTCTTTGAAGAATGCAAACTCCAGTCCTGAGAACAAAGAATGAACGTGGCAGCTCTAGTCCCAGTGCCCTTTCCCCCATCCAGTGGGCTTCTGATTAGTAATTATATTAACTCACTTTTTGCATTCCAAGTAAAATATATGGAGATTAATTTATTAAAGGTTTTTACTAGTCAAAAAGGCCAAAGAAACAATAAAAAAGTTTTTAAAAAAATGACTTTGAGGTCAATTCCTAATGAGAGTTTGTCTCATCTCTAGACTGCAATTGAACTTCCAGCTCCTCTTTGAAGAACCAAAGTATTCTACAAAGTTTTCCTAAGGTGACATAAAACTTTCTCTTTTATACATTTTACAATAAACCACATTTTTCTGCTGAACCCATGTAGAGATCTGAAATTATCAAGCAACAAGTCTGCCTATTAAAGCCCCTGTCTTTTGTTGGACATTTCACTTGCATTAACTAGAAAATTGCTCAGATGTACTGTCGATGTAAAAAATGCGTCTTCTCCCCTCTCTCCTCTCCCCTGAAAATCTTTGCGGATTGTACCAGCAAAACCCTGATCCTTTCTAGTAATTTCTTGTTTCTCTCTGGATAGAATGTAATGGCATCTGCTTTGAAGCTCTTTATCTGGCTTTATCCTTTCTTCTTCAAGAAGCAGTTTCTTATTCTTTCCTTCGCTGGAACTATTCTTTATGTAGAAGCAGACTGAAAATACTGGAAGTAAAAAGTGTCCAGCCTTTTGGAACAGCATGGATTTATCTAATAGAAATGTCTGCCGCTTTTCAAAAGTGCAGGGAAACAGTGTTGTTCCTTTTTAAAGTTTCACCACCTTGTCCAAACACCTGTAAAACTTAATCTCCAAATGACAGCTTGCTTTTTCCTTCAGTATCTAAGGGCCCAATCTTAAGAATGGCTGAATACTATTGACATAAATCACCTGTAACTATATCACCTTCATATCTACTGCAGATGCTTCTAAGTGACTGTTGGAGAGCAAAAGTAGGTCCAGGTTTAATTGAATGGGAAACCTCAGGAGCCCTCAGAATTTTTTCAGCACAGATAACAAAGGGTTCAGGAAAAGCAGAGTGTGCTCTATATGTCCTCTGGTTTATCTACCTGTTAAGATACTGCACAGCCTGGGTGGAAATCTAATAGAGCGCAAGTCTTATGACCTGCAGCAAGGAGGTTCCTCTCACCGTTCTCCGTTTGTACCGCAATGCCATTTTCTATCTGGGCACCCCGTCCCATCTCGAGAAATGTTCTCCACAAATAGCAGTTATCCCATCAGCCCTGGGAGAGGTGCAGCCTACAGTATTGTTTTATTTGATTCATTTTAATTCCCCACCTTTGTTCCCTAGACTGTTCCAGGAGCCCAAAGGGACCTGTAACTGGCAGCCAGAAGCTCCTATTACTTTGAGAGAGAGAGACTGCAGCAGAAATGTTCCCCAGCAGCTGAACATGGGCTAGCTGCAAGAAACTAGGCAGCCAGGGACTATAGGTTGCAAGCGCTTACTGCATCACTAGCTGCCTAGCAATGAGCACAGCCCAGGGGAAGGCAGCAAGGGAGCAACTGTAGACTAGCCTCAGAAATAGCAATAAGCTGGGAGGACACACCTGAGACCAGTGAGGGGAACAGCTGACTGGAAGAGGAGAAGCCCAGGGGATGCAAGCCTGTGTTAGAGGCCGAGGGGCCAATGCAGCCATGAACTCTATGGGTAGAATTGTTCCTGCCATCTCGAGCAGAAGTGTCCCAGTTAGGCACTCCCAAGGGCTAAGGGGGCCAGTAAGGGGGAGATGGCTTCAGCAGCTGTACAGTGACCTAGAAGGGCAGCTGATTAGAAGTGGTTGCTTGCACTTCCGTTCTAGTTTTAAACTGGAGGACTGGTGTGGTTGAAAGGAGTGAATAGGAGGCCATGGAGGGGTGCCCAGGAGGTGCGCCAGGTTCTGAGCCCAGAGAGGGAAAGATAGGGACAGGTTGAAGCAGGGAGAGCCAGAGCCTGAACCCTGAGAGCAAGATAGACCAAGCACTAAGAGCCTGACCAGAAAGACACAGGCCAATGGCCAAGAGATACACACCAGGGACATGCCATATCTGCCCCAAGAAAGAGATGGGGGACAGGCTAGAGCCGAGATGACCAGAGCCTGTACCTCAAGACCAAGAGATGGGAGTGGGCCAAAGCCAAGAGCCTGTCCCCTGAGATACTGAGGCACAGGAGAGAAGAGCATGAGACTTAGAAGCTGGGCCAGAGAAAGTGGGCCTAGGCTAGGAGTCTACAGCTAGGGCAACCAGTGGGCTAAAGCCTAGAGGACTGAAGCCTGTGCAGGCTGGTGAAGAGTGACACCCATGAGCCATTGGCATGACTATGGGGGAGGCTGCAGGCCCCATTAATGCTCTTAAGGTGATATAGTGCCTGAGGGCAAGGCTGAGACTAGCTAAGAACGAGAAGTAGAGAAAGATGGACTGAGGCTCACTTCAGGGGCTCCCTAAGGATGAGAATATCCATCAAGGCATGGCAGGCAAGAAACACAGGCGGGTACCCTGAGGAGCTGAGGTGAGGCAGGGATATCTTGGCTACCAGGGGGCATCATGTCCACTCTTGTGGGGCAGGGCCTGCTACAGACCATAAAGTCAGACAGCCTAGGTCATTGCTACTGGTCTTTCCTGATCTCCACAGGACCAGCAGTGGGACCCCACACTCTCCACCACCCTCATGAGCTTACACTCAATCCTTCTAGATACCTCCTCCAAGAGGAAATAGTATAGGGGTGCTGAACACTGCCTGCCCTCCACCTCTCCATGGGAAGGGACAATTAGTATGCAGGCAGATCCTATGTACCAGTCTCAACACACCATCAAGCCCCTACTAGACAATCCAGCTAAAAGGGCATTAGAAAGCTGGGAGACATATTCGTCGCTAGTCAGCAGACCCATCGCTGAATACTCAGAGGTTCAGACTCATCTTTGAATGCTCGGCAGACTCAGAGGCTCTTTTAGCAGAACCAAGAAGTGTGCTGTATGAGAGGAAGAAACTGCCTTTCCATTTTCCCTCGTGCAGTCGTAACAAGCCAAGCTCTCTCAGGATGATGTTCTTGACCTTGCTGATTGCTCCTGCGGCATGTTAACAACACACACTTACCAAAGAACACAAGTTCAAGATGGTCCAAGGTTTCAATCTATACACTAAGCATTTAAGAGAGAAAGGTCAGGGCAGCTGGAGGTTTTGCTCAGCTGTGGAGATGTGGTTCTTTACAAGACACATTCAGGGTTCATTAGTGAAGGGGAAAAAATAAAGAAAGAAAAACTTTTGCAGGAAAATGGGAGGCTTCTTAATTAGCATGTGCCTTTTTGTAGTGGAGGACTCTAAACTGGATCATGAAGGACTCCATCTTGCACTCAAATTAAGATAGTAGGTGCTGTGCCTGCATAAGAGGGCAGGATTGGACCCATTGTGGCATTCACGTGGGCTGTTAATGACTGTTGGGCAGGCTGGGAGCAAAGCTCAGTAGAGGCTGTTCTCAGCTTGTCTCATAGATGGGTGGCCACAATGAAGAACTCCAGGGTTGGAGGCCATGAGGCTTGCAGAGAAATATTAGGGGAAATATTAGGAAAGCAATTCACTCAATCTGGTCAGAAAATGGGTTGTTTTGCAATCTGTTCTGAATGAAAAATGGCTTTGTTCTAAAAATAAAAGATATTCTGTTTTTGGAAGGTCTTGGAAACCAAAAGACGCAAGTGTTTGAAGGCTCTCTTGCCCACACTTTCCTGCTCCAGGGAGGAAAGAATTAAAAGCAAATACTTTAGGGGCTTAGGTGAGCCACGCGCTCCACAGCACCTTGTTTGGGAATGCGTGTTGTCCACTATCTTGGCACTCACTAGCTACATCCCTGACTGCACCCAGATGCATTACAGGCAACAGATATAGGGAATGAAACAGGATATGCCTTGAAAGTGGATGGGCTCACCCATATCATGCGCAGCATGAGCCAGAAAATGAACAGTTATGACTTGCCCTAGGCAACTCTTCTTGGCATATATGTACCTTGCAGTCCAGGCAGATAGGGATCAGCAGGATTATTCTCATGTTTAATTCCTCTCAACCTTGCTGTGCAAAGTAGCAGGATGCAGGGGGGTTAGTAGTTTGCTGTTGGTGTAGAATAGGAGTAAATTATTATTCTTAGGAGAAAAGAGGAGCTTCAGAGGGGTGTCTCTGAAGCCTGGTTCCTCCAAGAGCAGCTCCTTGTTTCAATGTAGTGTATATGCCATTCCTTGCTGAGGGCTTTGTCTAAAATCAAAATTGAGGTCTGCAAAATTCAATGTACTTCCCCTGTTTCCTTCTCTTTGCACTTAGAAATGTAATCTCATGTGCTGTTCGCACCTGGAGTCCTCTCAGAGATTGCTGATTGTACGGGGCATGTCACCGGCAGGATCAAGGAAAGGCATATCCAATAAGATACAGGAAATGAGACACATAAAGTAAAAGAACAAGCATATCTCAACAGCCCGTACAGAGCCACCACAACAGCGGGCACTTGATCAGTGTGTGAGATTGATGTGTCAATATATCTACCCTAGCTTTTGCATGGGGAGGAAGCCAATGGTCCTTTAATAAAAAAAAAAAGAGAAAGTTCCAGATTAAAAAGGAGTTGAATAATGCAGGAACTACCCATGATCCAAAGACAATAGGCCCTCACTTGAGATGCAGACTTGTGTGCATTTATCGGGCATGTTGCAAACTGTCCAGCTGGATGCAACAGGACTTCACACAGAGCCTGGAAGTGAGTAGGTACAAAGATCATTCATGGATCCCGATGAAAGCATCAGCCCCTTTCCTGAGTGCCACTCTGAATCCGTGCCCCAGAGGTGGGTGATGGAGTCTTTGCCCTGGGGTGCCAAAATGGAGGTGGAGGGGCTTGAGTTTCCAGCCTCACAGAGCCAGGAGCTGGCCACTGCCATGAGAAACATGCTACTGCCAAGAGCCAAGTTAACCCTTCCCTGGTCCTGCAACTGCTGAAGTTTTATATCTGACAAGAGAGGATCCAAAGCCCTGAATTCAGCAGCAGCTGCAGGGCAAGGGAAGTGTCAGCCTGGCTCATGGCCATGGCACCCAACTCCACCTCTTGCAGCAGGGTCTTGCCTCCTCTTTGCTTCACAAGGCCAGAGACCCAAGTCCCTCTACCTCCCTTCCAGTGATTCCCTTAACCAATTGCCCAAGGCTCACATGCCACACACACTGGCTACCCATGCCATGGGTGGTATGCATGCCGCATGTTGGACACTCCTGACTTAGCTGGTCTACTGGAAGATGGCAGGAGACCCCAACTGTTAGGAATATCTGCATTTCAGTCAAGCAGCATTGGCTGGATCTCATGCAATATAAAGGACCGCTCCTCCCGGTAGCAGTCCATGCAGTCCTAGACATCAGCTAGAGGCCTGAAAGTCAGTACAAGGCCACAATGAGTGAATTTGTGTCCATCAGAATAGGCAGAGCTGTCCGGAGCACAATGGTATAATTAAAATGGCACCTGCCAATCACTCCCTCACCCCCTAGCTTGCACTGCTTTCCTTCACTCTCTATTTAAATTTTCCTTTTAGATCGCAGGCTCCTCAGGGTAGGGACCGAGTCTTTTTTATACGATGTAACACATTTTCAGTGCTACCGTAACACAAAAACAACTCCAACAGCTCCCTTGAGACAGGCAGAAATGAGTCTCCCGCTGACATTTCAAAAGGGCAAAGAGAAATGTACCCATATGGGGGGAAAACGTATGCATTTTCCCTCCCTGCAAGTAAACAAAATAACTTATTCTTTAAAAAAAAAAAAATCAAAAGTTAATCACTCTCTTTTCAAGTGGTGTGAAGAGACAGAAACTGGATCCCGGCTCCTAAGACATTAATCAAATCCAGATGCAATTTAACGATGTTAACAGCCATCTTTAGCTTTCACCATCATTCAAAAGGCATCCATTGAAGTTATTTGATCTCAGGCTGTTTGTTCACTTTTCAACAGTATTTTGGAGAGTCTATCCCATTTGAGAGAGTTTCATGTTCTGAACAGGGGAGAAATCACAGACTAATATTCTATTTATTACCTTTTTCAACTCAGCCCTCGCTGAAATTACATGCAGAAAACTTCAAAATGATTTGAGGCATGCAAACACCCATATTTAGTAAGTTGATAGTCACACAAAAAGCAAATCATGAGCTTGTCTATATAAGTTGCTGAGCTGCTGACAAAGTCTTTCAAAAATAATGCTGAAAAATAATGAGAATCTAGTTTATGAATGAAGCTGGTGTCAAGGAAAGCCAGCATTCCCTTCAGCATTATAAACAGCCCTTTGATGAAAGTTTCATAAATGGTTTAATTTTGCTCTTTCATCTTCTCTCAGCCTTGCCTTCCTAAAACCTGTCTTTCTGTAGAACAGTGTAGGCAGGGGAACAGATGTGTTCAGCAGACAGAGAAGCCTCATAAAGATTCGAGACACAAGATTACTCACAACTCGTTTGAAGGAAGATTGTCATGCAATCTGTAATGGATATGACTAGAGTACCAACCACCATGGCCACGGAGTAGTCTTGTTCGGGGGTCAAGAGTGGCAACAACGTATGAGGCATTTAAAATTAGATAGCACAAGACACACAAGACAAGCCATGGCACAGTCCTGTATCTGCAGGGGAGAGGGTGTGACGATTTGTTCCATCTTCTCCACTTTAACCAGCTAGGATTCGGTGATTTCCTTCCTACCTGTGCGGGCCGGCTCCCGGTCCCGTCCTCGCCGGGTGCGAGCCGGGCCCGTCTGTGCACGCGGGCTGTGGCCGGCAGCCCGGGCACGTGGGGCCGGAGAAAAGTCGCGGGGCGGAGTAATACGCTCGAGCTAGAATCAGTCACGGAGGCGTAATGGTTGATTGAAAAGATTATTTACTTACACCAGAGATGGTCACGGTGCAGGCTGGACAGTTTCCCAGGTACAGCTCCGCTTCCTTCCTCGTTGGAGGACTCTAAAACTCCGTTCCCAGGATCCTTGGAGTGGTTTAGACTCCGTGGTGTCGATAACTGGGTTCTAGGGCAGGGATTCGTCTGGGCTGCGGTCGGTGACGGGGAGAGGCTAGAGGCCGTCGGTGAGTGGTGCCCCGGAGTTTGCTAGGCTCCGGGGGTTCGGCAATTGGAGCCTCTATCGCCTTCTTAAGAAAGACGCGCTGGGTTCGAAAGGACCCACAGCGCTTAGAGATCCAGAAGGCTATAGAACGGCGGGAAACACTTTTCTGCACGCGGGTTCTCCATTACAACAGAACACTCTGTTGTGCAAAAGAGCTCCAATTCGGCGGGAACATAATTTAGCGGTGCCGAAGCGCGCACAATTAAAAAATCCACAACTTTGGGTTGTGACACTACCTTGACTCCTCCTATCACCCTGATCCAAAGTACAGTGAGAGAAAGCCAAACTGTAGCCCTAAAGCACACCCCAAGTATAGCGGAGTGAATTCACCAGTGTGCAGCAGTGTCAGACTCATCAAAAAGGTGGTTTCAGTCATCCCAAACCAAACTGCGAAAGTCATTTGTAATAGTTGTAGGTGAAAAAAACCCCTTCAGATTAACAAAATTGGAAGAGGAACATCTGCTGGAAGACCCTTTGCTTGGCTAGATCTGAACCTTCATCTCTTACTTCTCAGGCACGTATCCTAAGCTCCACAGGGCCGCCAGGTATTTAGGGGTGGGGGGGAGGGGGAAGGGATGTGGGTAACCTCTGTCCCTCCTCCAGATGTTCCACTTTGTATTAGCAAAGGTTCACTGGAGGAAGGTGGGACGTTTCTTTTGAAGTCTTTGCTCCAGTGAACATTTAATGGAATGAGTTATATCAAATACAAGTGTTGTCAGGGAAGACTAATCTCTTCCCACACTCCTGGAACACCTTATATCCTGACTATCACAGCATGGGCGATGGAAGAAGTGGATTCAACTTCCCCATCTATCTGAGGAGACATGAGCCAGGATGTGGGCAAATGCTCTAGGCCAGGGTTTCCCAAACTGTGATACGCATACCCCTGGGGGGTACACAAGACATCTCTGGGGGGTTCATGGAACAAACTAGGTAATGGCCAATTTTATTTTCATAATAATAATAGTTGGCATTTAAAGGATTAAAACATAAAACGTATGTTGGTGGGGTACACAGGCAGTTGGTAAATCTGGAAAGGTGTACGCAGTAAGGAAAAGTTTGGGAACCTCTGCTCTAGGCCAATGGTTTTCAAAGTGGGGTGCGCGTCCTGTCTCCCGGGGTTATACGACACCTACATTTTAATTATGGCAGGGGAGCTTCTAATTGATCAATGCATACAAAGTAATGGCATTGCCACATGATGACATTGGTGCCAAAACAGCTCCTAAGGAATGAGCATGCAACGATAAGTTGGATGTAGTGGGGAACAAGCAACAATATTTCATAGGGATACACTGCCAAAAAATATCTGAGCCATGAGCAGAGAGGCAAAAGGAGACAGGCAACTTCTCCTTAGCTACCTTTGTTGAAAGCAACTCTTCAATCTCCTTTGCCCAAACATGTGCCCAAAGTGCAGCCTCCCTGTCCACAATGCCCGCCATCCCAACCAAGATGTCCCCCAACCCATGCTACTTCTTCATCCTTGGTGACTTCCCAATGTGCTCACCCTGAGATACTGCCAAGGCCTATATCACCTCCATTTGCTCCCACTCATGGTTGCTTCACACTCATCGCCAGTGCCTCACACCTACAGCCAAACACACCCTGTCCCAGAGGGCCCGATCCAGCACGACCCCCTTCCCACCAGAGCTCTGTTACAACTGCACCCTCGATGCCCCTCTCACCCATCCCAGCAGCTGGTCGATCTGCCTACAAACAGCTGCAGGTGAATGGAGACAACAGAGCCAACCACTTCAGCCCCCAATGGGAAGAGGCTGAAAGTAGTCAGCATTTTCCACCGACACGTTTCCCTCCACTGTGGAGACAGAGAAGTGAGGTATGGGTGTTCCCCAACCCCTGTCTCACTTCTGGGAAGAAGACGGTCCGACCCTCCCTCAGTTCAGGTGATGCCCTGCTTCAGCCAGGTCTCTCTTCCATGTTGCACCAGGCAGAAACATCAGCCTTCCTCTTCTCCCCTCTCCCAGCACTACAGAAGATGCAGGGGCCTACACTACATCCCCCCAGCTGCTCCTTGGCCTTTCCAGCTCCCAACGCCCCTAGAGGGCAAGGCTGCAGGGATTTGCACACTTCTCCTTAAATTCAATCCACATGCAACCAGCCCTGACATCCTGACATCACAGCTGCACACAGGTACCGCTGCCTTTTCCTTAGGTTAATACAAGAACTGCTGTAATCTCCAGATTCCTCCAGCACTTCTTATCGTGCCGTTTCAGTTCTTGTCTGCTTCACACAGTTCCTGCCACCTTTGAGTTGCCCTTTTGTCTACATTTACATTCAAACAACAATTAAAGGAATATGCATTTTGCATTCACATTCATTCGCCTGAGAATTGCTTTTCTGGAAGGCTGGCAGCAACTTGAAACATAGCTTCTTTTATTAATAGGAAACCACAGAAAGGATTGCTGCATTCCTGGAGTGAGATAGGGTTTTTTGCCTTTGTTTGTGCCTTGTATAGAACTGAGTGCACTGTTGGGTATATAACAAATAAATAAATTAACAATAGTAATTCCCGGTACCGGCTGCAGAGAAAGATCCGGGATTTGCATGTTGAGCTTGTGCATTGATCATCTGGCTTTCTACAAGGCTCCCTGGTATACCCTGGCTTCTGACCATAGGAAGCTCTTCCCATAAATACACTCTCTTTCTTTTCTTGCTTACTTCAAAGTCTTTATGTGCATCCTGTGGGCAAGGATGTCAAAGGGTCTCAGAGCGCAGACTGCAGGCACAGAAAAGCACCCACTGTGGCAGAATGGAAAAGGGACCATTTCAAAATAGATGGCGGGGAAGCCTTCAAACTACTCTCACTCTTCCCCTTACTTATTTCTGCCCCTAGCTAGTTATACCTAAATAGCAAAGAAAAGCATAGTTAAAAACGGACCCTTTGAAACGGGGACAAACACAGTCCCAAACAGAAGAAAACATCTAACAATGAAGACACATAAAGGTAATGTATGGAACCATGGGTTTCTCCAAGGCTTTCTATTTGAATATCATCAAGGCGGCTGGTACATTTCTCACAGAGGGTGAAATGAAAAGGTCTCTGAGCTTTCCTTATATCGGGCATTTTTTTATTATTATTATCTTTTCAGTTATCTGAGAGAGAGGGAGAGAGAAATGCAGTAAAAAAATGTTCTGATCGCACAATCAAGGTAGAACTTTATGGCAGTAGCTAACATCTGTTGCATCTTTTTATTGCCTCCCATCTCCTGCGAGTATCTTTATATCAGTCCAATCTCAAATAATGATTTTATTGTGCAGTTGGATATTTTATGCCATGCAAAGGGGCAGATTGCCCAGTCAGCAACACCGACAACAGCAGGACAGCACAGTATGGACTCATCAGCCGCATCGCTTCTGCACCCTTCAAGATCATAAGGCAGTCACAGGGTTTAGCTTGGTAGCATCCATGCTTTTAATATTTCAACACAATAAGAAACAAGTACAATGGCATCGGTGGATTTTTGAGAGAAGCTTTTTTGAGACTGGAACCCAAAGGAAGCCATCGTGCTTAACCAAATCCCAGAAGGCTGTTGTGTCACCAGTAGTGGTATTTTTATACCCATGGGACAGAAATCCCAAGAAGCTTCTATTCAAAAACATTGAAACAACTACCCAGATGTTTCAATAATACAAGAGACAAAGGAAATCAACATAGGGGAAAAAAAGCAAACCACCCTGTTTCGATTTTTAATCCTTTCCATTCTCGCCTGTGGAAGATTGTCGGAAAAAAATCTACATATTTCTGAGACATTTTTCACCTTCAACAAAGCAGCGTTTTCCACTGGAAAAGATATGATCCCATTTTTTTCACCTCCTTTGTCTTTCTCCTGCAGCTGACCATCTATTCTGACCACAAACTATGATGCACGCAGGCTCATAGCAAAGTGGAAAGTGCCATGGGGAGAAGACAATAGCAAGCAAGGAAGAAGAAGCAGCAGGGTGCCAGGCGCTAATATGTAGGCTGATCAAGAGTCAGCTCCAATAAAACAATGTGATACATTAGGTGATTTAAAGGCCAATTTTGAGATGTGACATTTCAAAAGACAAATGACCAATTAGCAGTTCACTTCAGGACATTTAGTAATAAGAAATGTATTTAACTTTTTATGCTTGCGGGGAGGGAAAAGGTCCTTAGCGAAAAGTAATTAATACAGGCAGTGCATGGAGCAAGCTTTACAAAGCCAATTGCTTGTTTTCCGTAACTCAGCATTAACCACGATGATTGACTGGACTCCATGGGAGATACTCGGTCGTCACCATCGTGGGGCACAGGGAACAAAAGAAAACATTCCTTCATGGGAAATAGTCGGTCTTAAAGAGCCTTTAGGCCCATCTCTTGGAAAGGCAATCCGCAATGAAAGATCGTAAATGGACCCACTGCCTTATTTTACAGTGCACAGAGAAGCTCCTTAGAGAAGAGTTATTGCCCTCTCAGAGAGGCTGAATATCCTACATGTCTTAAAAAGATTTAAAATAACAAGCTTCTTGCATATAGCACAAAGTACTATAGATCTGTAAATCTGGGTGGGTGGGTTAAAAACAAAGTCACTTTTAGGACAAAATTAGCACCTGAATCAACAAAACTAGTCATTTTATTGCAGAATTGAATTTGCAATTTGAACGTTACAACCTCTCATCGTTGAGTTTTCAGGAGGTGCATCTACACATCACCCTACGGCGACATAGTGATCATGTGGGTCTACACACGATTGCTAGCTATGTCCCCGTAGCGCCACGCGCTCCCCACTTATAGCACGCCACTACAGCGATGTAGTGGGGAAATCTAAGTGCGCGCCGCCCATACAGCTCAGTACGGGCGGTTACTGTGCTGTGCTTTAGTATTTAGTACCAAAAGGAAGTACTAAAGCACAGCGCAGTAACAACATCGCGGTACGGCGATGTGTAGATGCACCCAGGATATTGCAAATTTATCCCCAAGTCCCCTGAAAAATATGCTCTATAGAGAAAAAGCTGTCTGAGATATTTGGACAAGGAATAGTTTCATGAGACTAATCAAAAAGGAACCAAAAACAAAAGTTTATGGGTTTGCAGGATTAATTGCACAACTGGGACATTACCCACTTTCTCTTAGGTTTTGCTACAGATAGAAGAGCAGGATCTCTTCATTCCCCGTCTCAAGACACTTGCATTGTAGTATCTAAGCAAGAGTGAATGGAATTGGCACTCCTGCACTCAGAAAGATCTTGAAAGCATCGGCCGAAATGGGACAATTGCTATGATTGAGACCTTTTGTTTGTGATGCCCAAGCTATGGTCTGCAGATGCACCCAAAAGCAGAATTTAGCCATAAGGACACAGCCAAATGATGCAAAGACTAATGTTTCCAAAATACAGAATAGAGATAAGCTAAAACTGTGCCAAGCAGGGTTTTTTCACCTGGTCACTTAGCTCCTTTATTCTATGCTGTCCAGGGGAATTTTTGGCTTCTTCTTTAGCCCATATCTATAAGGCTTCTTTGGAGAAGAGAGATTGCTGTGATAATGCCAAGACAAGAAAACTACAGTGTAGAAAGTCCAAAAGTTATGGAGCAAGATAACTTCACTGCCCTGCAAGCTATAGATGTCTTCCCAGTTTGGGCATCTAAGTCACCCTCAGTTAGTTTGGATGTATTCATAACTGTAGCAGCTGTCTGCAGCTTCAGACCTTCCACTGCCCGATATGAGAGCAGGAGCCAGGCATGCTCCTCTGAACCCTCAGATAAGCATTATGACAGGACAGTGCACTTCAAGTAACACCGTGTTGGGTAATTCATCTAATTGGGAGGTCTCCAAGGGAACCAACCTATTCTGCTGATAGTCAATGGAAATGACTGCTTTGTAACTGTGTTTAATGAGTAATGTGGCAGGCTAAGTTTGCTGCAGGGAGCAAGCCACATTGCAATACGCGGTCAAGAGCAGTGCTGTAGCAAGAGGGGGGCAAGCGGGGCAACCACCCCAGGTGCTGAAGCAAAGGGGTGCCAACAGGTGATGCCCAGCTGGGGCAGGGCGTAGGACGGAGTCTGGCTTCGCATGCTGCAGGGAGGAAGATGCCTGCAGCAGACAGACAGACTGGCGGGCACCCAGACTGTTGCACAGAGTTGCCAGGAGAGAGCCAAGGGGCACTTATGGCCTGTAGTGAGGCAATGACACAGAGGTGGGCAGGTTTTTAGTTGTGAAGCAGTCACTTATATTTATGTTGGGATTTAAGCTTCAGACCAGGTGTGGCTAACAGGGGTGATAAGGAGGCCACAGGGGTCCAGCATACAGCCCAAATAGGATCCAGGAACACAGTGGGGCTGGCCCCAAGGAGGCAAGCAACCTTACTTGGTTCAGGGACCACTGGGGGCTGGCATAGAGGGTACAAGGACCCTCACCTGGATCAGGGATACCAGGGTGCTTTCTGACGCCAGGAGGGACAGGGCCAGGGAAGGCTGGGACTGAGGAACCAGGCCAGAGCAAGTGGGCCCAGGCTTACGGGTCCCCAGCAAGAGCAACCGGTGGGCCAAAGCCAAAAGGGCCAAAGCCTCTACCGATGGTATTTGAATGATAAGGTAACATCAGCAAGACATGGTTGTAGCTATAGGGGTAGACAAGAGTCACGACTATAGGGGTGGAGAGAAGTGGACAGGAATCCCATAAGGCAGCTAGTGCTCTGAGGCACTAATAGGGCCACAATGTTGTGTCTGAGGGGAAGGCAGAGCTGGGCTAGGCTCAGTCTGGGGGTAGCCTCAAAAAAAATCATTGCATCAAGGTGTAGCAGGCGAAGGGAAAGGAAGGGTAGCCAAGGAGCCGGAGTGGGGCAGGAGTCATGTGGCCACCAGGGAACATCACAGCTGCCTCTGGGCCCTGATCGCATCACAGTAACGCACAGCAAGAACTCCAGTTATAGAAGTATTTAGCCATTTTAAGAATGGTTCAAGGGTTATTTAACTAGGCACCATGGAGGGGGGATTGGCTGAACTCTTCCTTTTATATATAAATTGCCAAACAATTTCAAGTCAGTATAATTTTATTGCTACGTTTTGATCAGTACAGGAGTTCAGGCTTTCTCTCTCACTTCCTTTTCTTTGTGTTACAGCCTTGCTTCTTGGGCCAGAGCTCAAGGAAACACCCCATCCAGGAAAGTATTTAAGCCTAGGCTTACATCCCAAGGAAAATCAAGCACAGCCTTAAAGTGAAGGCTAGAAACAGAGGTCAAACTGTACCGGCTCAGCTGTAGCAGGACCCATCCCACCACACCTGATCCATGTTATTGGGAGAAATCCATATCACCCCCTGTCCCTGGGGTGATATGTGCAGGCCCCTGATGCATGGCAAAGGGCGATGACTTCCAGTCCTTTGCCCAAGGACTCCCAGTCTCCCTCGCTGCCTGGCCCATTCTTGCCAAGACCCATGCTGATTCATCCCTCCAGGTGAAAGCACAAGTCCCAGAGAAGTTGCACGGGGTGGTACAGGAGCTAGGCAATTCCTGGCACCCCGTGCCTCCCCTCTGGGACCCATCCCACACCACCCCATGCTTCACTGGAGTCCCCAGCTCCCACTCAGTCCCAGGTCTCTGTGCTGCCCTGTGCTGACCCTTGCCTTCATCACATAAGCATGCAGTGGCACAGGATGGGTCCCATCATAAAGGCCCTGGGTGTTTGCTACTTAAGGACATACATCCAGGAGATCCCAAGGGTGTCTCTGTCAACAGGAAAACCTTGGCTTTCCTGGCTTACTGAAACACGCCCTGAGAT
Source organism: Alligator sinensis (assembly GCF_000455745.1). Classification (NCBI taxonomy): domain Eukaryota; kingdom Metazoa; phylum Chordata; order Crocodylia; family Alligatoridae; genus Alligator; species Alligator sinensis. Next base: position 943,908 of record NW_005842121.1, read on the forward strand.
TTCTTGTGGGAAAAGCCAGGGAGGCACTCCAGGACTTTGAGGGGCTTGATCCTGCCTGGGAATTCCCCAGGGTGTGCAGAACTGGGCCCTTCAAGTCCCCAGAGCCCCTGCTCAGGGTAGTTGGGGAGCACAGGCAGCTCTGACTGCCCACACCCTCCCACCTCCAGCACGTCCAGCACAATAAAGCACAATCCATTGCACTACCTTTGTTGCTGCAACATATTTCAGGCATTTGTGGTGTCACAAAGGGTATGGATGTTCGTTTCCTTCACTTTTGTGCTACCATAAATGTTTTATGGTGGCACCAGATGATGAAAGGCAATGTCTGTTTCCACCCATGGAGTACAGGGGTTTAGCAGAACTCCAGCCCCTCTTCATAGCCCCAATGTGTCTGTCCACTTGGGATCCAGCCTGGAATCCTCTTCTTGTGTCTGAGCAGTGCTCTGGTGACATGAACTGTTTTGCAAAATTGGGTGATTCTGCTTAAGCCAAACTAGTGAAGATAGTGTCATATATGGCCAATACTCAGGCTTAAGGGACTGGGGTATAGGTGGTTTGCCTAATGGTTAAAACGTTGAGGGAAATCAAGGGCCTGGGGGTGGGTCAAAGTCATAGAATCACAGAAAATGAGGGTTTAAGGGAGCTCAAGAGGTCACATCTAGTCCAACTCCCTGCTCCAAGCAGGACCAGCCCCAACTACATCATCCCAGCCAAGGCTTTGTCAAGCCAGGTCTTAAAAACCTCCAAGGATGGAAATGCCACCACCTCTCTGGGTAACCTGTTCCAGTGCTTCACCATCCTCCTAGTGAAAGAGTTTCTCCTAATATCCAACCTCAACTTCCCTTGCTGCAACTTGAGCCCATTGCTCCTTGTCCTGTCATCTGCCCCCGCTGAAAACAGCCCAGCTCCATCCTCTTTGCAGCCCCCCTGCAGGGAGGTGAAGGCTGCTATTCAATCCCCCTCGATCTTTTCTTCTGCAGACTAAATAAGCCAAGTTCCCTCAGCATCTCATGATAAGTTATGTGCCCCAGCCTCCGAAACATTTTCATTTCACTGCACTCTCTCCAATTTGTCCACATCCTTTCTGTATTGGGGGGAGGAAGGGGATGCAAAATTGGACACAGTAAGGGGCACCCACAGATAGGTGCCAAATCCAGGGTCAGAGTCCACAACCCAGTCTGGGGTCAGGATCTGGGCATCAGATGCTGAGTACCAATCCAAAGAATAATCCACAGGGCAAAGTCCAAGAGCAGAGCCAGAAAACAGATCCATGGGGAAATCCAAAGCCAAAATCCAGAAATAATCCAAAACCAGGGTCAGGAACCAGGAAAACCAGAGTGCAGGAATCAGGAGCCTTGCCACCGCAGAACCTATGATGCGAACCCAGACCCCCAGCTGCTGCTAAATGGGTAGGCAGCACTCCCAGCAGCCAAGCAGGATGCTTGCTGTTCCTAAACTGTTCATCAGCTGTGTCTTAACACAGGTGTGGCTGCTGAGCTACTTGGCCCAGACTGGCCTGCCTGATCACACCAGGAGACCGAGTCCACATCTTGGATATGAGCAGTCATATCCTAGTCCACGCATTGGCCATCTGAGTGGACCTAGCCACCTACATGTGATGCCATTCCACCCTATTCAAGCCCTGAACATCAGTGAATGCATCATATCAATGTGAGGAAGGACACTTGATGCCTGAAAGCTTGTCCAGCAGAGCTCTCCCATCTATACCAATAAAAGGTATCGCAAAAAATCCTTGCCTCTCCTACCTTTGCTGGACTATCATGACACTTCAGTCCTGCTAACCCTATACTCCAGGCACCCTCTTCCCCACCATTAACTTAGACACCTATATAGATGGCACCGAATCTGACCCCACATATATGTGAAACAACATAGCCTGACCCTCCTACAGTATCCCATAGCTTAGTTTTGCATGGGAGCATTCCCATCACCCTCATATCCTGCGTGGTGGTAACGCACTGAAGCCACCAGGCTGAGCCACTTGATTGGAAGCAGCTTAAAAGCAGGGTCTAACTCCTGTTAAGCAAGCTGAAAAAAGACAAATTTAAAAAAAAAGCCTTTTCCCCTCACTGCAGCTTCCAGTTTAGAGGAGAGAGACTGAAAGATGGGGGTCAGGAAGGAACTCTACCCCATGGTCAGATGGACATGGACTGTGGAGGCATGACCCTCTTCCTGGGATCTCCTGCTCATGTATTAACAACTTTTACAGAAGCAAAATGTTAGCTGCCGTGGTCCCCCTGCTTTCCCTGTGGGAGGTTAGGGTGTGATGCCTTGTGCTGCATCAAGGTTGACCATGTAGATTTGCTAAGAAGTTAGACAATGGATTTGTACAGGACGGTCTGGATAGGGCTGCGCCTGCCTTGGGCAGGAGGTTGGACTGGATGGCTTGTGAAAGTCCCTCCCAGCCCTGCTTCTCTGTGATTCTATGATGCTTCTACTATTTTGCTGAGAAGAAAAAATACTAAGTTGCTCACAGGACTGAGGTATTCCAACTCCAACGTTTTATGGATGCTAACACTAAACGAGTCACCTTGAACGAGAGTTGGTCAGGAGGGAATAGTGCAAACAAGCTAATCAGAGCAATGCAAATGGAAAAGAAGACACTTGCGTTGTGCACTTTTATTTACTGTTTGTGCACTTCATTGAGTCCAGCGATTATATTTCCTGTGGAAATGCAATGCAACTATACACCTCCATTTTATTATACACACACACATACACACATGTATGCACACACACACATATACACACATACACACATGCATACATATATCAACACACACCTATACATGTATGCACACACACACATACACACACACATACACACACACCTATACATGTATGCACACACACACATACACACACACATACACACACACCTATACATGTATGCACACACACACATACACACACACATACACACACACCTATACATGTATGCACACACACACATACACACACACATACACACACACCTATACATGTATGCACACACACACATACACACACACATACACACACACCTATACATGTATGCACACACACACACACATACACACACACCTATACATGTATGCACACACACACATATATACACACATACATATATATATGCACACACACACACATATATATATGCACACACACACATATACACACACATATACATGTATGCACACACACACATGTATGCACACACATACACACATGTATGCACACATACACATATACACACATGCACACACACATATACACGAACACACATATATACATGTATGCACACACACACATATACACACATGCACACACACATATACACGAACACACATATATACATGTATGCACACACACACATATACACACATGCACACACACATATACACGAACACACATATATACATGTATGCACACACACACATATACACACATGCACACACACATATACACGAACACACATATATACATGTATGCACACACACACATATACACACATGCACACACACATATACACGAACACACATATATACATGTATGCACACACACACATATACACACATACACACACACATACATATATATATGCACACACACATACACACACACCTATACATGTATGCACACACATATATATACATACATACACACACACCTATACATGTATGCACACACATATATATACATACATACACACACACCTATACATGTATGCACACACATATATATACATACATACACACACACCTATACATGTATGCACACACATATATATACATACATACACACACACCTATACATGTATGCACACACACATACACATATACATGTATGCACACACACATACATATATATACACACACACACACACATATACATGTATGCACACACACATACATATATATATACACACACACACACACATCACACACACACACACATATATATATGCATGCTAGTCATTTTAAGTGTACTTCAGGCAACTAAAAAGGAAACCATCTGCATAATATGCCTTTGTTGATGTCTACCAGCATTGCTTGCAAATTGCCCATAGTGCTTTCAAACAGTTAAAGCAAAAAATCTTTTTTATTTCTCCCATGGTAAAGCACCCACTATTTGGAAATGCATGTTTAGAACTACAGCAGAACCATCTTCCTACCACTGTCAGACCTGAGAAGAAAAAACGATAGCAGGTCTCTTCTGTGGAAGGCTCTTGTTATATTTCTAGTGCAGAAAGCTAACATGGTTAAGAGAGCACAGGAGGAGGTAAGCCTGTGTTTGATTGAAACTCCTGGGCTATTTCATTTCCAGACACTACCTGATTGCCTGCACTAGAAGGATTAATACAAAAAAAAAAATCTTCCAATATCCCCACATTTGTTTTGCTACACTTTACTAGGAGTTATGTCACCCATCAGAGTGTGTTTTAAACAGAGGACACAGGTTGCAGAGTATAGGATCCTGGATTTTCATTCAGACCCGCATTTATTTACCTTTTGCTCTCTAAAGACGCACATACAGTAGCATCAGCTTTCTAGGTATTTGGACAGTTCACAATTATAGTCATTGTACCTGAACAATCAGCGCTTCCATTAGAAATTCTTATCTGAAAGGATTTTAGGTCAGACATAAATTTACTCTGGCCTGAAGCTACAAGCAAGTCACAGCACAACCTGAAAGCTGTTGGTTTGTATTTGAAGAGAAAAAGGACAGAGTGCCAGTAGGTGGCACTGAAGAAGGCACAGCTGAGGTCCCGGGCTCCGTATGACTGATGGAGCTGGTGCATTGCACAGTACTGCCAACATGATCACACCACTTTGGCCCCAGGCAGTTATGTTCACACAGACTAAGAGAGCACAAAACTACCCCCACCCCACACACACACACACTCAAAACACAGCCATGAGACAAGAGTGACGCCGGCCCAGAACCAGGGTGAAGGTTGGTTCCAAATAAAAGAGTAACCCATTGTAAAGGCTTGGCAGCTTTCCTGCCTGCACCTCTCAGCATGAACTATGTCCTCTTGGACACCAGGTCAGAGGAAAGGGAGCATATTTCCTAAACTCTCTTTTCTTGCAAAGGTGGATCATTCACCCGAAAAAAGGGCATTTCTTCCAAAACAAAACACCCATGACAAAAACTGAAGCAACAATCATGCATTTGGGGTCCTTCATTTTAATAGTGCTACGTAGTGCTGACAGCTTTTGCTCCTGCTTACAACAGGTAGAAGTTTTCACGGGGTCAGGAATTCCTAATGATGCCATTAGTACTATTAGTAAATCACACATTAAGCTTACCATGCAGGGATGCAGTATTCAATAAATAGCCCCAGATTGACCAATGATGTGTTTCTTTATTTAAATATATGAAAATGGAAAAGCAAGGTAAGTTGCACAGGTGTCATCTGGCTAGGCCCTTGGTAACAGGGCTAACACCCTTACACTCAGACAGGCTCGTTCCAATCCAGATAGGAGCCCTGAAACAGTAAAACCGGGAAAGATGATGAATGGAAGGGATGAGAAAATCCAAAGCATTGCAGTGAGGAGCGAAGCAGGTAACCGAAGAGGCTTGATGGCAGCCTAGTTCAGAGTGGGAAGAGGGCACACGTTGGTGCTCTGGCACACCAGCCTGGTACCAGCACTTGCATCTGGAGCAAGACCAGCAGGGAGAGACTGCATACGAGTGACAAAGGAGGATGATGAGGGAGGTGCATACAAACGCCTCCTCCAGTCCAGGACAATCTCTTGCCATTTAGCAGGGCTCCTCTGCCTTCGTTCCACGGGACAGCACAGATTTCAGGAAAGTCACCGAAGCCCTGAGCAAGCCAGGAGCCACACTTACACTTCCCCTTCAAAATGACTTTCTCTGACGGAAGCCAGGACCGTGATACTAGGTCTTGGAAGGAGGCAAAGTATTAAAAGGAACACAAATATAATCAACGATGGCAATAGTTAACTCTTGTTAAATTACATTCATTTGGTCCTTATTGATTTTTTTAATGCTGCCGGGTGCTTTGCGGTGCTGTAAAATTGTTAGGTCACCTCGATCTTCCCCTCCCCGCCGGGCTTTTTTGTAATTTTTTTTACTATCGGCTATATAGCTAGATAAATAAAAAAACAGTTGTGTCCCTCTGCATTCCCCTTGATTTATCTGGTATTTGTAAAGTTCTGAAATTAAAAAGTTTTTATATATAAAAACTTAACAGGATGCTTAATCCTCATTTCAAGGGAGCGTATCGGTTTCTCGCCTTAAGGTTCCAATGCATAATTAACACTCCCGGCGTCCCCCTCCGACACGCACACACTTTACTCTGCTCTTTGAAAAGATTTCAGAAGTTATCAGAAAACACCTCCTCTAATTTTAGTATGCAAAACTCTAATTACAGTATGAATTTTTTATTTCTTAATTCTTTACCATTTTTATTCCCCCTCTGGGTACTGAAGTATAATTAATTCTACTTTACTTTCTCTAATAGATTTATGTGTATTATCATATATATTAAATTTTCAGTTCTGCAACTTTTTTTTTTCATTTTTATTGCTTCCCACACTGACAATGTGCACTTCATTAAAAACATGTAATCCCTTAGCTGCGATCAAGACATAATTGCACATTTTTGTATTATAACAACATGCACGTTCTTCATATTTTATTAGTGGAACTCCCTGTTCTCCTTGTAAGACTTCGAATCACCTTCCAAATGGCAACTGGATAAGTCTTTAGGAGAACCGGTGATAACATCCATTTACATGCATTGAAGACAACTAGTACAATGCTTAGGGGAAAGGTTGTTTTAAATACTATTGTTTCTACCAAAATACCCTTCCATTGCCATGAGTGCACAGATCGAAAACAAAGCCCTCCCTGCAACTAGCACCTGATAAAGCAGATGCTCCCTAGAATTAGACACCCTAGGAGAAAGTATACAAGAGATGAAGAATGGCTGAAGGCAGCTTGCGTATAAAGCGAGTTATGACCATACCAAAAAGACTCAACTACATTTGAGGAATGGCTGATGATCCACCAGCCATTCTAACTATATCCTCATAAGGCTTGAAGAGATGCCCACAGGAAGAGATCTACAAGGAGAACACCATGCAACTCTCCATTAGCCATTCAGTGCTTAGACATTACACTGACAATACTATAGAAAAAGCATGGACAGATAGGCCTGTTTTTCTTTAAACGTCTACGTGGAACACAAGTCTTGCTGCAGGTTCTTGTGTTTCCACCCGATCTTCTCTGGTACAAAGCTTTTTGGCTCTCCAAGAAGGAAGTACAAGAAAATAAGGGTCCTTCTACTCACTACAGGTCAGGTGCAGGCAACTAAATACTGCAGCCTCATAACTTTGACTCTTCCAGACTGGTCTTCTTTGACCACAGTAGAGAAGATCCTGTTAACAGTCGTTCAACTGGCCAAAGCCCAAAGCAGCTACAAACCAAACCCTATGGGGAACCATCATTACACAGGAGAAACAGAAGTGGAAAGGCCTAAAGGACAATTTTACAGACTAAGTTGTTCAGTTCCCTTGGGTTCATAACTGCAATCCACTCAAGGATATGATGCCTATTTACAAAGCCACGTGCAGCAACCTCACCCTGTTCTCTTCCCCAAAAATGACTCATTGTAGTGAAAATCTAGAAAACTTTTCCAGGATGGGAACACTGTTCCTCTCCATGGCTGAAGGCCACCCTTAGGGCATCATGAGTGTGCTGCTTGCAGAGATTCATTGATCTTCTGGGAGCTGAGGCAAATCAACCAACCAAAACAAAGCTTACTCGGTGCAAAAAGTCCCCAGATCCACTCACATCAAACCTGGAGCCCACTGGACGTTTATACTGATCGAAGGACCATCATCAATTCTTCTACCACCCTTATCAGCATATGGACGCTGAGCTGATTAGTATTTAGTTTAGTACTTTAGTGGGGTGGAAAGAATCGGGTGACAGTTAAGAACACTCCCTCTATTTTTGAATGCCCAACTAGCAGATTATCACTTACGTTTAGGTGAATTATTTTGCCTAATTATCTCAGGCAACCTTCGTCCATCAGAAGCCACCATCCAGGAAGCATTTATATTAATGAATAGGAGCAGGAAGAAAATTAATAAAGCAACTCTTCTGCACAGGTTGCTGCTCTCCTCCAAGTGCTCCACAGACCCAACAGAAGCAGAGGCTTTCCTCTTTGGACTTTTGGTGTATGCAATATGGTCTTCATGGTAATGGCCAACTACAACGTGGCAGCTTATAGAGGTTTTAACAGAGTATTCTTGAATACCTGCTGTGGTGAAGCAAAACTAATGTGAAGAACTGTTCATGGGTTGGTGTCGGATACGAGATGACGGATAACTTAAGGCAAGCGCTTCACTTCTGGGTGACCTGATCTTGGAACTTCTACAGTAAGTAATGGGCATGCGTGTTTAGATCTGCTTCTTCCTGGTGGATCTTAAAGCATTTTTAAAACTTTTAGTACTTAAAGAGGAAAGTGTGCTTTTTTACCAATGGGAAAACAGAAGCAACCAATTTGTTAGCAACTAATCCATTGTCTTTCAACAAGTCACTAATAAGACCGGCCAAGGATGAAGGAGATCTGACTCCAAAACATGGGTCCTGACTTATCACATTGGTTATCTGGAATTCAGATAACCAATCTTTCCTTTGACTCCCAGTCTATCAGACAGGAGGGCTGAGACACGGATGTTATCAGCAGGGATCCTGGTTTTCTCCGATTAAAAAAAAACAAACAATTTTTGGTTTAGAAAAAGTAACCCCAAATCCACATTTTTCAGTGATTAAAATGAAACACCACTATACATACATCTATATATAAGTGATGTTTCATTTTAATAACAGAAAAATGTGGATTTTTGGTTACTTTTTTTAAACCAAAAATGGGTTGGTTTGTTTGTTTTTTAATCAGAGGAAACCAGGTTGCCTGGTTATCGGTCAGTATGGGTGGTTCAACAAAGGCAGTCAGGCCTATCCATGCACAGGGAAAACAAATCCCCAAATCTAATGCAGCCCAAATAGAAAGACTAGCTCAGGGTATGGTCAAAAATACATTTTAACCACTTTAAAAGGCAAAGGGGAGACACTGCTCAGGAGGATGCAGCCGTCTTTACCTGTTATGTCTGCATGATCTCGTAATCATACACAGAGCTAAATGACCTTCACTTCCATCTGAATGAGGCAGGATCAAGTTGGTTTGCTATACTTGAATGGCAACAGGATACCAATCACATCCTATCACCTTCTACTGGCAACCTTTACTATTGGTACAACTGTTACACCCATCTCCATCCTCAGAGCCATGCAATATTTTAATCTACTATTTTACCATGATTCACAGTGAAGTTTATTTTTTGTCCTAGCAATATGAGATTCCTACCCACCTTTTTAATATTCTGTTTCACTGGGATGTTGTTCAACAAAAATTGTGTTTAGTAATTACCTCCTACTTGTAATAAACTGTCAGAATTAAGAAAGACGCCGGAATAGTCATTTCAAGTCCAATAGCAAGATGTCAGCTCTCATAAAAAATTCTCACTTAGATCAAATTAGAGATACATCTCTGCTGACAGAAACAGCAAAATACACAGCCCAAAGATACGAGGGTAACTGCTGGCTTTGGAAAATGAATGGGGTTTCTAATTAAACGGTGCTGTGTAAGGCAGCCAGCTACATCTGGTTTATCTCGTGTGACATAACCTGATATCCACTCGCACAGAATGACTGACGTTGGAAATAATTAATTCAGTGACTTAAAGAAATCTGGGGGGAAAAAAAGAGACATGTACAAACTATACACTCCCCAACAGACTTACGAAGAATATCATGGTCATGCTATTTAAAAAAAAAAAAAATTTTTTTTTTTTTAATTCTTGCTAAAATGCACAATGTTATTTCTTCAACATCAAGCAGGGTTCCTGCTTTGCAAACATCCAACCTTAACCAAAGAACCATGAAGACAACAGAAGATATTCAGGATATACCACCGGAAAATCAGTTCCCTTAAGGTTGCATGCATTTGGGAAGGTGAGGCATACCTAGAGTACTGGCCACTTGGGATAAAGTTGACCTCCTTCAATAAAAGCATGGTCAGCATGAGTAACAGGCTTAGTTACAACACAGATGCAATTAGTAGGTGCTCTCTAGCCTTCATGTTCCAGTTCTTCATAAATTAGATCTTTGGCAATGGCTCTGACCCAATTCTGCGCTTACAGGCACTCATAAGAGTTCATTGTACGGGTGGAAGTTTAGGCTGGGACCTGCTGGAAGGAGGTCAAATTCTTAAATTGAAGTGATCACCCCCAGTGTGACATCAGCATGATTTGCCTTTTATTTCATAGATTTCATAGACATTAGGGCTGGAAGGGACCTCAAAAGTAGGAAGTAGTGTTAGACCACAGCTGGTAACAATACCCCCAATCCCACTGCTCAGGTCTTAATGCCTTCCACTCACCCACCTGGAAAAGAAACAGCATCGTAAAACATGCACAGCACCGAGGTTGGCCTAATTGGACTCCTGCATCTCAGGCAGGACATTTTCCACAAAACACGATTCTGCTTGGACTGCAGGGCTGGTCCCCAGCTGTGCGGGACTTCAGCAAATTCTGCTAAGATTTTTCCAATCAAAAGTGTGAAATTCTGCTGGGCATTAATTGACATAACAAGTGTCAAGGGCCATAGATCCAGATTCTTAATGTGGTGCAAAATAGTGCCCAAATAACCCAGTTTGGAGGAGTTTTTTTCCCTGGGTCTCATAAGATAGGGAAGTTGTTCTAAATACAACCCTAGAAACTCAGCACGGAGTCTGATTGTTTATACATGTAATACACAGACACACGTACATATATACATATGCACATGCACGCACACGCACATATGCATGCACACACACATGCACATATTCACATAGAGAATATAATCATACATACATATATATGTATGTATATTTATGAAGGGGAAAACATGTAATATAGTTAGTTCCTCAAGTTATAAGAACACTCTGACACCACGCTGTGGTGGTTTAGATGCTGGATTTTTTCTTGTGGATAATGAAAAATGACTGTGTTATCAGTCTGAACTTGAAAGACATGATGAAAACTGCAAGGAGGCGCACTATTTAGACCTTAACGTTATTAGAGTCTAACCACCCTCCCTGCCTAACCAAGGTATCACCTGGAAGTGGCATCCCTCTTTCCTGACCCTGGGCCATTTCCAAAAAAGAGCTCAATAACTGATTTCATCCGTTGTGTCAATTCAATGAAATAAATGAGTCCAAAGAGACAAAGGTGTTAACATCCTCTTGTCACTGAACACATTTAAACGGTTCAGTAACATTTGGAGTTTCAAGTACAGAGACTTAAGCCTCCTTAGTCCCATGGCAAACAATCCCCATTAAAAAGCCATTTAACTTTTCCTTAAAGCCCTAGAAAAGAAGGAAAAAGATAAAAAGCATTTGAAATATAGTTTTAAACATGGCTTTTTTTTAACACAATCCAATATGTCTTTTTTTTCTTTAGCTTCAGTGGCTTTTTTTTTGGTTTTAAGAAATAAAAACTACTTTTTTGGCACGCCTTTCAGTTATATTAACTGTCCTTTTTTTGGGGGGGGGGGGGGGGAAAAGACAAAGTTTTTTTCATTTTCTTTTTTTTGGGGGGGGGGGGGGAGAATAGTAGAAATGGACTGAATTTACTGATATGGCTGGTGGAGTTTGAGCCTGTTTTCTTAAAGACAAACTAAAAGAGAGCGAGAGAAAAAATGAGAGACAAAGGCAGACTATTCAGCTTCTGGTTCTGGTGCCGATTCTGGCTGGCCGCACTGCTGCTACACAATGTCCTACACGGCACGTGGTCGTATTGGTCTCCCCAAGACACACCTAGCTTGAACCAGCTCAGGTTGTTTAAAGAACCTTCTTTCTGCTGCTTTTTTGGTGATAAAATCACGGGGCCTCTACACAACTGACCAATGTGTTCGTCAGGAGAAGCAAAGCATGGACCAACTCCTGGGAGGCCCTGTAGCACCACCATGCACCCCACAAGACTTGCAACGCCCACACCAGAAGCAGTGGCCTGTGCAGGATATTGGGAGCAGACCCTATGGAAAGGGTGGACTGGAGACATGAAGAAGAAGAAGGAAGTCATGAGCTCACAGCGGTTTTACATTTACAAGGAAACGTTCTTGACCAGCTTAGCCAGACAGTTTCTCAAAAAACAGGAAGAGTATACATGGAGTGGGGAAAAGCAGACAATCAGGAATACGTTGACACCTAACAGCATCATAAGCCCAACAATGCCATCGATTGCAGGGCTCCCGCAGAGGCTCATGGGACAACAATGACAGTCTCTTGTCCTTCCAGTCACTCCTGTCGGTATCAAACGACGCTTCCTCCCGGCTGGCTATCAAATTAAGGACGCCCAGAAAGGGGGAATAGCAGAGAAAGAAATTAGCCCGCCCTGCTACTTTATCATCCACCAGCTACAGCCTCATTTCTCACCTATCAATTTTGAACCATCAATTTTCTACCTTGGTTTTCTCTTGTTCACCAAACATATTCTTAACACAGTCTTGAGTCAGTGCCAAACAACCCTTCAAGTGTGAACTAATTCCACATCCCTGTCTACATTGATTAAACTCTAACAAACTATTTCATGGCACGGGTGGAACTGGACTGCTGCTCCCTTAGACGACTTAAAAGGCTATGGCTCTGCACAGTGTCTCCAAAACAACTCATGGCTAAGCTGGCCTCTGCTCATGAGACTTGTCCATCCAGATATTTAAAATCCACCATAACGATTGCCTTTAACAACCCCAGCCTGCAAAAATCCTCCCCTTTCCCTGTCTGTGCAGCTACAGAACAGAAGAAACCAGTAGCAGGTGGGACTGGTTCCTAAAAAGACTCCAGGAATCACCCCTTTCCTTCTGGGAATCAGTCCTCCTGCTATTATCTTTTCTTCTATACGTGGCTCTGGGGACAGGCAGTAGAGACCAGACATAGGAACAGAAAGGCTGGAAGTCAGGGGCTGGGAAATTCCCAGTGCTTGTGCCCTTCTCAACACATTTAAAGGCTTCAGCTCGGACTCTGATATTCGAGGGAGCTCCCAGCAGCAGGCTGGACTGCTGCAAGGGGGCAAAGAAAGGGCCTTTTTTTTTTTTTTTTTTTTTTACGGGGATGGTTCGTGGGTTTGCACTAAAAGATTAGACCTGGGAGTGACCCTAGATGGAAGCATAGGCCAGCGAATCTCTGGGTAAATGGGGAGATTTCAAGTAGGAATTCATACTCTTAAAAACATCCTGCCTTGTTGGGGTCTTTCTGAGTTCTCTGCACCAGAAGAATGGCTCTGTTCCTTTCCTAGAGTCAAAAAATGAGTGAAAAGTAAGAGCTGGCATTTTCCAAAGGCTGCCTCAAGTCTAAAAAGGTTGAGGACTGCTGGTATAGACATGCCACTGATTAAATGCAATGAATTAGGGAGAGTGCCTTTCACACACGTCACCTTTACAACTGACAACTGTTCTTCTAGTTGATCAAGTGATTATCTTAAGCCGGGTGATCAGTGCTCATAAAGCACATGGACAAACACCGACGCACAGCAACGGTTCAATGGTTTCCTGGGAGAAAGTGCCCGATATTGTGAAGCCACACACATCAGTCCACAACCAGCAAATGAGACAACTGTTGTAATCACAGAAGAGGAAGAGAGATGTGTCAAAAGCAGCTTGCTTTAGTTCCTCTCTTGGTGCTACAGTCTTTGCTGTCCCCTCAGGTTACTTCTGTCCTTGCCTTCAACCTTCAGGAGACACGTGGCTTGTTTGCTTGTTTTATTACATGAAAGCAGCAGACAGAGACGGGAAAGGAAAAGACAAGAAACCAGCTAGTACCGAGCGGGAACACCGATGTCCAAGCTGGGTACGTAACCCAGAATCCCTCCATCCATCCAACGTGCGAGGGCTGCTGTAATTCTGCATCGTGCTGAAGTGCTACTTGTGATGCCTGAAGCAGTACGGATGTCCTTCTTTGACAGGCACAAATCTTGTTAAGTGACATTTTCTGGTACTCTTATTCACCACATTGCATTCCCAAACACTTGCTAATATAGCTCTGTCTCTCCCTATATATACACCACATGCACATACCAGTTAGATCCCTTTATATACCCGCATCCCTATCTAAACAGCAAGGTAGGAATAATCAAGGGAGCCTGAAGGAATCAGCACTGGCTTCTAATTGCAATTGGGCTCCTATATCCTTAAGACCCCTTGGAAACCCCCATCCATTTTCTGTGCAAAATCAGGAATAAGGATGTCAGCCAAAAAGAATAGCTTCCCATAGCCAATTCTTCCAGCAGCTTCCATGCTCGCTCAGCCTGGTAAAGCACTGGACTGGCTCAGTCCTTGGAGAGAAGATCCTATATTTCATAGACCATCCAGGGGATCCTCTGCAGTTTCCTACCGCAGGTCATTCCCAACAGGTCACCTGGTTATGGTATTGCTAGCACCCTAAATGCACACTGTGCAACTGCTGCAGCATCCCACCTTCGCTTCTCAGGGCAAAAGCAGTAATCCTGATTTCATGGACATATTCTCAATTTTAGGTGCCTGCAAATCACTTTAAGAAACTCCAGGGGAAAGGTAGATATTCATCATTGCTATACATCACCTCCAGCAGAGCTGGTTTGGTGGAGAGCGCTCACAGCAATGAGGGACAAATGTTGGAGGAACCGATGGGAGAACGGGTCTAACCCCAGGAAGGAAGGAAGTCTCTTCTCAATGCAAAGCATCCTGTCCATCTCAGCAGGTAGGTCCAAACTGCTTGCACAAGACGTAGGACTGCACCGACACATACTCCATCCGTGATGCAGTCGGCCAGGCAGAAAAGAGTCCGTTGCAAACCTCTCCTTCCAAGTGCCCTTCTCTAGGGAGGGGCTGGGCTAGAGGCTGCAGGGACAACCATCCTCAGGCATCAGGCATCTTCCTCATCTCTCACTTACAACCATTGTCAGGCATCAGGCATCTTCCTCATCTCTCACTCTCCGTTGAGGAACAAAACCATAAATCCACAGGGCTGCATGCACACTGCAGACATGACTGCGCTGGCAAAGGGACCACAACAGAAACAGCAGGCAAACACATCTGGCAGGGCTGTGCGGATATCAGGGTAGTCAAAGGGTTTTAACAGCTCCATTTACCCTGGGGCACAGAGGAACATCGAATTTAACAGCAGCAAAACTAATAAAAAATCAAAATAAAGTTCTACAAAAACTACTCTAAAAGCTATAGAATTTACTATGATGTATTTCCATGGGAAATGCCACCAGCTATTGGCTTCTGGAGAAAGATCCCACTTCTCCTTCCTGGAATGAAGTAATGGTTTCCCTGAGTCTTTAGGAAGATGATCGGTCCCTGTTACAACTTTCCCCCTAAGCGTATTCTTTGTTATGGAAATGTGTGCAGTGATGTGTGCGGCTGCTTGTCATTCAAGCGTGTCGGCTTTCTGTCATTCTTGAGCATGTGACTGACCATGTCCCCAAGCAGCCCCCAGTGAGCTCGCACCAGGTACCGCTGCTCTGACAGCTGCGCTAGTTTGCTTCTTAAGCACCCAATTTGGGTTTCCTTTGATCTACAAAGCCTCTCAAAATTGGGGTCTTCCCTATCGACTAGGACACGGCACAGAGCCCGTGTGTGTGGCACGTGGCAGGTTGGGAAGGGAACAGGCAAGGCAGCGGCAGATAGAGCAGGAGCCAGAAAGCGAAGCAGCAGACTGGACAGGGAGCACGGTTTAAGCTCTCCCTGTGCCTGAAGAAGGGCGTTTGTGCCCGAGAGCTTTCAAAAAGCAATGCTTCCAACTATGTAGTTGGTCTAATAAAAGATATCACATCTACCCAAAGAGCCTTGTCTGCCTGTGTCCTTAGACCAGCAACCACAAATACTTGCATGTGTTTGTTTCAGGATGACGGGAGTCACCTGGTAGATTTTTTCAAGGCACAAATGTAAAATCAGGGCAAGGAAGACGTTTTAGTGAGCTGACAAAGGACGGGCTGGCATGCCACTGACTCAAAGTTTCTTGGGACATTAGGCACTGTCATGACCCAAAAGGCATGATTGTGTGTGTGCTTCGGCACCAGAATTATCCCCGCCGAGTTGCAGAGCGTTGCACGGGAGTGTTTCCTGTTGCAGAGGAAAACCCCGGTGCAGGGACGAGTTTCCCGCCTTTTCTGCAGCTTCTTTTGCAGAGTGCATTGCTCAAGTTGCAAGAGGAATGCACGGTGCAAAAGAGTTCCCACCACCGGTATGCAAATTCATTCCCCATGATTGGCTATTGTTAAATTATTCACACGTGGCGGGCAAAGATTTGGCCTGTAGCCGTATAAAAGGCTTGAGCAGTTTCCGCCCAAGCCGAAGAGGACTCCACATCCAT
>NW_005842121.1:960496-979028 GCF_000455745.1 Alligator sinensis
GCCTAGCAACCTCCACGAGACCGTCTGTGTTGTCTGTCTGTAACCGCAACTCAAGCAAGTTTTCCAGCCTACACCACTGCCATCTCGGTGTAAGTAAACAATCTTTAAAACTACCGCTAAGCGTTTGTGCCTAATTTCAGCTCGACGGCCTTCCCTCTCCGACCTGGCATGCCCGGGCTGCTGGCCACAGCCCGTGTGCAGCACGGAAAATGGCTCGGGTCGCTCCCAGCCCGCACAGGCACATCTGCTTTTTCTTGGTAAGGATCGACTGTCCATTGCTCAAACACTGCAGCATTCATGGAAGTCAACAAGGAAGCCTACAAAGAGTGGAAATGTCGTAGGACTAGGAAAGGGCATAAGAGTATCAACAGGGGCATGCAGGGGAAAAAACAGGAAGGTGAAGGAACAATTTGAGCTTCAGCAAACATGGGACATAAAAGCAATAAAAACAGATTTGCCAAGTATGTCAAAAGTAAGAGGGAGACCAGAGATTTCATGGGTCCCGTAAGGAATGCAGAAAGCCATCTAACTATGGATGGTGAAAAGCTGAAGTATTTAATGCCTCTTTTTTTAATTTCAGTCTTCATAAAAAGGGGAAGCTACCAGATGACAGGGCAGTTGGCAGCAAAGAAAGGGAAGAAGGCAAACACCCTAGAGCAGGGCTAGGCAAAATAGATCTGGCCCATTTCCCAGCAGCCCAGCCCATGCAGCTCCTGACCTGTCTTCATGGAGACCCCAGGAACATGGGGCCATACCAGCGTAGGCCCGCAGAACGGGGGCTTTGCTTCAGCCCTGGCCCCGGCATCACACTCCTGGGGCCTCCATGGAGATCGGTGGGAGCCACGTGGGCAGGGCACGTGGCCAGGTGGGGAGCTGCCCAAGAGCCGGGATCTTGTGGTGGTGACAGCAAGGGACCACGGCCGTGATCTGCTCCCTGCCCGCACAACCTGTGCTCGTTACACGGGTGCTTAAGCAGCAAATCACAACTCCGCCCCGGCTCCATGTTGTCACCGCCCCAAGATCCTGGTGTCTCCCCAGTCCTGCTCATCCAACTTGCTGTGGACACAGCCCCATCCCAGCTGCCCAGCCATGTGCCCTGCCTGTGCAGGTCCCACTCCCAGCGGCGGGTACAGGGCAGATGAACTGGGTGCCCAGGCAGCAGGAGGGGGGCAGCACCTGGCCCCTCCTGGGTCCAGTGCTGGGTCAATTGACCTGTTCAGGGCTGCACAGAGTGGGGTCCAGTAGCGGGAGCCCCCCCCATGCAGCCCCAGATGAGCCAATCATCCCAGCACCCAGCCTCAGAGCAGCCAGGTACAACACCCCAACCAAGGGGACATGGGTGTGCATGCTCTATGACACTCGCGTCCTGCTGCTAGGCCGAGCCCCATCTCCTGCCCACCCGGCAGTGGGGCACACGTGGCACGGGGCTGCTCCTGATCCAGCTGCTGGGAGGATCAGCTCATTTGGGGCCATGTGAGGGGGGTCCCGCTGCTGGGCTGAGCCTCGTGCCCTGACCACCCAGCGGCAGGACAATCCCCAGCCCTGGATGAGCCGATTGTCCCAGAACTGCTGCCTGCCCTGAGCACAACGTGGTCCAGCCCTGGCCCCAGCCCACAGTGGCAGCCCATCCTGCCCCATGTGCAGATGTGGGGTCACTCACCCCCTGTGCCCTCCCGGGGCACACCCCCGGGCTCAGTCCTCCCACCTCCTGGGGTCTCACTTACCTGACCCCTTGCTCCTATCTCTGCCCCGCTCCCTCCCTCACTTCAGGGGCCTTGATCTGGCCCCTGACTCTTCCCTCCCCACCTGCTTGGCTGAGTGGGGAGCAGGGCTCAGCCCCCACAGTCTCAGATCGACCCCTGAGTCTCCAGGATCGACTGGTTAGTGACCACTGGCTTATATCACCATACTCAATGAAAAGTCATCTACAGCTCAATGTCTAGTTGGGAGGACGTATAAAGTGAGGTTCCTCAAGAGTCTGTCCTGGATCCAGTATTGTTCAATTTATTCATTAATGATTTGGACGATGGGATTGAGTGCACACTTAGCAAATCTGCAGGTAATACCAAGCTGAGTGGAGTTCAAGACATCCTGGAAGGCAGGGTTAGGATCCAAAATGACATGGATAGACTGGAAAAATGGTCCACCATCAATCAGGTGAGAGTCAGGAAGGACAAGTGCAAAGTCCTGTACTTGGGACAGGATAACTATAAGCACAAATACAGACAATCCTGTCATTTGAGAAGGAGGACACAGGAGTGTCACTCACAAACCAAGTGAAGCAGTTCTTCCAATCCTTTCAGCACTGGTGGAGCCTCACTTAAAGTACTGTGCCCAGTTTTGGGCTCCACACTTCAAGAAAGATGTAGACAGATCGGAAAGAGTCCAGCAGTGACAAAAATGATTAGAGGCCTGGGAGGCAAGACCCATGAGGAAAGGCTGGAAGGCAAGGGTCGGCAACATTTTTGACCGGAGTGCCAAAAGCACCCCAACCTCCACCCATGCCTCAACTTGGCATGCCAGAGATGGGGGAGGACAAGGCACCCAATCTTCATTGCTGGTGGGGGCTGCATGCATGCCTCTGAGTGAATAGTGGAGGAGGGGACAGATTGCACTGCCCCAGCCCTTTCTCCACAATGCACTGCGAGCTATGCATGCACCTGCCACCAACATGGAGCTGGTGTTTGGGCTCTGGAGCCCAGCAAAGCTGTTTGTGCCTGCCACAGCCGGCCTGGGCCATAGGAAGGTGTAGCAGGTGGACGGGAGGCTGCAAACAGCTGTGCCAGGCTTCACAGCCCCAGCACTGACTCCATGGCAGCTACACATGCACCTCTGGGTGGACGGCAGAGGAGGAGCTAGGGTTGTGCTGCCCTAGCCCCTTCCCCACCATGCATTGCGAGTCGTATGTGCACCCACCACCACAGAACCAAAGCAGGGGCTCTGGAGCCCAGCACAGCTGTTTGTAGCCTCCTGGCTGACTTCCACAGCTGGCCCAGGCACTGGGCATCTGTAGCAGGTAGCTAGAAGGTTGCAAACAGCTGTGCCCAGCTCTGCAGCCTGGCACTGGCTTCATGGTGGCAGCAGCTGCAAATGTGACTCTGGGCAGATGATGCGGGAGAAGACAGGGTTGCGAGGCCCCAGGCCCTTTCCCAGCCATGCGCCCAGAGATGCACGCACAGCTGCTGCAGCCACAGACCAGGTTGGGCAGGCATGTGGCTGGGGTGGTTTAGTCAGGGATAATCCTACCTTGAGCAGGGAACTGGACTCGATGGCATCATAGGGTGCCTTCCTGTCCTATTTTCCTATGATCCTATGAAGAACTTTCCCCTTCCTCCTTCCAAAGCCACTACTGCCAGGCTGCTGCTTGGTAGGGGTGTGATAGAGCATGCATACCCATGTTCCCTTGGTTGGGGTGTAATAGAGCATGCATACCTATGTCCCCTTAGTTGGGGTGTCATAGAGCATGCACACCCACGTCCCCTTGGTTGGGGTGTCGTAGAACATGCATACCCGTGTCCCCTTGGTTGGGGTGTCGTAGAGCATGCATACCATGTCCCCTTGGTTGGGGTGTCGTAGAACATGCATACCCGTGTCCCCTTGGTTGGGGTGTCGTAGAGCATGCATACCCATGTCCCCTTGGTTGGGGTGTCGTAGAACATGCATACCCATGTCCCCTTGGTTGGGGTGTCGTAGAGCATGCATACCCATGTCCCCTTGGTTGGGGTGTCGTAGAGCATGCATACCCATGTCCCCTTGGTTGGGGTGTCATAGAGCATGCACACCCACGTCCCCTTGGTTGGGGTGTCGTAGAACATGCATACCCATGTCCCCTTGGTTGGGGTGTCGTAGAGCATGCATACCATGTCCCCTTGGTTGGGGTGTTGTAAAGCATGCACACCCATGTTCCCTTGGTTGGGGTGTCGTAGAGCATGCATATATTACATATACACATATACATACACACATATATATACTCATACACATATATACATATACACACACACACACACATTTTACACCCAGCAGATGGCCTCCAAGACAGTTCTAAAAAGAGTGTGCCTTTTCCAGCAAGACGACTGAGCCGCTCTGATGAATGGAAGACTGAAATTATTGCTTGGAGACACAGCAAAGCCAATATGAAAAGACCTAGCCTTTCCAACTGAACAGACAATAATCAAATTATTCCAAGTAATCATATTACATCTTCCAATCTGCAAGTGAGGTGTTCTAATCATAGAGTAGCCAAATTAACATTCCCTCTGGGCCTGGACATTTTGCTGCCAGCTTAGTGCCATTCTGTGCTGATTTGTACTAGCTACCAACACTGTTGTTTTAACAGAAAATTCGTAGCACAGCAAAGGAGGAGTCAAACATTTCAGAGTATTTTTACAAGGAGCCAAAGGAAATTTGTACACCTCCTTAATGCAGGTTTTTGTTTTCTCTATTTTTCCAGCCACAATGCCATTCAAGGGAAAGTGTCCAAAATATATATATCTTCAAGCCAGCATCCAGGCAGCATTTTGCAAAGAGCACTCTTAAATTCCAATCTCGCTCCCAGAGAGCCGAGATTCCATTTTCCAGCTGCGTCGTACAGGATACTGGATGTAATCTTTGCCCTGCACTAGAGGCTTAGAAAATAAAATCTCTATTCTGGGTGAGAGAAAGGGCAAGATTACCGGTCCCCTGCTAGGCACACTCTTACACACTATTCGGCTTTCAAATTGCAGTGTGTATCCATGGCAAAGGTCATGCTCAAATTCATGGGAAACCCATGCTAGAACTGCTTCCTCACAGCAGCTCATATTGAGAGAGTCATGATGTTACCATTGCTAATAATAAGAAAACCCTGTTCGCTTCAGGTTGGGGTCCTGGAAGTGTTGAAGCACAGGAAGATTAGAGGTCTCTGTGCTGTTCACATCATATGCCTCAGAGCTCAAAAAGATCTTCAAAGACCCCAAAGGAATTTTAAATTATTCTGTACTTCCACCCTTCTCCCTCGCAAGCACAAATCACAGAATCATAGACATGAAGGTGGGAAGGGAGCTCAGGAGGTGACATCTAGTCCAACCGCCTGCTCCAAGCAGGACCAGCCCCAACTACATCATCCCAGCCAGGGCTGTGTCAAGCCAGACCTTAAAAACCTCCAAGGATGGAGAGTCCACCACCTCTCTAGGTTACCTGTTCCAGTGCTTTACTACCCTCCTAGTGAGAAAGTTGTTCCTTATATCCAACCTCAACTTCCCTTGCTGCAACTTGAGCCCATTGCTCCTTGTTGTATTATCACAAATCATAAGGAATAGACGTTATGCAAGCAGTCCAGGGTTGACCTCCATCTGAGAGAGCCCACAGTAAGGACAACATTAGCGGCCTTGGCATGAGCGCCTCAATCTTGCATACATCTTTCATTACATAAAGGTTGAGACAAACTTTGGGTGACCTTGTAGACAGACAGGCTTGCAAGGCCACAGTCCATACTTTTGCTGATGTAAACAAGAAAGAACTGAGTTGACTGTAGTCACATAAACAAAGCCGTGGAAGCCCATTGCCATAAGGACTAGCACTCATTGACAAGAGTCAGAACCTAACCAATAGCTATTGACCATCCTACTTAAGTTGTTAATACTTAACAGTTGTTAAGTATTTATCATAAATTCTTCACTTAGCTGAGAAGGGTGTCTTCATGATCATCCCCTTTCATTAACATAAACCCATTCAGGTTGTAGAGATACGCATGTCATGAATAATTGTGTATGGGCGTTTGTACACGACAAGAGAGTTCCCGTTTACGCTGCCGCAACTGAGTTTTTGTTTGCATAAGTGGGATTTCCCACCATTTTAAAAGCCTTTTGGCACGTTAAACTAAAACTGCTTGGACACAGTTTAGTTTGCGTCACTGCCGATTACGTCGTCGTATCTATGGATTCGTGGCGTGTAAACACCAAGCGACTCAAAGACCTGTAATTACTTTCTCTTCCCACCAGGTGGCGCTGTGCTATTTCTGTAGTTCATGCCTTTGGCCAGTAGGTGCATCAGTTATTTGCTCCTGTTATTTTATTGTTTTCTCCTTTTTTTTCGGCTCATGGTCATCCCTCCCTCCCCCTGCTCCCACAGCTGAATTTAGGCAGCCAGGGCATAGTGTGGGGGGCATCATTAGTAGTTACCCTAGCAGATAATAATACAGAGAAAGAAAGAAAGAAATGGAGGAGCAACCCATGTTGCCAAGTACTGTTTTTTACTACCCTCTACCAATGGTCGTACTCATACCACCACCACCACCACCACACCAGCATTCCTGTATGTGCCACGGTGTGCCAAACTGACGGCAAGCACAGCGGTATCACCGCTGCCAGCAGCATGGTAAGTTTGCAACTTGGACTTGTGTTTGGAGTGTGGCACCTCTTCTCAACACATCAATATTCCTTATAATTGATATTGCCGTTCATTCCAGAAACATGAGGAATAGTACTAGCGGATGCTGCATGCCAGACGGCCCCCCAGGATATGCAGCATTGCAGGTGATATATAGGTAATATCAGAAATGTCCCACCGACCTGGGGGCAGGGGGAAGCAAGAGGGCAGTGTTTGGACTGTGTTTCAAAACCCCGTCCTTGTCTTCCTTCTTCCCCTCCCTGTAGAACACTTTTAAGATCAGAAATCAGAAAGGATCAATAAAGAAAAAGCATCAAGAATCCACCAGTAGAAGCAAGTTAGTTAGTAATAGTGTAATTGTTAAATAGTGTATAGTGTATGTAATAAGTAATGTACACTGTGTAGTGTCTTACAGAAAATAGGGTATAGTTAAATAATGTATAAATATTGTATAGATAGTATATAGGTATATAGTGTATATAAATACTAGTGTATAGACAATGTTTTAATAATCAATGCTGTATAGGTGCTGGGACGGAAAATCTCAACTTTTTTTTTTCTACTTTTTGTCTATTTCCCTTTTTTTTCATTTTATTTATTTATTATTTAAGTCTTTTTAAACTTATGCCTTTTTTATTTTAAAAAAATCATATAAATGAACCACATTTTTTTAAATAAAGATTTGAAATCGTATCTATATGTGTGGCATGTTTTCTTTCATAGGCAGATCGGCATGCGTGCATGGCAGTCCGTGCGGTTTGGGGGTGGGTGAGTTGGGAGAGGTGATGACTGTGCCTGCCCGCCGCAGCGTGGGGATCATTTGCTTGGGGGCGTTACTGGAAAGAGTTGCAGGGTGAACTGTTATGAGAGGTCCAAAGCTGTTTTACCCCCAATCTCAATGTACAGCAATTAGGGTGGCCATCATAGAGGACAGTCCAGTTGTCCTCTGCCCTCTATTGATACAAAACTGGACACCTTTATGTCCTCTATTTTTTTCTTGAAGAGTAAAATAGAGGACATAAAAGCATTGGGTTTTGTATCAATAGAGGGCAGAGGACAGAGTAGCAGAAAACCGAAACGTCCTCTATGATGGCCACAGAAAAAACCCGAAACGCCCTCTATGATGGCCACCCTAATAGCAATCCTGGCAGGCCTCTCTGAGGGTGCAAGAAAGACTCCCCCATCCACCCCAAAACCCAACAGACAAGAAAAAGCAGCAAGCAGCAATACTGGGCCAGGCATGGGAGAGCCCTCCTTAACATTTGAATGAAGGCAATTAGAAACTCTTCAGTGTAGTGCTTGGCTTTTGTTTTTGCAATACCTCCAAAACACCCTCCCCCCGTGTGTCGTTTCCTCCCCTCCCATGCACTGTAGGTGGGGCAGTGTCCTTGGGGTCCCATCAGGTGGAATCCCCGCTACCCAAGGAATATTAATATTAATGGTGGAATATTAATTGTAATATAATAAAAACCTTACCACTTCCATCTGTCTGTCCATAATGCTCTGGGCCAACTGTGCACATGTGGCCGGCAGCCTTAGGACAGATGAACGGACAGGCAGAGGCGGAGGTGGGGGCCGAGGTAGGCAGGGCCAGGCTGCGCTCCCTACTGCCGGGCATGGGGACTGGCCATGTGGGGGTGTGGCTTGTTGCCATGGGGGTGTGGTTTGTGACCTGCCTGCTCCCTGCATGGCACCCAGTGGCCACACACCCCCCACGTGGGAAGCGCCTGCCTGGGTGCACAGGTGCAAAGTGCTGCACGGGAAGCTGGGTGTGCGTGTAGTGTGTGGCATGTAGCTGAGTGTATGTGTGTGTGTGTGTGTGTGTGTGATGTGTGGGTGGATGGCATGTGGGTGGGTGAGTGTGGCTAGGTGGGTGTCTGAGGTGCGGGGGTGTGCACGGAGCCAGACACAGAGTGGGGGAGGGGGGGCGGCATTGTGCATGGCCGGATGCGAAGCGGTGGCAGTGAGGAGTGGTGGGGTGTGGCGCTCTGTCCCCACTGCCCACCCGTCATTCTTGACAGGCACTTTGCTAGTGTTAATATAATGGTGCACACTCCAGGAGCAGCCCTGGCCAAGTCCAGAACACAAACTGAATCAAGGAGTCAGAGATTTGCTCCAGCACCAAAGCAGAGTCTTGAACTGGTTCTGGGATGGTGTTGGGGCTGGGACCAACAATTAGGTGATTGTCAGTCCCAGCCCTGCGACCCACCAGGGCTGTGGCCTTCTGCCTTTCAACTTGATCCTAAGGGAACCTGCCTGGTGAAAGACTAAGGATCCTTCATCCTGACATATGTGGCTTTCCTCATCCTCCCTGGTAGAGCGGAGGGGTCCCTGGCTGATGTCACAGTTCTTTGAGACTGCAAATTGCTCCTATCACCTCTGCGGAGCAGTCTGACAGTACCTGGACATGTATTATGTTACATGATCTGGAGAGACTCCTTGTACAAAAAGTTGTAACCATAGTTTCATAGATTCATAGTTGGTAGGGTCGGAAGGGACCTGAGCAGATCATCAAGTCTGAACCCCTGCCATGTGCAGGGAAGGATGCTGGGGTCAAACGACCCCAGCTACGTGGCTGTCTAGCCTCCTTCTGAAGACCCCCAGGGTAGGAGCAAGCACCACTTCCCTTGGAAGTTGGTTCCAGATCCTAGCCGCCCTGACTGTGAAGTAGTGCCTTCTGATATCTAGCCTGAATCTACTCTCGGTCAACTTACGGCCATTGTTCCTCATTACCCCCATTAGTGCTCGGGGGAACAGGGACTCTCCCATTGCCTGCTGGTCCCCCTTGGCAAATTTATAGGCGGCCACCAGATCCCCTCTCAGCCTTCTCTCATGGAGGTTCAACAGGTTCAGGTCCCATAGCCTCTCCTCGTAGGGCCTGCCCTGCTGCCCCCAGATCATGCGGGTGGCCCTCCTCTGGACCCTCTCAATGTTGTCCACATCCCTCCTGAAGTGCGGTGCCCAGAACGGGACGCAGTACTCCAACTGCGGCCTGACCAGTGCTGCAGAGTGAGGGAGGATCACCTTCTTGGACCTGCTTGAGATGCATCTGTGGGTGCATGACAAGGTGCAGTTGGCCTTCCTGACCGCATCCCCACACTGACGGCCCATGTTCACTTTGGAATCAATAGTGACTCCAAGATCCCTTTCTGCCTCTGCACCGATGAGAAGGGAGTTCCCCAGCCTGTAGGTCTGCTGCTGGTTCTTCCTCCACAAGTGCAGCACCTTGCACTTGTCAGTGTTGAAACCCATCCACCTCTACAACCTGTTGAGATCTAGTTGTAGCCTGTCCCTCTCCTCTAGCATGCTCACTCCTCCCCACATCTTAGTGTCATCTGTGAACTTGAACAGGGCGCTTTTCACCCCCTCGTCCAAATCACCAATGAAGATATAGAACAGTGCGGGCCCGAGGACTGAGCCCTGGGGGAACTCCACCGCCCACATCTCTCCAGGTCGAAAATGACCCGTCCACCACCACTCTCTGGGTATGACCCCTCCAGCCAATTAGTGACCCATCTGACTGAGTAGGTGTCAACACCACAGATGCCTGATTTTTTAACGAGGATGGGGTTAGTAGTCTCACCTAAGTCCAGGAAGACTACGTCCACCGCGACACCTGCGTCCAAGGCTTTTGTGACCTGGTCATAGTAGGCCACCAGGTTGACCTGCCTCTAATGAACCCATGTTAGTTGACCCTTAGCATAAACTCCCCTGCTGGCCCCTCGCAGATGTGCTTCTGGATAATTTTCTCAGAGAGCTTCCCCAGGACTGAGGTAAAACTAACAGTCCTATAGTTTCCTGGGGCCTCTTTCCTCCCCTTTTTGAAAATGGAGACCACTGGCCCTTTTCCAGTCATCAGGCACCTCACCAGAGCACCACGAGCACTCGTAAAGCTGTGCCAGGGGTCCCGCAATGACCTCTGCCAGTTCCCTAAGCACTCTGGGGTGGAGATCGTCAGGACGTGCTGATTTGAACCAGCACGTGGTTTACTGCTTGAACATGGAGTCGCTCCTACATTAAATGCATTTAACACACGCTAAATGCAATGTGCGACGTGGCCTTGATGAAGTAGGCTGTTGCCTACAAAAGCTCACGCCCCTCTGAACCAGTTAGTCCCTAAGGTGCCACTCTGCCCTGCCTTCTGCCTGTTCACAGGAATAATAAACAGTGGTGCAACAGAACCTGACTGGATTAGCAACGTGAAAGCAAATGGAAGAGTTACTCCTAATTTAAACATTGACGCATAATCCATGTGGTGCCAGAAACAGTGATATTAGCACAGATAGAAAATCCACAGGAAGTAAAATGTAAATAGGGAAGAAATCACTTTCTTAGTAGTAATTAACTCACTGCTTTAAGTAAGGGAACTAAATTGGAAAAGACAGAATTTGCAACAGCACAAAAGGAAAATGACCTCTAATTGGCTTGAAGACATGTGAAGAAGGGGCACTAATGGGAGGGTCAGGGCACCAGAACAATTAAGGACTAGTTGGAAGACATCTTCCAGGGGCTTGGGGAGATCGCTACAGAGTACAGAATGGAGCTCAAAGTCTCAGGATTCGAGCCCCTAGGAAAAGTCTGCCAAACCTAAAACAGCAGCTAGAGGGATTTATCCCATACATGTATTTCATTGTAAGGGCTTGCAGAAGCTGGGAATCAACCAGTTCTCAACAGAGAGCCAGAATGGCTATACCTGCTGGGCCTCACAGGGGAAAAAAAATGTTAAAAAGGAACCCCGTGTTTATGTATTTACCCCAAATAACTAAATATATGAAAGAAAGGGAACATGCTGCATTGTCTACAAAGGGAGAAATTGTGGAAGAGCTGACCAATGCCACACATTCTCTAGAACAGAAAAGGTTCTGACATGTACCCTTGAAAAAAAAAACAGTATGTGTATTTGTTCACATTTAACCCCTTCTTCTGTGCCGCTGTAGTTTCTGACTGCCTTCTGGGTGATGTTCTGCATCCAAGGTATTTTACAGGGAAATAAAACAAAAAGCTGTCGTTAACAGCAGTTGCCAAACTGAGGGTGGCAGCAGTTAGGAGCAGGGTCACTGGCCCAATGGAAATTCAACAGCAGATGTGGGGCTCACAACCAAAAGTGGGGTTGCCAGCAAAAAAGTACGGGGCCCACTGATATTGAGGCCACTAAGGTTTATAAAGATGATGTGCTGATCTGTAGAAAAGCCAGTAGAAGAACTGGGTCAGAGGTTTTGAGCAGCCTCTGGAAAACATAAGAAAATTCTCTGTAACTGAAATAATACTGAGGTACTGTGACAGCAAACAAAACTCAACTGTCCATGGATGCCTGAGAGCACAAGGGGTGCATTGATGCAATCCTGTTATAACAGTGTGGTCAAAACAGGAGAGCAATGGCTTATCCATCATAGGTATTAACAAGAACTGGGCACTCAGTGAGAGAAAGCAGCTCTTGCCATAGGCTTATGCGTGCTGACATTTTAGGTCTTTGTTTCTAGGGCAGTACAGACAGTCAAAAGGCCCAAGGCTGAATCAATTAAATCAATGCAATTTAATCTAAACTGCACAGATTGACCCGATAAACAAGTGAACAGACATGCACTTTTGATTCAGGCATGTGCATGCATTTCCAGCAGTGGCCAAGGCCAGAAGCCGGGGGGCGCTAGAGCACACCTCCCTGCTGGGCTGGAGCAGACAGCTTGGGCCAAGGCTAGCCTGTCCAACCTGTGAGGGGGTGGGGGTGTGCAAGGGAGGTGCAAAGCATCCCAGGACACTGGGGGACTGAGAGTTAACTTGAATCCGCAGAGGATCTGGCACAAGTTCAACAAACTGATTTAACATAAATCAGTTAAATCTGATACTGCATCCATCCAAGTGTATCTTAAATTGGCTTCAGCCATTTTGCAAGCGGTTTATGTGCCTTGATCTTCTGTTGTGTTACAGATTTGAACTGGCTTCTGCTTACTTATATCAGCTTGTGGGTAATGTCTGTCCCTAGCCTAGGTGTTGAGCATTATTTGCAACCGATCATAAGCCAGGTGTCACCATTTCCAAAACGGCCTGGCAACCTATACCTTCAAGCATACAGAGGGAGGTTTTTTCCAACTACAAATGTAGCTTTGTAAATGGAATTGAACTAGGAGAGATTTGGTCAAAGCAAATTCTCTCCCTAAAGCCTTCAACGGTTTGGAGCAAAGTCCAGAGACAGATTGTATGCCTGGTCTCAGACACCGTGCTGTGCGATTGCCAGAGCTACTGTTCACAATGAAACCTTGAAGAAACCCTTATCCCATTACATGGATTAGCTTCTGTGGCCCCTTTTTCTCAATGGGTCTATTATCTGTTTGCTTCTCCCAGCACTGCCCCTCTCCCCTCCTCCCTGTCTTTTGTAATCCAGTCACTATATTTGATAGTCTGCTCTGTGCATATCCTTTCACAGCATCTGATGAAGTGAGCTCAGGCTCATGAAAGCTTATGATATATATCTATATCTGACTCAGTCTATAAGGTGCAAATCTACCCTACCTTCTGCCTGACTTCAGACTAACTCAGCTAATGACCTTGCCTTGAAGAAAGTCATTTAAGTTTTTGCCCCATGATGGTCAGGACAGCATATTCTGAACCCAATTTTCAATTTAAGAGCGTTTATTTAGAGCAGCGTGCCTCAACCTTTTTAGACATAAGACACCCCTTGTCAGAGCAATTTTTTTGTTGCAAAACAGCTTGAAAAGACTTCAACAGGGCAAAATATATTATTGTTATGGATTCCTATGTGAAATCTCTGGGTTTAATCTCATGTATCATATTTGCACGCCAAACAGTGATAACATTGCCATGGCTCCCCGGTTGAGAATCACTGATTTCGAGGCATTAGGATGCTACTTCTTAGGTGGTGCTTTATCAAAAGTGACAAGGACACACCAGGCCGACAAGGTTCTTTGGGTGCATACACCAATGTCACTTATGGACTGAAATGTCTACGGGTGCTATGAGAACGCTACTAAGGTTTGCTGCATAACCCAAAATAGAGGCCAAGACAAGTACAACAGCTCATTTTGGTAGCCCAGGAAAGACTGACCCGACATAGGCATCATCTTGTTTGCTGATTAGAAAGACTGCATTCTTGCACCCAGAAATGACACTAAATGCAGTGCTGATTTGGGGAACAGCAGCCTCTTAGGGGAAAGAGCTATCACAACTCCGCTCCATTGGTGTTACTAGTCAATCTACCCATCCCCCCATTCATGACTGGAGACCGTTCATATTTGTGCTTGTTTAAAAACCATTTCAATCTATTTCCCTAAGCATCTTTGCAGGCACAAGCCCAGTTCTGCAGGCTGCCACAATAATACATGTCACTCATGTTAGGATAAAGTAGTCAGTGTGGCAGATTTTAAGCACGCTAATAGAATACTAAACCTTACATTTTCTTCCCATTAAATTTGAATTTATCAGGTAAGCTGCAGCGAGACTGACATGGAACATTATTTTCTCCTGCCTTTTTTTTTAGCTCAGGCATACATTTTCAGAGTGCTTCTGTGAGAGCCGGCTATACATTTCCAACGGCCTCTAATGAAAGTAATGAAGGTAGATAAGTCCTCACAACTGTGTACACCACATACATAAAACACTATATACGCTGTATATGCCACTGTATTCCAAGAACATGGAAGAGGGAGAGAAAGGAATAGGGGAAGGGAGATAAAAAGGTGAGACATCACAGTGGGAACGAAGGGAAAGGGTGTCCTGATGGCTTGGTGGGGGGTGTTGCCTGTGATAACAAGTAAGAAGGAATGGTAGGAAAGTCAAGTTCACCTGCTAGTAAAGGACGGAATATCACTCTTGATCTGTGTTCAGGTGTGCCATAAATGTCTGCTCAGGGAAACTCCCATGGATAGATAATAAATCTAGGCCTGTATATTCCCCAGTCTACAGTTAAAAAAAAATATAGCAACCATTTCCACCCACGTACGAGAACTGATGCCCCAGTGCTGGATTATAACATGCTGAGGCCCTAAACGACGTCCAGTTTAAGAGGCACCATGTGATAAAAATAATCCACAAAATCCACGAGAATGGATGTTCATGAAATTTCAATAGGAATTATTGTTATTTCTGCACAAATTTATGAACTCAATATGAATCATAACTGTGGAGCCATATATATGTATATTTTTGTCATATTAGAATGAGCATGTCCGGGGGGGGGGTTCTTATTTAGAGGCCCCTCATATTGTGAGGCCCTAAACTGTAGTTTAAGCAGCCTAAGCCTAAATCTGGCACTGCGATGCCCTCAACTTAGGCTGAGAAGTCAAATAACCATAGGGACAACCCAGAACACCTAAGAAACACCTTTTCTCAGAAGAGACTCCGAGCTTTAGAGACACCAAGGGGCAAGTCTGTGCCGACTACGCTCCATGAGAAGCAAATGCTTTTTGAGCATGAGAAAACAGCTTTGTTGCAAGCGCAGGCTGTTAAAACCCTGCGTCCCCCACCACCAACTTGACAGGAGAGACAGTAGAAACCCAAGTCAATCCCTTACCCAGTATCATGCAGTTCCTCCATTCTAAAACCAGTCCACGTTGTCTGTTGATGGGCTCTTGTTTGCTGAAGACGTTTCCTTTGCAGGACCATGCACTGGAAGGATGGGCTCGATTTACCAATTGTTTTATCACACTGCAAAACAATGCAGGGCCTTGAAACACATAGACAGGTTACCTGACACAAGTTGCAACAATTCCAAGGGTGAAGTTATGCATTATGCAGAGACCTTTTTAAGGGCACTCAGAAGGTGAGCATCCACGTGTTAAAGCTCAGTAACTCATGCTAAGTACCCTCTGAGTGTCTCAGAGTTATGCCATTTCAGGCAAGGGTTAACTCTGGGCTCTGCTACCTAGCTCATGTTAGGGTAACTTCAGTCTGCTCCATGGAGATGAAATGAGTAATTTGCAGGCCTCTGGCATCCCAGGACGCACTGCTCCCAGCCCCCAACCACACTGCCACCCAGAGCAGACACTGAGCCTGAGTGTCATGAGCCGTGTGTAGCCAAAACAAGAGGCATGTGTGCATGATACTCTAAAGTGGGCTAAATGCTTTTGCACCGCTTTAATGGTGTCGGTGTTTGCACGCCTCAGTGGTGTATTGCACATTAATTCCAGCCACTATAGGAAATTCAGAGGCGTAATGCGCCTTAAATGACTTGGGGACAGCAAATTAAAACTCCTTCAAGGTGTTTTAGTTTGCTGCCCTACAGCCACGGAGCAAAGCACCGGGCTCCATGCAGCTCCACGGCTCTGCAGGAAGCCCGTGCAGGCAGCCTGGCAGCAGCCAGGGAAAGCAGCTCTAGCCAAGAACAGTTGCAAAGCAGATCTTCCCCCCAACCCCTCCCTCCCCACCCCCCGCCTGCCAGCCTGCCTGAGCTGTGCGGGGGCCCGGTGCTTGCCTCCATGGCTGCAAGCTCCCCCAGCTGGGTGCCTGTGGGCAGGGGCTGCCAGGGGGGGCCACCTCTGCTGCAGAGGGAAGCACCAGCCCCCCACCACCACCACCACAGCCCAGGGGCCACTTCACCCGCTGGCAGCTTGCCCTCCCCCCACTTCCAGAGAGGCAGGTAAGCCACTGTGGTGTGTGCATGACACGGGGGTTTAATCAGCTCTAAATTGAAGTGGTGTTTTTTTAAACCCACTGCTTCAATCTAGGGCCCTCCTTTCGTCTACACATGCCCCTGGCTCCTAGCCACACTCCGCCCAGCCCTCTAGTTGCAAGTCAGAGCTTTGCAGGCCAGAAACAGTATTAACCCTTAACGTGCAGCTGCTCCCTTTGACATGGCTGAATAGTCCACAGGTTTAATATCACCTAAGCATAACATGTAGCTTCACCCCAAGTGCCCTTGTTCACCAACTTCCAAGTTTGCACAGCAGTTGGGAGCACATCTTAAAAACAGGATTTTTTTGTAAGTGGTAACATATCTATGATATTTCTCTTTTACCAAGCCTCTTTCAACCTTTTCTAAGGAAAGCCTGCCTGATGAGCATTGCGCGGGACAGGTAGTAGAGAACACGAAGATAACCAGGGAGAGTTAAGCATGCTGGAAGTGCGCTCAAATAGTAGTGCCCCAAGAGTAAACACACAAGAAACAGAGTACAAAATTATTCAAGTGGATTAAAAAAACCCCAACAAACGTGGGTCTATCATACAATCCAGTGCCTTGGAGCAAGGCCAACAATTAACGAAGAGCTGAAACATTTTGCATAATGAAGCCTCCTCACAACTCAGTTTTTTAATGAGGGGTTTTATTTATTTTATATTTAATTTATTGCTTTATCATTAAAATGCTAATGCTACGAGCAGCAAAGGTCGCTCACGCACCCGGAAAGTGTTTAAACATTCTATATTGCAAATACAGGAACATTTCAACTCCGAGAGAGCTTCCTGTGAGAAGAGTACAGTTAATGATGCTTTGTTCCTCAAGCCTTTAATTCAGGGCTGGCATAGAAATGCAGAACGGCCCACAGGTGATACAGCTAGCAATTTAGAGCCAATCTTGTGCATCTGGCGTCTATTGTCTTAGCCCTCCAGATGGGAGGATCAGAGACTTGCAGAGGTTTGCACACCACATTCGCATGTGCATCTGTGTGCAAACACATACTATATCACATGCAGTCAGTTAGCTGGGGGCACCAAACCAGAGGTTAGCGGGCATGGCTACTCCTCCTTGCACAGGGAAATCACAGGGCAAATGTGCATATGACATTTTTGCTCCCATGATAAGACCTCTCTCAACTGACATTTGAGGTCCCCAGGAGACACTGGATTTACCAGGCTTGGAGAGAGTGAGGATCCCAAGTGAGGGAGAAGATCTTTAGTTCTTTAAGAGCTTTTGGAGTCTTCAGCATTTCCCCTTTAAGGAGGATTGTTTGTGCGTCTTGATTTTTGAATACCGTGCCCGTAATAAATTGAAGAAATAAATCCCGAAGGATTTTGGTAAAATGCCTTTTCTGAAAGCACATTAAGATACAAGATAACGATGCAGTGAACCGGGCCGTCCACCTGCCCGTTTGCCCACTGAGCAAGATGAAAAGACAAGCTCTGCAGCCAGCAGCACAGGGAACGGGAGCAGAAAATTAAAAAAACAAAACCGATCACTCGGGATTAGCCTGGCATGTAAGAGACCCACGTTTGAATCCTGGCTCTGATACCAACAGGGCTTAGATAAGCTTAGATGGCGGCCACTTCTTGAGCTACATGCATGGCAAAGAAAGGAGCCGGGGTGCCCACTGCAGGGGGGGTGGCACATGCAGCCAGGAGAGGGGGGGCGGTGCTTTGCATATCAAGGAGGAGATAAACTGCCTGACCTGTGGGGCTGATTTTCACTGTTCACACTCCAGCTCCTCCCTCTCCCAGCATCTCCCAACTCATCTGCCTCCCAAGCCATGCATGCTGTGCAAGGGGTCCAGGATGCCAGTGCTGGGGAGGAGGGTTCCTGAACAGCAGTGGGGGCACTAGGTAGCCCACAAAGCCAAGAGAGGGAGAGAGCCAGGCTGCTGCCAACTCTGTACAGCAGTGGAGGGGAGGGATGCTGGGCAGACTACATGGTGGAGGAGAGCTGGAGGGTGCCCACCCACATGGCTTGCAGCCCCCAACTGCCCAGGAGTTGAACAGCCCTGTGTTAGTGCATATAAAGAATACAGCCCACATAAGAGGGCCCCAGGAAGACATTTGTGAAGCAAGAAATGGAGACAAAAGCATAAAGGAAAGCCTATCCACACTGCATGCCTCTTTTTAGGAAAGTCCTGTATGTTTACCATATTTACTTGCATACCACATGAACCCTTTCCTCACAAATCAACCCTCCAAAACTGGGCTGCATATCTTCAGGAGGGAAGCTGATTTTCTGCCCAGAATAGAAGCATAGGGAGGAGATACTGTAAGACATCTGGGGTTTTTTCCCTTCTCTCCCCTACCCAGCAAGCTACATGGTGGGAGGTGTGGAGTTCAGCCATAGAATAACAGACAACATTGGTGTCATGTAGGGGGTGCACACGGATGCACGTGCATACCCTGCGATTGGCGGTGCATCCCCTGTGAATGAACACCGCTCATGCTGCTGGCAGCACCTGCGGGCGCTTGCCGTTCACCGCCCCTCTTCCCCTACAACCAACGGCGTCTGCGAGTGATTGCTGAT
>NW_005842121.1:979045-999814 GCF_000455745.1 Alligator sinensis
GGCCGCGGCGGCAGGGGGAGCCTGGCCGCCAGCGGTGCTCGCCGCCCCACCCCCCCGCCCCCGACCCTGACCCCAAAAGTGGGAAAATCTTTTTTCTTGCATTCTGCCTGCCCCAAAACAAGGTGTGTTGTCTTTATTTGTGGGCATATGGTATACAAGAAAATATGGTATTACGTTTCCTGCATTCTCTCACACCCTAAAATGTCACTCAGATCTATCTGCCTTCATATATCAATGAGCTTAGCTTAAAACTGCAAAAGCCAGGCGTTCCATAGCAGCCTAAATCTACATAAGTGCACATGGTAAAATATTCCTTTGAAATGCTGCCTTTTCCTGCTTACAATTCATTCCCTTGTAGTCACTGGGCATGTCTACACAAGATGCTTAACTTCACATTACCATAGTTTACTACAAAGTAAGCATGTGCGACTACACTTGCATATGCTTACTTTGCAGTAAACCCCCCTAATCCCAAGTAAATTTTCTACCTGCAAATACAAGTAGCAAATGTACTCAGGATTAGTAACAGCACCATAGCGCTCGTGTAGACACCTGACTGGGAGCAAAATCTGCCCCCAGGCAATAGCTCCCTGCCCCCAGCACCTGCCTGCTGCCCTGGTGGGCTCCACCACAGGAGCCCAGGCAGGGATTATGTCCCCTTGCCCCAGCAGTAGGGAGCTCCCAGCCCCCTGCTCCAGGATCATGATCAGGGAGCAGGGACTGGGAGATCCTTAACTTCCAACCCCGCTCCACCATCGCAATCAGGGACTGGGGAGCTGGAAGACCCTTATCTCCCAGCCTGAGCCCTGAAGTCACAGGGCTCAGGCAGGGACACCTTTATCTCCCAGCCCAAGCTCCACAGTCACAGGGCTCAGGATGGGAAATAAGGGTCTCCCAACCCAAGCCCCGCGACCGTGGAGCCTGGGCTGGTAGCTCCCTGCTGCTGGGGGCAGTACAGCCTGTTCCCTGCCCAACTCCATGATTGTGGAGCTGGGGTGGGAAACAGGCTGGGAGCTTGTTCCCAGTCCCCGCTCTGTGACTGCAGAGTGGAGGCTGGAAATAAGCTCTCGAGCCCCCACTCCAGACTTCCCTGCACAGCCTGGGGTTGGCTGGGAACTGTCCCTGTCAGGAGCAGGTCCCAGCCCCATGCCCTGATTGGGTGATAGAGGCAAGGGGCTTGGAAAGAGATACAGAGGTGGGGTAGCTGCCAGGTGCCCCACCAGTGGATCAGGGCAGGGGGCTGGGACCTGCCCTTCCCCTGCAGCTCTTTCCAAACCTCATACCCCCGATCAGGGATCCAGGGCAAGAAGCTCCCTGATGCCGGAGCAGGGGGACATTGCTCCTGCCCCAGCAGCAAGCAGCCCCCACCAAGGCCAAGCCTGGTGCTTCCTGCTAGCCCCTAGCCCAGCACCCAGAGGGATCCTGGAGCTCCCCCCAGTGGCAGCAGGGGTCAATTGCAGGGCTGCAGGGAACTGGGTGCAAATCTGTTCCCTAATCGTCGCATGTGTAGACACCCGCCCAAAAACCCTTACTCTGGAGTAGCTTACACCAGAATAAACGTGTAAATGCACCCACTGAAAACAGCAGTGAACTTTACAGATATCTTTACACAGAGCACCCCACATACATCTCCGCACCTGAGTCCGTAGACACAACTTCCTTGTTATCCTACACCAAAAGCTGTCTTTAAAAACTGCTAGCTGTGTGGTAGCTTCATTATGTGCACAGCTGGGGAGGAAAAGCAGATTCATTTGCAACTGTGACATATGCCTGGATTTCAAACCCCAGGTCGCAGAAGCAAAAGTCAATGGCATGATCATCTACTGCCATCTAAATTACTATTCTAATGATGAAAAGCACCCCATATGTACAAACAGACTTAATCCTGATCTCAGCCTGAGAGAGATTTGGGCAAATCCAGTTAAAAACAATGGGAGTAACACCAGTGTACAGCCAACCTGACACCAAGTACAAAAAGATAAGGAACAGACTCAGATGGCTTCTATTTGTTTGGAGTTTTCAGAAAATGAAACATTTTGCCTGCAGTAGTCTGCTGAAAGATTGATAGTCATAACTACAGCCAACAAAAAAATGTGCTGCAAATAACAATTGAGAGGCAGGCAGTTCTTTAGCTGCAAGGAGTGGATCTGTTGCTTCAACAGCTGAAATATCGAAGCCTGGCAGAGGTATTTCAAATATAGCGTGAGGTTGGGATCATATATTGCACAGTACGATTTGGAGAGATTTCATTTGCTGTGAGTCAGGCAACTTCATGGCACCTCCTGAATAGCAGGATGGTGACCTGATTACACCAGAGGAGTCCTCGTGATCAGAGCAGTCTTCCATCACCTGCAGGAAATTCCCGAAAACTGCTTTGGAAGAACGTGTCAGACTCCTCCTGATGGCTCGGCCCATCCCAGAATGGATGCTGCTGCAGTAAATTGTATTCAGACACACCATTTTAGGCTGTCATCAGAACCCACCCAAGACTTCACAAAATTGTCACAGCCGGAAGGTATCAGCTAACCAGACAATTTCTCCAAACCAACACATGAAGAATTAAGTGCATGCGACTTGAGGCAGCCAGCCCAGACTGGACTATACCCCAGACAGCTGAGTAAGAAGGAGACCTTTAAGAGTCTATTGTCCACCTGATACAGGTCTTAAATATAATGCTTAATATTTGAATTGTAGAGTCTCCAAAGGAACAAAATAAGAAGCCAATACTTCTAAAATATCACTGCAGAACAGGATTGATTTCCTCCTCATTGTTTTACCCATGAAGATGCCTGTGCTTGGAGACACGAGTCCTTTGCTTTGTGAAAATGAATATTTCACCAGTCATTTCTCTTTTCCTGCTCCTGCACTGATCTTTAGAGAGACTTTCTAGGTCCATTTGGAACAGGAGGGCTGTTCCACCAGTAATTAAGAAACTGCTCCACACCTATTGCTTTTCACTTGAGTTTGCCTAAAAACAATTTCTCCTCCGTGATATTTTGAGTCTCACGTGCTGGCCCCGCTGAGCACTTCCCCGGGCCAAGGGCAGCACTGAAGGCATTGCGACCCCCCACCCCGCGCCCACCTTTGAACTTGATGGCGCATGACCTTTAAGTTCAATTCAGAATTGAATGAATTAAGTTAGTAACCAGCCTTACATTTCAGATGGATTTAAATGTACGTCAGTGTTTTCCTCGCGTACGTGGCTCTAGACGCCCAGAAATCCTGTTTAGCTAATACTGGACTGTTCTCTCCGGTGATGAGCCGTGGCAGCTACCACCGAGTTTGGCAAGAGCTACAAACGCTCGTCATCTCTGGGGCATAGGCCTGGGGCAAGGCAGCCGTGATGTGGCAGCTAGCAGGGAGTGGGCTGTATCAGGGAGAGGTCTTTTGCCTTTGGAGTGAAAGGTTGCTCAGACGTGGCCAAGTCACAAACCTGTTAAAAACTGTGCAAACCAGCAGTTCAACTCATCCGAGATTTCACCCTGTAAGAGCATGCACCAGGCTCATGCAGCTCCCCGTACCGACCCGAATGCACATGCATCAACCATTCGGAGCAACAGAACATGGTCCAGCCGCTCCTAGGTCCTTCCCGTGATGGGACTGCCCGGATAAATTCATGCTCATGTTGCATTCAGATACTCTGGCTATAAGCAGCGGAGGAAAGGGAAATCAATAACTGTCTTGATATCAGGGTGTGAAGAGTGTGCTGTAAGAGAGGGCAAGGGCCACACAGTGAACAGCAAGGAGAAAACAAAATATTGGCAAGTGACAGGGTTCATTTGATGAGCAGCTCTGCACATGGAGCAAACCAGGGGTCCTCTGGGAAAAATAATGGCATCACATGATTAAAGGCTACATCATAGTGCGTGCTCGCAAGAGAGCTACATTAAGCTCTTTTAGAGGCAACCTTAATTTGAGCATTTCCCAACTCCAGGGTGCTTGACTCTGCCACCTTATTAATGTTCATTTAATGTGACTTGTGCAAGTGCGACAACTTTAACGCCTTGTGCTGATGAAGAACGTAACTGTGTATAAACTTCGACAGCTGTACTTCACTTCTGGCAACCCCCAAATCCGGCAAACTCCCGAGAAACATGGCACGGGTAATTGGTTCATTAAAACTGTGTGTATTTGATGCCACGTGGCAGGAAGCTGGCCACAAGACCACACAATACCGAACGGAGAAAATTAATGGAGTACAAAGGAAGAAATCCATAAGAACTGACTGATGGAGCAAGGTACACCTTATTTATTAATAGAATCTATACTGAGAGGCTGGCTTGCTGATGTAGAGCTTCATTAAGCAAGAGTGTCAGTCTTACATTATCTAAATTACACTTAGATCCATGCTTAATTACACTGGATTAGCCAAAACAGGCGTCCCCTTTTAGAAAGTAATGAGATTCATGCCTGATGCTGGGAGAGATGAGGTTGAATTCAAGAGTGTTTGGACTCTTAATCAGACCACTCTATTTTCTTCTCATTACTGGATTCATTTTTTTAAAAGGGAAACTAGCCCGGTACATTAAAACTCAGATTCGCAGCTATCTGAAAAGTGGAGAGTATTGTCTATGAGTACAAGACTTTCTGCCCCTAGCAAAAGCCGGCTCCCAACTGGGTCTTCTGCCAAATCATGGGGATTTTCCTCTGCCGCTTTATCAGTGACACACCAGGGTATCTGGGAATTCCAGATGCAGATCGGCTGCTGCATCTGGAAACCACCGACTGGAAGAAGTAAGGTCCTTAAATCAGTTTTGGTTTTGTTCCTGGATGGGAAAAGCCTTTCATCTCCTATTCACACCAGCAGAGCAATCCAGAGGCACTGATACACTGGACAAAAGCTGGGATAAATCATGTCCAGTTTGGCACCTGCTTGGAATCCAAGTCTGAAAGAGGTCTGTTGAGCCAATCTCCACTCCAAATAAGCCTTTGAGATTGGAAAGCAGCTGTGGATAGTCCTCCCCTGCCCCTCTTCCCTGTCATCACTGACTTCCATCTTTTCATAAAGCACCAACAAACATGCCAGGATCTCTAATCCTGCCGATTTCCAAGCTAATCATTGGCATTTTTATGTTATCAGTTTCAGGGAAAAAATAACCTAGAGTGACACCCTGCCCTGAAGTCAGTGGAAAAATCCCCATTGATTGCAGCAGAGCTGGGACTGCACTGTCCAGCCTTTCGAGGGCAGTCACAAAGCAATGGGCCAAATTCAAAAGAGGCCATTGCGCCCGCTCCTGTTCTTCTAAAATACTGCTTCAGTTGGTCTAATAAAAGATACCACATTTATCTTTTAGTAGACCAGCTCTATTTTGGGCATCACATTTACCCAAAAACCTTGGCGTGTGTAGATGAAACGGGGGTTTACTTTGCCCTACACTGAAACTCCTTCAAGGAGTTTTAGTTTGCTGCCCCTACAGCTGCAGAGCAAAACACCGGGCTCCGTGCAGCTCCGTGTCTCTGCAGCAAGCCCTGCAGGCAGCCTGGCAGCAGCCTGGGAAGGCAGGCTCTGCCCAAGAAAAGCAGTAAGCCTGATATTCCCCCCGCACCCCGGGGCCTGCCTGCCTGCCTGAACTGCGTGGGGGCCCAGTGCTTCCCTCCGCGGCTGCAGTGCCCCCCGGGACCGCCCGAGCCAGGCGCCTGCGGGCAGGTGCCGCCTGGCAGAGGAGGGGCCACTGCTACCATGGAGGGAAGCACCCCCCACCCACAGCTCAGGGACCGCTCTGCCCGCTGGCAGCTCGCCTCCCCCTCCCCACCACCGGAGAGGCAGGTAAGTCGGGTGTGTGCACAACACGGGGGCCCTAAATTGGCCCTAAATTGAAGTGGTCTAAAGTGGATATTGGCCCTAAATTGGTGTTTTTAAAAACCCACCGCTTCAATTTAGGGCCCCCGCTTCATCTACACATGCCTGTAGACTCAAATGCATCTGCCAAGATGAATTCCCCCTGCGTTCTCATGTGACCTGGAAGACAAACACTTATTGCCCCAGATTTTGCTCAGCTGCCATTACCTCTGGCTTCCTGGGAATTTGAGGGATTGGAAAGCTCCTGTTCTCTTCTTTGCTCCGTGCCTTGTTTGTTTGCCGTGTCGAGCCTGGTGCTCTGGGTAGTGAAATGGAGTATATCGAGGCTACCTGACTACACTTTGGCCAGCTTGCCACCCTCCCGGATCCTTGGTAACATCTATTAGCTCAGAAGAAGAAAGTGCAGCACGTCCTTGATTACGTTTTGGAGTCAGCACGAGAATAACTCATCTGTCACCGCACGCTGAGTGCTGAATTCAGACTGTTTCCAAACACAGACATCAGAGGTCAGGGAGAATCCACAAAGCATTTGGAGTCCAAAACCCATATGTTTTAGAGCCCTAGAGCCACACAAATGAGGTGATCCTCAGCTGCACAATTCTCTTTCATTTCCTCTTCCCATTCATGCTGGTACTCGCTTCCTCATCTTATACAGAAAATGTTCAATTTATGTAGGCTTCTAATGGAAAAGCTGAAACTATAACCCTGTAAACTGCCCGGAATTAAATAATA
The DNA here is from genome assembly GCF_000455745.1 of Alligator sinensis. Classification (NCBI taxonomy): domain Eukaryota; kingdom Metazoa; phylum Chordata; order Crocodylia; family Alligatoridae; genus Alligator; species Alligator sinensis. The sequence goes on from NW_005842121.1 coordinate 985,578, forward strand.
TTACACAGCTTGTTTGCCCATAAATCAAAGCGCACCTGCCCTGCAGCTCCATCCAGAGACTGTGAAAAAGCTGCGCGTTACAATACCAATTCCCCAGCCCGGCAATGCAATTGCCTCTGCGCCTAGACCTGATCCTGAACTGCTGCAATTTTCCTTGAAGAAGATCTGACTCATGTAGTTCCCTTGTCTTCATCATGTCTCTCTCAATTTAGCACCGGCCTTTAGGAAAGTAGAAATTTATTATTGGGGGTGTGTGTGTGTGTGTGTGTGTGTGTGTGTGTGTTCCCCCCCACCCCCCCTCACCAAACAAGTTCAGGAAGCAGCAATAGCAATTACTTTTTAATATCCGCCTCTGTGTATTTTTGGAACGGGACTTTTTGTACTTTAACATTTTGTCAGAGGGAGCTCAAGGCTTCCTTGTGTGATTGAAGGGCTCTGTCCTGCTAGTGCACCGGGCAGAAATGGGGTTGGGAACAGATGTCATTCATCTACCAAGCTAAACCCAAGGTGTGACAATTTTTAGGATGCTTTGGGAGCAAGGGCAGTTCAGCGCAGGGTGGGCCACCAGAGCACAAGCCCCCGGCGCTCAATAAGGTGGGATTTGGAGCAGAGGCAAGGGGCAGGGGGGTGCAAGGCTCCAGCCACGCAGAGGAGGTGGAGCAGGAGTCTTCTCATCAGGCTCACCCTCCCTCCCCACGGCCACGCCACGGGGCTCTATAAGGGGTGGAGGTGTCACTGCCAGCAGCCAGGTTAACCCTTCCCTGGCCTGCAGCTACTGCCAAATTAGAGGCTCTGTATCCTCGCTTGGCATGCAGATCGATGGCCTCTGGTGCAGCAAATAGCACAGTGTGCAATTGTGACTTTTGGGAGCGAGGGAATAGACATGCATAGTCCTTCTTCACCACCACCACCACCACCACCCCCCTTTCCTCCCCCAGAGCTTTGATTTTAAAGCCTGGCTGTTTAAAACAGTAGCCCGTTATTCGGGGGCCAAGCGTCCCCACCACTTGTGTTTTCCTATAGGGACGTAGAGTAGGGCGGGCGCCTTTCTCTTAAATCTGCTCTGTAGCAATAGACAGACCTGGGTGAAATCTTTTCCCCCTGGCTTCTTGTCTCCGCAGCATGAGCATGGAGTGATCTGGGTTCTCCTCTGCCTCGCACTGTGTGATGCTTTGTGATGCCTCGCACTTTGTGATGCCTCGCACTTTGTCTTCGCCGTCAGGTTTTTCTCCACGCAGGCTCATAATATAAAAGAAAAGCAAATCCTCTTCCTTTTAACCCTCATCTTCAAGTGCCTGCAGTTCCATAGGCCATCACACACCTGAGCCACTCTTGTAGAGATCAGACGGGCTGTGCTCGTCAGGTAAACACACATCAGAGCTATTAAAATGCTTCTTAATTAAAGCAATTGGTGTAATTGAAGTAAAGAGGAGGGTTAGTCTTTATTGAGCATTCTCTCACAGTGATTAAGGAAGATCAATGGGACCCAGCATCGTACTTCTGGAGGGCTGTAAATTGGGGGGAAAAATGACTTTTATCCTGCGCTTGCCTCACTTTGTCTCTGTAGATTTAGGAAGCTATTAGTGAGGTGCGCATGCAGGAGTCAACTGATGTATGGCATATATTGCTGTCCTGATGGGCATGCCATGGAGCTGGTGAGCAAAGAAACCTCATTCTCTTAAAAACAAAGCAAAAGTAAGCCTGTTCAACGATCTGCCCTGCTTTGGGGGGTCTGCATCCCTTATGATTAATAAGGAGGAACAAACAAGTGACTAGTCTTGATTTGTGAAGATTTTTTGCATAACTTTGACTTTTAAATTCTTGGATCTACAGAGTGGGTAGGGCAGCCTCCAGTGAGAGCAGCTGATAGGAGTTTCACTGAACTTCCTAATTTTTAAGTAGAGAAGGGGCATGTCTAGGTGAAACGAGGGGGGGGAGGGGTGTGCACGACACTTTAAAGCACATTAAATGCTTTTGCACTGCTTGAATAGTGTTGGCTGTTTCCATGCGTCAGCGGCGTATTGCGCATTAATTCCAGCCGCTGTAGCACATTTGGTGGCATAATGTGCCTTAAATGACTATGGGGTGCAGCAAACTAAACACCTCCAAGGAGTCTTAGTTTCCTGCCCTACAGCCGCAGAGCAAAGCACCAGGCTCCATGCAGCTCAGGGGCTGTGCAGGCAGCCCGTGCGGGCAGGCTGGGAACAGCCCGGGAAGGCAGGCTACACCGAAGGAAAAAGAAAAGCAGTGATCATCGTCTCCCCGCCCCCACCCCCTTCCCAGAGCCTGCCTGCCTGCCTGAGCTGCACAGGGACCCTATCCTTCCCTCCGCAGCTGCAGTGTCCCCCCGGGACTCCCCAAGCCGGGTGCCCGCGGGCAGGTGCTGCCTGGTGGGGGGAGACGCTGCTGCTGCGGAGGGAAGCACCAGCCCCCCCTGCCCCGCAGCCCAGGGACCGCTCCGCACCCACACCTTGAAGGAGTTTTAGTTTGCTGCACCCCATTTAAAGTGCATTACGCCGCCAAATTTCCTACAGTGCCACGGTGGAGAGGAGGGTCTCAACCAGCCCAGGGCCCACTGGTCTCTTTGCCTAACCTTCATTAAAGGGTTCGTCCATCCCTGCCCCCTGCACCACACACTGGCTGGTTGGGGCCTGGCAGTGGATCTGGACTGGCCGTTGATGTTTACAAATGGGTCCCGGTACAAAAAAGGTTGAGAACCGCTGAACTAGATGACCTCTCCAATTCCCCTGGACGTATTTTCTATGATCCTTCAAATTAATGTCCATCCGTGTCGATTTGGAGGGAAATAAATGAAGTCACAAACAACAAAATACGCTAAGGAATGGGAAAACACGTAGTAATCAGAGGAGCAAGTTAAAAATACTGGCAATGGAAACGATCAGCTTTTCTGACCAGATTTTTCATCTGTAGGTGGGCAGCTATCAGCATGCTGTGGAGTTTTTTTAAAAAACAAACCCACAACATGCTGATAGCTGCCCACCTACGGATCAAAGCATCACAGGTGAATGCAATGGCCATTCACTGAACTGCAGTGAAATTATGATGCATGGGGGAAAAAAAATACCCATTCTATAAACTGCTAAGAAACAGTGTCATGTTTTCCTCCAAAGAAAAATCTTAAAGGTCTGTAAAATGGATCCCTCCCCACCAATTCTAACCAACTTCATTTAACACACTTTAGCACTACTTTTCACACATTTCAAATACTTAAATATGTTAGCAGTGTGACCATGATGGTTAGGACTTTTCCGTAGGCGGTCACAAACCCAGGGCTTAAGAACTGGCAAAGTCAGGGGAGCAAGGATCAAGACTAGAGCCCAAGTCAGGAACAGATGGGTCAAGAGGCCAAGGTCTAAGGGATGAGGATGTAGGTGGTCGCCATGGACCAGCGCAGGCTGGAAAGGGTGGAGGAGGTGCAGGGATCCACCCAGGTGTCACTCTCCAGGGGACCTGAAGCAGGCAGTTATAGCTATAAGGGACCAGGCTATGGGCAATCACCTAGAAAAGCCACAAGCCTGGAGTCTGGAACCAGGAACAGGCAGGCAAGAGCCAGGATGAAGTCAGGGAGCAGGACCCAGAGGTCTAACTAGCAGGACAAAGGACACTGGGAACAGGAGTCAGAAGCCCTGGGCTAGACCGGGAGGGATCTGTCCTCTTGCCCAGCCTGTGGGGCACTGACAGAGCTGATGCTCGAAAGCCGGCAGCTGCACCCAGCCAGCAACTGGGGCTAGCTGGGGATAGTTAGGCCACCAACCACCAGTCCAGCTTGGGTACCCAGGGCCAGCTCCTGGAAATGGATCTAACCTGCTGCTCCGACTCCTGATGTTGTGTCCGAGCACCCACCCCGTAGTTGCAATAAATCTAAATTGGATTTACTCTCAATACAGCCATAGTCACTGCTCTAAAACGCATGCCAAGATTAGGCTATCCTACCCGAGGTTGTGTTTTCAAACAGCAGTTGGTGCTGATGTCATTAGTGTTCAGCGTAAGCTTTCATCAGAGCAGAACGTCTCTCTCTCTCTCTCTCTCTCCATGCAGATGCTGGTATATTTGCAGCCATATTACAAACTGATCCAGAGTCCTAATGATCATCCAGTTCCACGAAGAAAAGGAACAGTTTGAAAAAGGATAAATACCTAGCTGGGTGGCATCCATTTGCCATGCAGCTTTTTAATAAGGATAAATCTAGACTGGGAAATCAGCATTTCTTGTTACAATCTTCTTTTCAACAGCCAGCCAACAGATATGATGATTTATCCTTACTTACTTGCGCTTATATTTGCTCTTGGTATTCAGCGTTTCTGTTCTCTGGTCGTTAGGTGCTCAGATACCATGACGATGAATCCAGCATAGATTAGATTAGAGTCCAAATACAAGTTAGAGGGACTAGAAGCAGGGCTAGCACGTGCCTGCCAGCCAATATTGTTAAGCACTGGAAAGGGAAAGAAAATATTGCTATAAACTACCACCCTTCACCAAATATAATAGGCATATCTCATGCTCCCATTCTCATCAGAGACTGTAATGAAAATGAAAATGTCAGAAGATTAATCATTTCTCCTGACAAAAAGTGTAATAGGAATGGGGGAATATTACAACTTTAAATCACTCTCATTACCGCTTCAGCACAGTAATCTGGCAGGCTTTGTTAGATGACATTCCTGCCATTCTCCCTTTGCCGTATCAATGGCTGAGTTTCCCTTCCCTGCTAAATAGCACTGCTGTTTACAGTGGAGCCCGCACGCTGCCCGGCAGAGCTAAGCCATCTCACCGCTCGAAGATATGCCAGCTCCTGAAGTGCAAAGAGACTTAGAAAAGGACCATCAGAAATCAAGTCCCTATTTCCTGGCTTATTATACCTGGAAGCTTTTCACTGTTGGGTAGCAGAGTTCTGGGTTTTATCTTGATAGAGCAGACGCTCTCCGTTGTGCTTGCTTTTCAGATGCGGGTACGTTTCTAGATCGTCCGAAAGGGCCCAGTCCTGCAGATCTCAAAAGCAAAGATCTCTCTTTTTCCCAGAGAAATCAATGAAGCTGCACAGTTTGGCACAAGAGAGGACATTTCCCTTAGTTACGAACCTGGAGCCTGCAAACGATGGAAAGATCCTTATTCTCAAAGCACACGTCACTTCTAGACAAGAATACTAGAAAGGATTCCCCCTGGAAAGCAAGCATGGTTACTATGTAGGGCAGGGGTGGGCAAAGTCTGGCCCACAGGCAGGATTGGCCCACGGAGGACTCCATTTCCCAGCAGCCCCTGTCTGCGTGGCTGGAGCCAGTTTCCAGGGAGATCCCAGGAGTGGTGGGACAGTGACAGCATGGGGCCAAGGTTTCCATGGAGACCAGCCCCGGCAGCGCTGACAAGGCATGCAGCTGGGCTGGGAGCTTACAGCAGTGACAGCATGGCCGGGGCAGAGCTGTGATCTGCTGCCCGCACGCCCTGGGCAGGGCCACGTGGGCAGTGGATCATGGCTCTGCCTTGGCTCCGGACCGTGCTGTCACCACTGCAAGATCCCACCCCAGAGCAGCTCCCCACCAAGCCACACGCCCTGCCAGCGCTGCCGGGGCCAGTCTCCATGCAAACCTTGGCCCCATGCTGTCACGGTGCCTACCACTTCTGAGGTCTGCTGGAGCAAATATGCACTAATAAACATGTTCCAGCAGCCTCCGTATCACATCTGTTCGGTGTCTCCACGCTTCAATAGGGCAGCAGGGACGCTTGAACTAAACGAGCTGTAATTCAAGCACCCCCAGTGCCATTTTGAAACACGGGATGCTGAATACACATGCCGCTACAGGCACTTTACTTGGGGCTTTCGGAGCTATTCTAATGAAAGTGCACTCCCCCCACTCTAGCGCACATGTACAGACAGCCTTACACACCAACTGATGCAAAGAGACACGAGCTTCATGAGTACGCAACAACCTCCGTTGTCCAATGCTAGGATTGGATTCATGATCCATTTAGGAATGATCGGGACAGACCGAACTGTCGGGCAAGGGTGTTTTTTGTTTCTCTTTCCTGGGTAGGTTATTTTCTGCTGTATCAGTTGAGGTTGGCTGCAGCTTTATAACACACCGACTGTTATATTTACCGGTACAAGAGTTTGGGTTTTTTTTTTTACTGTTCTTTCTCAGCCACCACCGTTGCAATGGCTGGCAGGCATTGCAAATGGCAGCTGATCTTTTGTCTCGTTGCAAAACGCTGAGAGTCGGTGGCGCAGAATAGAATATTCATAAGAATATTTATCATCCAACAGCATTCACAGCTTTGTCAGAAGAGTTTAAGTGGGTAATAGCAGTTCTGAGTCACATTAATTAAAGGAAATTAGATTGTTTTTCACTCTTAGGTTTGTGGAGATATATTTACAAAAACATTTTGACAGCTGCTGAAAAATAGGGGAAAAAAGAAGAAGAAATGCTACACAAAAAATACCGAGGGTCTCCCAGGAACATGCCGTTGTTCCAGTCCTTTGACAAATCATCTTCTAATACCCTCTCTGGAAGCTGGAGAGAGCAGGGACAATACTGTTGAAGGTTGAAATGTTTCATTTTTGGAATGGGCCTGGAGAGCGAACACGGTTCATACTCACTTAAGAGCCATATATAACCTTGGAGGCAGGAACGGCAGGACCAGAAGTCGCATAGCCAGCCACTCACCGGGGCCAGGCGCTGAAATCCAGGGAGAGCTGCTGTTTGCTATGGTGCTCTGGGAGTAGGCACAGCTACCGAAAGGCTGCCGTAAATTATAAATCAACATATGTGCAAGGGGAAAAAAAGACGACCCATTAGTAAACCTTTCAAATATAGATAGCCTCTCAGGAGATTAGTTTGTACATTATTCACAGAAATAACTTTGACGGCGCAAAGATTTGTAGAGCATTTCAATTGCCCTGAGATAATTAAGAATTTGTTCAGTGAACAAAACTGGAAACCTAAAAATCACAGTTGCTGAACAAATTATTCCAAAATCTGCCTCATTTATTTGATGGCAATATCAGTTTGGAGAAAATTAACATAAGATGCAACGGCTGTAGCTTGCACTGCGCTGAATAAAAACTAAAAGCCAGATGACAGGACTGCAAGAGTCCTTTTGTAGGAAACCACAATCTCTGCTAGAAATAACTTATGCTGTAAGCCACCCTTCAATGAAACTAAATGCCGTTTTTGGCCCCTGTCTTGAAGAGCTACCCATATTCGATGCACTATAATTATAGCACAGATATTGAATACTTTGGTAGATTATAAGGCAATTGTACTTGGTGTCTATGCACTATGCGATTTTCATTTCCAAATTTCTCTGACAGCCTGGCTTAACTTCACTGAAAACCACATGGTTCAAATGTGACTTTGAATAATAAACCTGCTCTCTTTTAAAGCAGGCCTACCAACAGTATGAAGTGAATAATGGCTTTCATTGAAATCTAGCTCCACTCTATTAACATACCTAAAGTTTATTATTCCTGTGCCGGAAAGGGAAATAGTCTAGCTGGATCATTGAAATTCATCCCTGTATTTAAAGCAGACACATCAAACACAAGCAGATTATTTCTGTGGTACAAAGGACTGGCTATAGGGAAAAATATTTTGCAGAACACAATGGAAGGGGAAAATAGAGATAGTGGAAAGTAAGAGGGATCAGAGAGCTAAAAGTGGGACAGAAAATAAGTAGTTTAGGGTTTGGGTTTTTTTTAATTTCCTTTATACGTGTCACTTGATCCTCGGCCTCCCCCAACCTGGAAGCTCTAGCACTTGCTTGGAAGTAGCTTCAACCATGCATTTGCTGGAAGGACCCTGACATCGCTGACTCAATACTTGCAACAGAAAAAAACTTCCGACAGCCAGGATTTTAATGGAAATTAGGCATCTAGTGGATGAAATCAATGGAAAATAACAAGATGCCTTTGAAAAATCCAAACAAGCCTCTCACTTCGCCTTTTAAAATCCTGCTGGCCACCTTGCTTCACCTTCAGATGCCAAAGTACATTTAGAAGTCTGGCCTTAGACAGCCCTCTTAACTAAAACCGACTGGTTTCATCTTTCTCCTGTCAGACTCAGTGCTTTCACTTGTTTTACAATGCAAAAAGGTCCCTGGCGCTCCTCGGGACAGCCCCTGCCCCAGTGCCAGATGCCCCAAGTTCACAGCGAGATCTTTGCAGGGGGCAGCTTTACACAATGAAGGGTCACGTCGAGAGAGTCTCATGTTGGCAGCCCGACTCATTCCACCAAAAGGGACTGCAGTGCAGCTGATAAATCCAAGTGGAGCTGCTCCAGAGGCACTTTTGGCACGGATGCAGATTTTAGATCCCATTTCCACCTTTCACATCCACGTCTCCTACTTTCCAACAAAGTGCACCAGCAACCTCCAGCTTAATAAAGCAGGGCAGGAGCCTCCACTCCTCCTGTTGAAGCTGGCTCACCTGACAGCCAGGACAGGAACATACATGAAGCCAGGAGAAGAATGAGCCATGGGAAGCCTGGCGCTATGGCTCAGCAGGATGGACACTGACCTGGAAGAGAAAGGGTCTTGGGGTCTTGCCCCTGCCTCCAATGGTATTTCTGCACTTTGCATTTAGTAGTCACTGGGGGGCAAGGGTGGGAATTGATAGCAGTGAAGGCAGGGACCAGACCCTGGGCCTCCCAAGCCTTAAGAAGTGCTGTAACCATTAGACCATTTGGGCCAAAAGGTGGGAGGGTCATAGGCTCAAAGGAAAGTAGGGCTGGAAGACACTTCACAAGGGACCTCATGTAGTCCAGCCCGCTGATCAAGACAGGATCATCCCATGTCTAAACCATCTCCGCCAAGTGTCTTTCCAGCCCACTCTTGAAAACTACCAAGGAGAAGAGTCCAAACCCCCGCTCAATACTGGTGGCAGAGGAACAGTATAATGAGGTTTCGCCTGGTGATAGCAAATTCCTAGTAGGCAGGAATGGATGAAACAAAGATGAAAGGGCAAAGCCAAATCAGACAAAGATGGGGACAAATAAGAGACTGAAGAGAACAAATAGCTTGACCTTAATATCTTGTGGCCAGAACACCTTGACCAACTTGCCTCGACATTATATTGCCATAAACAGTGAAAACAGGAAAATACTGTTTGGCCAATCACTTTAACATGGTCATCAGACAGAGTGTTCACATGACAGCTGTTTTTACCAAGCAATAGAAAAATATGATCAGCCATCATTAAATAGCAATCATTTAGTTAGATTAGGTTCCTAGCTGATGCACAGGACTTGGTGTGCTTGTCGTCACAGGAATAGTGCAGGACAGTCTCACAAGAAAGCAGGATTCATGCTGGCTCACAAAGCAAAGGGTCTGGTGATGAAAGACACAGCCCACCTGCACCCCAGAGCTGGGAAACCAATAATATTTTTTTGCAAATATCTAGTTGGTCTAATAAAAGATATCACTTCTGCCACGAGTTTTAATTCCTTTAGACCAATACAGCTACAACCTAGATACCCAAGTGCAAGGCTGCACTTTAAGGTGAACATACATTGTCCAAAATTTACTTAATAAGGTGCTACATCATTTCAACAGAAACCAAACTTTCACTCCATGGTGATCCATAGGGACCTGCCCACAACGGTCCAATTGCTGTCTTGGGGCCTGTACTCTTTGCTACGTCAATGCATTGCTGCAAAACTGATGCAGGATCATGTATACAGCAGACAGGAAGGGGACGGTTTATTTTAAGGACATTTCCAGAGGATCCGAGATCTTTATGAGATGAGTCCCCTCTTTTCTGTGCTCCCTGTCACAACCCAAAGTTGTGGTTTTTTGTTTGTGTGTGCTTCGGCACCGCTAAATTACGTTCCCACTAAATTGCAGCTCCTTTGCACGGTGGAGTTTTCTGCTGCAATAGGAGAACCCGGGTACAAAAGAGTATTTCCCGCCGTTTATAGCCTTCTTTGCATGGTGCATTTCTTTTGCATCATAGTGATGCACGGTGCAAAGGAGTTCCTGCCATTTGTATTTAGATTCATGCCACATTATTGGCCGATCTTAAATTATGCACACGTGGCGGCTAGCGATTGGCTTATAAAGAGCTTGGGAGGTTTCCGCCCAAGTTGGAGAGAGAGAGAGAGAGAAAGCAATTGGAGTTTGGGAGAAAGAGCGTGAAGATCTCTAAGCGATGCTGATCCCTTCGAACCCAGCTTTTCTTCTTCTCCTTAAGAGGGCAATAGAGGGCCGATTTACCGAACCCGCGGAGCCTTAACCACTCCGGGGGCCAAACGGCCTCTAGCCTCTCCCCGCCGCCGAGCGCAATCCTAAGACGTATCCCTTCCTTTTGAAACTACTGAACCCGCGGAGCTTCAACAACTCCAGGGCCAATTGTCGGAGTCCTCTAGCGAGGATTTAAGCGGAGCTGTGCCTGGAAAACTGTCCAGCCTACACCACGACCATCTTTGGTGTAAGTAAACAATCTTTTAATCAACCATTACGCGTCCGTGACTGATTCTAGCTTGCCACCGGTCTTCTTCGACCTCGCGTGCCCGGGCTGCTGGCCACAGCCTTTGTGCACAAAGACGGGTTCGCACACCGCTCCTAGCCCGCACATGGCCGCATGGACGGGATCAGGAGACGACCCGCACACTCCCCAGTTTGCAACCTACCCAAGACCTGTAAGCTTTGCCCAGAAGAACAGTAGATACTGCATTTCTTGTATTCTCAGATGAGGTTTTATTACCACATTTAACAGGAGGGGGAAAGCCCCTCATCTTATAATTAAGTACAGCACAGGGGACAGGCAGCTGCCGAGGCTCAGGGGCATAGCACAGCTGTTGCATGCCCCTCCACCCCAGCTGTCTCTGCACCTTGCCATATCCCCCCTACACCTTCTGTTCCCACACTGCCCCTCTCAGGGTCAAATTAACACACGTGCCTAGGGCCCGGTTTGACATGGCCTCTGTATGTGTGTATGGGGTGGGGGCAGTCCTTCCCTCAGTGGTAGAGACACAAATGGCCCCCTTCCCTTCGCTTCCCCTCCCCTCCCCTCCCCTCCACCGGCCTCACCACCACGGCTTCCTAGCAGCGACTCCGAACCCCACTCCCTGCAGGTTGCAGCACTGGGGTGGGGAAGGGGGGGGTCTCAACCCCCACTGCCCCACTGCGTTGGTTGAGGGGATGAATTAAAGCTGACCCTTCAAAAACTCAATTCTATACATGGAAAATGATTACATATTTACACATTTTTCCATATATAGCACCTAATTATTGGAGGATCATCTTAAATTCAGGGTCATCTTAGATTTGAGTAAATACGGTCACACTAGGACATCTAGTTTGCTGTTACACACTCAGAGCGTTTCCAACAGCTTGTCCCAAGATGATCCAGCTTCCAGCCACCACTGCCCTCGAGAGTGAGACTCCAGGAGCAGGAAACGCATATTCAAAACTAAAATATGTAAGCAAGCAAGCCACCTTCTTTGTTTGCCCAGAGAGACCAGGGCAAGGAGCACTTCTTCTCTGTATAAATCATGTTTATTGTGCTATAACATGCAACGTAATATATTTTTCAACATTTCATTTTCAAACTCCCCATAAAGCAACATAACATGTCAGTTTATCCTTACAGCATTGCATCAATCATGTGCAACTTTTCTGGCCAGGAAATGTAAACAAAGGTGCTATATAATCGGTGTGAACTAGAGTCAGGCATTGCAATATTGTACCGTGCACTCAGAAAAGCAAAAAAGAAAAACAACCAGGCTCCATTTTTGAATTCATCTACAAAATTATGTCAGCATTTTGCATTTTACCCACCCCTCAAGAATCAAGAGACGCTTTGGCTTCCTCTGCAATTGAATCATTACCGCCACATTTAATAGCAGCCTTCAACTCCCTGCAGGGAGACTGCAAAGAGGATAGAGCTGGACTGGTCTCAGTGGGGGGAAATGACATAGCAGGGAGCAATGGGCTCAAGCTGCAGCAAGGGAAGTTTAGGTTAGATATTAAGAAAAACTCTCACTAGCAGGGTAATAAAGCACTGGAACAAGTTATGCAGAGAGGTGGTGGACTCTCCATCCTTGGAGGTTTTGAAGACCCAACTCAACAAAGCCTTGGCTGGGATGATGTAGTTGGAGCTGGTCCTGCTTGGACTCGATATGACCTCCTGAGGTCCCTTCCCACCCTCATTGTCTATGATTCTGTGATTTTTGCAGCTGTGATTATAGTCTTGTATTTTAAACGAATGCTCAGTGCAATAGCTTGGTGGTAGGATTTGCTGCTCATAAAACCAGGTGGCTAGCAATCCTTGCAAAAGCCCAGTGCAGCTTGGGCAGCTCTCTCTCACCTAATGTGCTTGGTTATCTCAGTCTTCTAAAATGGTCCATATTACATAGAAAGCTACAGCTCTGTCGGTTCCAATTAGTGGATCTGCCGCTTAAAATAACCTGGCAGATTATGCAGTTGGAGCAGAGTAACTATATTTCCTGACTCTCAAAATGGGGCACTCATCCCCCCCACCCCCACTCTCCAGCATGCTCAGCTGCCTCCAAGCTTCAGTCTTAACTGAGCAAACCAGAGAGTGGGGATGTGTGTGGGAAGGGCGGGGAAAGAGGGGACACCAGAGAACAGAAAATGAGAGAGAGAGAGAGAGTGTGTAGTAATCCCATTTTCACTAGGGCAGCCCTGTTTTAAACATCCTTGCTGGGTGTCCCACTGATACTGAGACAAAGGCATTCATCTGACCAACTAATAGGATGCCCAGGACAGTCATTTACAATGGGACCATCCCACCAAAAGTAGGATGTAGGGACACGTAAGATGAAGGTCATGTACTGCACATATATCTATGGATATGTGAGAGGTGGACATCTGCAATAGGCTGAGATATGGTCTTGTTACGTGTTAATTTTAGGTGGCTCCTGGAGCTCGTAACCCCTGAACTGTCCACACATTGACAGCTGAAACTAGCTTTACACACACTTTAGGTGGCTTAGCTATGTCACTCCAGGGCAGGTTTATCTCCGATCTGTGTTACAGAGCTCCTGCTCCATTAGTGTGTGGCCACTCCCCAAGTTGCAGTCCTCCAGCATCCCAGGATGCAATGTCCCTCTCCCTGACCCTCCGGTTCTGTGTGGACAAACTTTCCACCCCCTGAACTCTACTGCCTGGGTGAGAGGGGGCAGTTCTGGTACCAACCCAATTCCCCGACCTACCCCCAGGGGTATGACCTTCCCATCCCCACCCCGTGCAAACAGGCTGCAGAGCACACACCAGCTGGCAAGGTCGCAGGGCATGGACAGGTCTGGGAATGGGGTCTAAGGTGGGATGGCGCTGTGGGGGAACAAGGTAGGGGACCAGATCAGCTAGGTCTTCCTTCTCGGGGCAGGGATAGTAGCGCCCCCAAAAGCACCTTCCCTCACCATTTCCAGCTCCCAGCCAACCCAGGAAGCATGACCAGCATACCCCACATCCCAACTCCCACTTTATTAAAAATGTGAGACCTTCTTTAATTGACTTCCTTTTTTATGATTTTAATTTTTTTTTTACTTCTTTTTATTTTTTTCTTACCCACCCCCCAACACCCCCACCCCCAACCTAGAGCAATCAGAAACCTGTCCTGGCTCACCAGTCCTGTAATAGCAACTCACAGCTGTAATTCCTAGTCAGGCCCCTGCTTGCCACCCTTTACAGCAAGTCACAGCTGTGCAAGTGGGGGACAGCCAAAGGTTTTTCACCTTAAACTCCCAACTCAAGCTAGCACTAACACTGGTCAACATTTGAGCAGCTTAAAGTGCCACATGTAACAGGGCCCATGGATGTCCACTGCTGCGAACACAGGCCTGCAAATCAGGAGTCCAACCTCTGGCTGCTGAGTGCTATAGGACAGGTTACCTAGGCCAAGAGATCCAAGAGCGAGCCGATGAATTCAAGCCTAGAAGCTCTGGAATTTGAGGTTTCCCAATCTTCAGCACATTTGCTAACATCTGAGCCCCTCTACACTGCCTGGAGACAGGCATCCCAAAAACACAACCAAGACACTCATAATCACTGAGGGGTTTTGGAAGATCTTGGCTTTAAACTTCTCTGCCTCCACTGCCTCATCAGTAAATGGTGAACTAATAACCAATTTGGGGCGGGTGTCCAGGGACATTAATTAAGAGGCTTGCAATGTAATTTAAAAGGTTGGAGGTGGATTTTTACTTGCTGTACAGACTTCCCCATAGAGTTCTTCCAGTGCACTTCAGATGCACCTCTGCTCTTTC
>NW_005842121.1:999824-1012730 GCF_000455745.1 Alligator sinensis
TGGGACCTTCCTGAGTAGAAGCCACCATGCATGGAAAATAGCGGCATGTGGACAAGTCCCTGATACAGACTAGGATGGAGCCAAAGTTCAACGCAGGTTTGGAATTAGCAATAGCAAAACACCACAATTCCCCCGTGCAGAAACATCGAGTTTTCAGTTCAAGTAAAAAAAAAAAAAAACCTGTCAAGCATGCTTCCGGACATAAGAAAAGTTGGCTGGTAAGACAGAAGAGCAAAGCTTTGTGCATCAGCAGTACTTGGGGTTGAACAGCCACGACATCGGGAGCACTGTGTTTTCTTGAAACAACCTTCCCGCGTGCAGAAAACAGATTGTGCCATCCCATTCCTCGGGAATTTCACATGCGGTTAATTAAGGTTTGACTGACAGATTTTGGTGGCAGCACAGAACCTTTTGCTCCATGAGATAACGAACTCTAATTACTTTATAAGCACGAGGTGAGAGATAAGCTCGCAACACCCTGGAGGTCCCCCTGGCCTGGCCTGTGGACCGGGCTCTCCAAACTGGTCCACCCTGTAGCCATTAATAGTACTGCTCCGTTGACCTTTTCTGCTCTTGCCATTTTGGGATTTACAGATCAGCCAGCATCAGTAAATCCTGCCAGAAGGAATGCAAATGTAAGACAGAGTCATTACCATCCTCCCGCAAATAAGGAATGACTTGCTGCAGTGTTATTAGAGGCACAATTTATCCTGATTGCCGAGAGGCCGAGAAAGCCCAGAATGTAAGCAAGAAGCTGGCATGGAGAAATAATTTCTGCGGACGCTGCCCACACAGAGATGGCAAGCGCTGCTGCTGCTGTGAGCAGCGAGGAGGGGGCTGCGCCAGAGCTGCTGTCTGGCAGCTGCAAGAACAGCCGAAAACAAAGCAGATACACCTAGACATCCCAGCCAATTTCCCATCCAAGCAGGGCTTGCACGGGCCCTGCCCACGACTACAACATTAACACATTGGGCACATTTGACAGAACCTTTTTGTCGATATTAAAGAAAAAAAAAAAAGGTTCCCCAGAAAGGATCCATGTTTCCTCCAGGCTCGTCATGACTCTACAAAAGAATTTTTGTTAATACTCAGGCCATTTCCAAGATTATAATTTGCCTTATTGTAATTATGGTTGGGACAGAATAACTTCTTTTCTAATCAAAGCATGGCATAGTTAGCAACTCAAAGCTGCTTGCCAGGCAGTTTGGAAAGAAGAGCACTGAATCTTTCACTAGGAACTCCCCCCTCCACACAGCCTTTTAATTCAGCCTGGTTCAGCCTTCTTCCGGTCTTTATGATCCCTGCTTTCCTCTCCCCACAACTGGTTTCAGGGAGGATCGGAGAAGACTGGGTTCTGCATATGACAAATCTCCAACAGGCTCCAATCAAGTCACACCACCAATGTCACAGGTCAGAGGCAAGGAGCAATGGTTGGAAGTTGCAGCAAGGGAAGTTGAGGTTAGATATTAGGAAAAATTCTCACTACGAGAGTAGTAAAGCACTGGAGCAGGCTCCCCAGAGAGGTGGTGGAGGCTCCGTCTTGGAGGTTTACAAGACCAGGTAGACAAAGCCTTGGCTGGGATGATGTGGTTGGGGCTGGTCCTGCTTGGAGCAGGGGTTGGACTAGATGTGACCTCCTGAGGTCCCTTCCAGCCCTCGTTGTGTGCAATTCTACCCCCTACAAGACACACCGACCCACAGCAGAAGTCCGGGCTCCAGGGAGTCCAGCCATCCATATGTTTCAGCCCAAATAAGAGGTTTTTTTGGAGATCCTGGGAAAGAGCAGAGCAGAACAGTTCTCCCTGGAAAGACAAAGACTTGGGTTCAGCTTGAAGTGTGTTTCTTCTTCTGCCCATAGACTCCTTGGCTTAGAAGGGAACACAGGGCTCGAAACTGGTCCAACTCCCTGCACAGATGCAGGAGTCACTTTTCTTAAATCATCCCAGTGAGATGCCCTCATTGCAGAAGAGATGGTCTTGTGGTCAAGGTGCTGTGCTCCAAGGATTCAAGGGATCTTAGAGGAGACTGTGTGACCTTGGAGCTTTCACTAACTCCTTCTGTGCCTCTTATTGCCCATCTATAAAGTGAAGATGGCACACATTAACTTCACTGGGAAGTTGTGAGGATGTAAGCCAGAGCTGGCAGGGGAGCAGCAGTTACAACATTATCAGGGCCATATACATACTTAGAGAAGAGCCTTATGGAGGATGATGAATGCAAGGAAGTCTACAGGGCTGTTTAATAGGCTATCTGCAAATCATCATCATGCCAAATTTCCTAATGAGAAAAGAAGCAGCATCCTATGTGGCTGGCCGAGTAGTTTTGATCAAATTAAATTAGACTTAATTAACTTGACCAGGGTGGTCTGTGGGTTTTGAACCGTTTAGAGCCATGGTTCTCAACTTTTCCAGACTCAAGATCTCCCTCCAAAACTCTTCTGAAGTTGGTGGCGTAGGCCTCACTCACGTATGAATTAATACAAGCATTGATCAGTGCATAGACAAATCACACAGAGGCCCTGCTAGCAGCATGAACCAAAGTAGGTCCCAATGAACACAAAGCTAAGCGTAACGTATGTGCCTTGCACAGAAGTGCTGGGAGATAGCTCATTAGTTTTAGAGGTGCCTCCACAGACGGGTAACACCTCCAAGATAGAGAAGGAAATGATAACACCGAAACAAAGACCAGAAGGACCTGGCAAACAGATGTCCCTATCCGGTGGGACGGGTGCACTGACTGGTGAGAAGTAGGATGTGGATGATGTCACCGAATGCTGCTTTAGTAATTGGTGGGAATTAGGATGAGTCTGCTGTAAACAGGAACTTGTTTTGATTGGTTTCCAAAAAGGGGCTGGGAACCTGCAATACTTTGTAGTGGGCTATGGGGTTATGTTCATGCCTGTACCGCCCCTACAAATGACTTGGCTAGCACCAGGGACTAATCTGACCTGTCTAGCATCCATGGACCAGCTGGTCGGGCATGTTCGAGTCTAGGCTTGTTTGTAGACAATAAACCTGGAGAGCACTTTGTCACTAAGAACCGAAGCCTGCAGACTGTTCCTCGTAACAATGAGGTTGTTCGGGAAACATCATCGCAGATGGTATCCTGACAGCGTGCATTGACCACGCGAAGTGAGGGGACCTGACATGACCGGTAACACCTAACCCCTAATGGAGCCTGTCCTGACAATGCTGGTGACTTCCTGGAGACGAACAAGTAGCACCCCATTTCAAAACCCCATTTCACTTGCTTCTTGACTACAGAAAAATAGCAGAGCAATTCTCCTGTTGTACAAAGCTCGAAGACCACAGCAGGGCAGTCTGGTTTTGACACTGGGTTCTTACGCAAAATCTCTAGGTTTATCGTGTGAATCGTACGTAGGTGTTTGCACACCCGACTGTGCTAGCATTGCATTGCCCCCTTAGGAGGATCTCAGGGTGCCATGGCACCCTGCTTGACCGTCCCTCCTGCAGAGGATATATCCAAGCTGGGTACAGATATGAAGCAGAAGGGTGTCTCTTCCTCCTTCACCCCTGTCTCCACCTCCTCCCACCTCTGAGAGCTTTGCACTCGCGCTGATGACCTTGCAAGCATCTGTCACATCAGTACAAGCAGAGTCGATCACCAGGTAGGTGAGATGGAGTGCAGCATCTAAGCTGCTAAAAAAACCAGAGCCCTAGACATGACTGATAAGGGTGAGGGTTTTCTAGGCATACGTACAGCACGTGTACTAAATGGGGTGAAGTCCAAGCAACAGGAGGAACCATTGCTGCAGTGAAGGAAAAGTGGCAGTGACTGCAGCATCCGGAGGAGCAAACATAACCAAAACCCTGAGCTGAGAAATGCAGCAAGCTGCAGAACAACTCGCTGGCTGCTGTCGAAGGAGGTGAGAGGTCTAAGAATAGCATGCATTTGTTATCTGGAGAGAGAGAGGCAGGTGGCCTCGCTGAATGGCTGAAAGTACAGACAGCTGGTTGGAGGCGCAGAGGAAGGGGCTGGAGGGAAAACAAAGGTAGGAAGAAAAAAGCTCGAGTTAGAGAGGTAGGAATAAAGGAACTGGTGCCGGGCTGCAGATGCAGAAGGATCCTGCTCTTGCTGGGAACACATCTCAGCTGGCCACAGGATTAAAAAAAAAAAATGGAGTGGCCATTATTTATAAAGGGCACTGATCTGACATCAGCTCCAAAGGCCCATGGCAAAACACTTTAACCTCCCAGGACATTGCATCGTGGACCTCAGAGCAGCTGTTCTTAAACCATGCAACTAAAAACCAACTTGAACAGGACATGCACAACAAGAAATCATCCCCAGACTGGACTGTGGGAAGTATGGGCTCAACAGACCCCATGGCCTGGACTAACTTTTATAACCCCTCCATGGATGAACTGCTGTTTTTCTCTCTCCTACCTACCTTGCCTCTCCTAGCAGTGCCACCTCCTCCTTCCTGGCTCTTCCCTTTGTCTTCTGGTCATTGCTGACTATTTGGAAGCTCTGCTTCCTGCCATCTCTTCAGGGTATCAGATGAAGCAAGCCACTGCTTATGAAAGCTTATGCATCTCTGATTTAGACTGTGTATAACGGGGGAGCTCAACCCCCAGCCCGTGGACCAGATCCAGCCCATGGCACCACATCATCCAGCCCCAAGGGCTCCCCATAGGTCTGGAAATATGGCATCACTCCCCTGCTGCCACATCTACAGCCTTGTGGGGAGCCCCTGGCCCCGAGCACTGCATCAGCACCCAATCCCAGGTGGGAGGGGGCAGTGCCTGGCTCCCAGGGCCCAATCCTGATGCAAAGGGGGTGGGAGAGAGCAGTGCCAGGCCTCCAATCTGGCCCATAGATGGGCCCGGTGCCACTATTCTGGTCTGCTGGACCAAAAGGCTGAGCACGCCCAGTCTATACAGTGCTAATCTACCCTGCCTTTTGCCATTTAAAAGAGTATCCAGTTTTATCCTAAGTAACACC
The DNA here is from genome assembly GCF_000455745.1 of Alligator sinensis. Classification (NCBI taxonomy): domain Eukaryota; kingdom Metazoa; phylum Chordata; order Crocodylia; family Alligatoridae; genus Alligator; species Alligator sinensis. The sequence goes on from NW_005842121.1 coordinate 1,004,790, forward strand.
AACACATGTTGGAACAAACCTCGCATTTTGGGTTTTAAGGCCATTTCTAGCTATAAGGGGTGAGGAAGATATGGAGTACCCCACACTGACAAGGTGGTTTTTTCCTACCCTTGAAGCACGTGCTGCTGGATCTTGTGTCATATAACCATCGAAAAAGTAAAAGGTGGAAGGGACCTCTGGAAATTGCATCAAGTCTGAGACCCCTGCCCAAGGCAGGATCATCCCTATGCAAACCATCCCATGCAAATCCAGGATCGTCCCTATGCAAACCATCCCATACAAATCCAGGATTGTCCCTATGCAAACCATCCCATACAAATCCACTGTCTGACCTCTTAGCAAGGCAACGCAGTCAACCCTGACACAGCCACAAGACATAACACCCAAACCTGCCACAGGGCAAGCAGGGGGGCGAGAGCTGTCATTGTCCCCTACCGCGAGTTCCTGTGCTCCTTGATAAAGGGAAACAGGTACTCACCAAAGCTGCTTGATGGCCCCAGGGGAGAAAGGGGGCTGGAGAAGTCTCATGAGGGCAGCTTTGGTAAAAGGACCAGGATGCAGCATGCAAGAGAAGGAGCAGCAGGCAGTCAGCTGTGGCTAATGGCAGGCAGGAACAGGTGTGTATAGGCATGAAAATACGGTAAGAGCCTTGTAGGATGCCCGTGAAGGTACGTGGCTGCAGAAGACGCTCCAACAGAGACACTGGAAGGTGGAAGGCCACAGCAGGGTTGCCTGAAGACAGACGGCACGGGGGCAGCTTCACAGAGGAGTTCAGAGGGCTCCAGGCACAGTGCAAGTACGGCAGGGCACGTCCTGAGTGCCAGCCATCCTGATGGGGCTGCCTGCTGGCTTCACGCTGTTCAGGAGCAGCAAGCCGGCATAAGACAGCCGGCAACCTGCTGCCAGCTTATTTTATAGCACGCCGGGCCAACTCGGGAATGGTTCATTTAATTTGATTGAAGCCATCTGCAAGTTCCACAAGAACAGGCTCACTGAATCATGGACCTAAATTACCAGACCCCATTCGAACAGTAGAAGGGAGGGACGGGACGGGGACTGCAGCCTTGCACAAGAGAGACATGTGAAAAATTAAAAACGCTGTCTGCAGCAACTCGAGCATCCCAAACCAAGCACGACGTGTGTCCCGCTGCGGACCAGCAGCCAGAAGCAGAAATCAAAGCCTTTAAAGTGGCACGGAGGGGAGGGGAGGGGATTGTTGGTACGAGCAGCTGGGAATAGTTGGGGCTCAAAAACCCCTGTGCTGCGTTAGGAGGTGCCTGGCAGAAAGGAGACCGCAGTAATTGGAGAAGTCAGCAGGAGTCAGTCAGCAATAGCAAGGTCACCCTGGATCTCTAATCCTCCCATCTTCAGAGAGGCTGAATCAGTGCTGAGGGGCACGCTACAGCCAGCGGATGCTCTCCCGCAAAGAAGAGCCATACACGCCCAAGCCTTCATCGCCCAAGAGACTTGGCAACAGCCCACGCTGCTGCTTGCGCTCTTCGGGAATCTGAGCCCATTTTCACACACACGGACCGTCTTCCTGGAAGCACTAGCTAGGAACACCACAAAATCCCCCCTGATTTCTGTCATTCTCCATTGGATTCGTACTCATGGCTTGTGTTACTAATAGTGCATATAGCTGAGACTGTCCTTCATACAGGGTGAGTAATACTCTTCCTGGGCCATCTTACCATTGGGATGGAGAAGACGGTGAATGGGAGATGGAACAAAGGTGAAGAGAGAGGAAAGGCCAGGTTTTGTTCCACCGATTGGGTGCACCGGTGGATTTAGGCACCAAAGTTTGGTCCTATTCCACCCAGCTGAAGAACAGTTAATGCTAATGGTAGGTGAATCTTCCTCCTCCTCCTCTCTGCTTTGCTGCGACTCAGCCGTAAGGGTCAAAGGGCAGCTGTTACAAAAGCAGATGCAGTCGTGGATTTTCAGGCGTGCGAGCAGGGTGGAATAGGAGAATCACAGGTGGGTGCCTAAGTCTACTTGCCCAACAGCGAGGACAGAATCGGGCCCCTGACATTGCACGGCAGGCGAGTTCCAGCCTCTCCTAGTCAGGAAGGAGCAGGACAGGGGAGAAACTGGCTTTTGAGGAAAGCTGTGGCCATTTTAACAGCAAACACCAAAAGAATTCGACTGCGAGCATCCCATTAAAAAGAAAACTGAAATACAGGCTCGTGCCTTGGAGGATGTGGGGAGGGGTAGCTGATAAAGCCACGCCAAGTACGAGCTGCGCAGATAATTACTCCCTGCCACCAGACAATCGCCTCGTTCAAACACAGCTTCCAAAGCCATTTCTGCTCAAAGCCACGCCAAGTACGAGCTGCGCAGGTAATTACTCCCTGCCACCAGACAATCGCCTTGTTCAAACACAGCTTCCAAAGCCATTTCTGCTTCCCCGGCGAATTTTGTGGCAAGACAAGCAAACGAACACGAATCCAGGGAACAGAGTCGGGGAGGAAAGGATACACCGGGCAGAAAGGAGAGTCACAATTAGCCTGCTAAATCCATTAACAAAAAGGGGTGAACGTGCGATACAGCCCAGCATTCATAGACCTGTCGGGTCAGTTTTCTTATCGTGCCATTTAGCCATAAATACTCACTGCAATGTGTTCACATAACACAGGCTTGGGACGGGGCACAGTACCTACATTGCACCAAGGCAAAGTGGTCAGTGGACGATCCAGCAGCGAGGTAGCCCCTAGTCATCCCGAGGTTGTCTAAAGTTAGGCGACCAACCTTTCTGTGCTCAGGGTATCTGAAGGTAGGCCCCTGAATCTATGTTTGGGCACCCTAATGTAGGGCAAGCAGTGGCAACCTGGGCTGCTCAGCGTCTTTTAAAGAACATCATGAGAAATAGGAATGCACCTAACCCTAACTCAGCCCTAAATACAATGTAATGCTCTCCCTCCACCAGAATAGAAGCTGGAGCTTGAGTTTCACAGATCAAACATGTGACAAGACCTGGCCCATCCACCAGAAGAGCCCAGGCCCCCAAACATCCTTCAGGTGAATTCAGTAATACAAAAGCAAACCCGATTGCATCGCCACCACCACTCAGCCTAGCCCTAGCACTGAGCGTAATTCAAACTCGTTACAGGACACGACGTTAAGCCAGATTCATCTTGCACAGAATAATCAAATGTGAAGTTCTGTCAGGGAGAAGCCACACATTAAAGAGATGAAAAACTAATTTAATTCCTGTATTTTCATTATTAAAAAAAAATAAAATAAAATATCCTCGGTGTGATATGCAAGAAAGGACGTACATCATTTCTACTGGAAGGAGACTAGACAAGCTAGTCTGACAGTAAAATGAGCACGGCACTGAATATTACCCTGGAAAACTTTGTTCTCTCAAAGTAACCAATTTACATAAACATGGACCAGATTAAAAAATGGAAAAGTGGGTGAGATTATTTTTTTTTCCTTAAATCAAAGTGCAGAAGATCCAAATTGTAAAAAGCTCATCCAGGCTGCCCCATCCCCATCCCCATCGTATGGGATGGTTTGGATAGGGATGATCCTGCCTTGAGCAGGGGTCTTGGACTTGATGCAACCTTCAACCTTATTTTTTTGATGGTTATATGACAAATGTTCCAGCAGTAGCCAGCAGCACATGCTTCAAGGGTAGGGAAACATTTATCTTCAGCCTTTGGAGTCACTTTTACAGGGAAGGGTTGAAAAACACAAGTATGAGTCGGGGGCTAAATCTGTGCAGAGACGTCTGCTTACAACTGAGGGGCTGCAGCACCTCATTTTTAGGTACTTGTTCCCCAACTTCCCTCTGAAAGTGGAATCCAAACCCCGGTGCTTGAAGCCAGGCTCCCTATACGATGCAAACAGTTTAGGACCTCAGAAAAATGGTCCAAAAATAAAGACCTCACACACTTCACAGGGAACCAACCAGCACTAGCCAGCAAGAAGCACTGCAGACGGGGACGCCCGCCCCTCTCCCTAATGTCATCACAGGACCCAGGAGCTTCCACCTATTTATCCAGATCCTAGAGAATGCACCTACAACGGTGCTGGCAAAGACCAAAGCAAGGTCTGAAGAGGCAGCAGTTGTGGTCCGTGTTAAATGCAGGATATTGGACCTCTGCTGCTCCCCGCCAGGGTGCAAAGTACCAGTCACCCAGATCCAAAGAGTTTCAGCTGGAATAAAACAACTGGTGGCTGCTTTGGCAAAGACAACAGCATGATGGCACCGTTAGCCCCAGGACTAGAGGACTATGCAAGATTTGGGAGAGCCAGGTTCAGTCCACTCCTGTGCCCAAAAGAAACAACATCTCCTACCAGCACTACAAGCCCTAGCCCCCCATTTGTACAGTACTCCCGAGCCGCCTCCCCTGTCGAGTCTGGTCCACACCTGTTACACGCGGTGGATCCGGGTGATGTCACATCATCAGGATCGACTCTTTTCCCCCAGAACTATTTGCCACATCTGCATTCAAACATGCAGGTCTTGGATTGGCCTCTTCAGCCACCTCTGGACTCACCAGTGACTTCCTATCTACTGGAAGACTGTCATCTTCATACTGAGAGACTGCTGGCAATTAAAACGCTGACTGGGGATGGGGCAGGAACCCAGGGGTTCCCCTATCAGATAGCCTCTTAACTACCAAGCTAAAGTGTCTTTCCTGAAGCACATTTGTCTACGTTATGTTGAACAGAGCTGATCCAGAGGAATCGAAGGAGACCCATCTCAGAAGGCCGAGTGCCCCAGGACTGGGGGTTAGATTCAGGGGTGAGCAATTATTTTGGCCAGAGGCACTTAGGGAGCTTTACGGAGTTGTCACAAGCTGGGTCAGCACCCCCTCCCTTCGCCAACAGCTCACCAAGACTCCCTAAGTGGCCCCTGTGCGCAGCCGAGCAGATGGGATGGGGCTGCATGCAGGCAAAGAGTGGCATCTGGGAGCAGAAAAGGTGGGCAAGTGAGCAAGCGAGGCCAGGGCTGGGATGGAACATGGGGCGGTGACAGCATGGGCCCAGGGTAGAGCCATGATCCACTCCCCGCGTACCCCTGTGATGATGCCAGTTCTGTGGGCAGGAGTGCATGGCAAGCAGGTCGCAGCTTGGCCCCAGGCCCCAGCCATGCACTGTCACCACCCTGTGATCCTGATCTCCAGCCCTGCCAGCTCGTCCCACTCCTGGACACTGCTCCCTGCCCACCTGCAGCCCCATCCCATCCACCCAGCCACACGCCCTGCCCATGGGGGTCCCAGCCAGGCTCCATGGAGACTCCTGCCCACCCGCTCCATCCAGCGCCCCTGGCAGTGAGCGCAGAGTGGATGGGCTGGGGGGCCCAGACAGCAAGGAAGGGGCCAGCCCGTGGTGGAGGCTGGCAGTGGCAGCTGGAAGGAGCTGCTGCGGGGACTGCTGGGAAACAGTCCAGCCGCTGTGCTAACCCCAACCTGCTGCGCACCCGGGGGCAACAGGACCAGCTGCACTCGGCATAGCCCGGGCTGCCCCCTGCACCTGGGCCGGGTGGAGCCAAGGGATCCACCTCGAGCTGGATCAAATCCCTTGGCAGACCAGATCCAGCCCATCCCTGGGTTAGATGCTTGGAAAAGTAGAAAAAACTTATTCAGGCTCCTGTCCTGACACGAGGCAGAGTGAATTTGAACCAACACCTCCAGCCCTCAGAGAACTGAAACAGGGTGGCCCACATCTGAGAGATGTACAGGTTCAGGGCATCCTTAATGCCCTCCTGATCTCCAGCTGCCAGAACAGCCATCCCAGAGCCAAGGCAGCAAGCTGAACTGTGGGGACTAGGCTCCAGACTAGTGAAAGTCAAAAGTGGCATGCGCTGTAGATTTAAAACAGACCACTGATTTTCTCCAGGGCAAAGCCTTTTATTCTGGGATCCTAAAGGCATACAAACCCACTATCCTGCCCTAAATACCTGTGAAATTCCCAAATTAACACTATGCCCCAGGACAATCAAGACTAAACTGAGTTAATTGCCATTCAAGTTTAATGATTAAACCATTGCCCCAGTTTGATTTCTTGCATGTCAAAACCTGGGACAATCAGCCCCAGATTAAGCCAGTCATGTTTTTAGCCTTATAGACTAAGTGAGTTCGTGCGCATGAAAGCTTAGGCAGACAAGGTTCTTTAGGTAGATGTGATATCTTTTATTATACCAACTAAATAGTTGGAACCACTGCTCCAGAGAGATGGATCATACTTTTGAAACAGCCACCCGAATACCACGTGAAGAATTGCCACAGTACAAAAAGAAAATCCCCACGAATCACACGGCATTAGTTATGACATACCATCCTTCCCTGGACCCGACATGGAAAATCCTCAAACAACTGCAACCCATACTAGAAGACGACAACCCAATTCCCAAAGAGATCTTCCCAGAACCACCCATGCTAGCCGTTAAACAAGCACCGAACCTTGCCATCCTCATCACCAGAAGCAAACTTCCTATGGCCCAAAACACACTGAATGGATCCAGACCATGCTGGGACAAGAAACGTAAGACCTGCCAACACATCTCCACCGCCCCCACAATTACTACACCCGACAACAGAACTATCACCATTCCTGGATCTTACACCTGCACCTCCAGAAATGTGATACTTCTCATCCAGTGCACCAAATGCCCTGATGGAAAACATGTAGGAGAAACCATACAACAACGGTGCACCAGAATGAACGCACACCGAAAATCTATCAAAGATAGAAATACCCAATAACCTGTGGGTACACACACCTCACAAAACAACAACTCTCTCTCCAACCTCTCAGTTTTAATCCTGAAAGGGAATTTACAAAACACCTTTCGTAGACAAGCCTACGAACTTCGCTTGATCAATCTACCGGATACAAAAAATCATGGACTAAATATACGCATTGAATTTATGGCACATTATAACCTGCCTACCTTCTGATAACCCCAGGTAACCTGCCTGCATTTTACCAACCCCATTCTATCACCAGTTCAATATTCCCCTTCCCTCCCACCTGTCTCACACCTATCATCTCCCATTCCCTTCACAGCCTGAATTTTGCATATTGCTTCTGCTCTACCCAGGAGAACACACAAACACCAGCAGGCTCTCCCTATGCCTGAAGAAGGGTGTTTGTGCCTGAAAGTTTGCAAAGAACAATTTTCCAACTATTTACTTGGTCTAATAAAAGATATCACATCTGCCAAAGAACCTTGTATGCCTATGTCCTTAGACCAACACGGCTACAGCCAACAAACCTAAAACATAAAAGCTTATGCAGCTGTGATTTAGTTAGTCTGTAAGGTGCATCTCTACTCTGCCTTCTGCTCGACTTCAGACTAATGTGATGAACCACATCTCTCAATATACTCAGTCATGAAGTCAAGCATGAAGCCGTCTTGAATATAGCCTGGCCAAGCCAGAGGTGCAAGACCTGCATGTGGCCTTGAGCTAAGGAAAAGGCATTCTCCAGGCATGAGCTACCAGTGGAAGCAAGAACAGTTTTGCATGATAAGGGTGACATGGCAGGTACTAGATGGCAGGGAGATTTGGTCCCAGCAAGGTTTTCTAGCCACTCTTTGACATCACTGCAGAGATTTGATTTCATTAGAGTAAGGGCTCTTAGGCTAAGCCCTCCAGGAGGAAATCTGAAATGAGGTTCTTAACTTGCAGGCACAGAAGGGAACGTATTCACCTCCACAGGAAGAGCAGCACGTAGTTTTCCAAGCACTTAGCAAGCTCTTCACCTAATTAGAGCTGCTGCTGAACAGAATAAAAAACAAAAAGAAAGAGTCACATCTTCAAAAGTATGGTTATATTCCACAACAAGGCTTCAAGCCTTTGAAAGCCAAGTGCATGAACAGCCTTCAGAAAGCATGGGGAATTCATTGGCAGAGGGAACCGGGTAACTGCTTCTGCTCCGCTCTGAAGGAGAGTGTAAATGCATGGTGCCACTGCACAGGACTTC
>NW_005842121.1:1012766-1041079 GCF_000455745.1 Alligator sinensis
CGTGGGATATGGGAAACCACTTCCTGCTGAATTGAGTGGCTAAAGCTACCGTAGGCTTTGTTTGATGTTCCCCCTCCACAAGGAAAGTGTCCTTCTGTCTATACCTATGAACAGTAAGGCTAGGGACAGAAGTTACATGTAAACTGGTTTAAGGCATCACAAACGGGTTGAAATCTGTAACAAAACAGAAGTTCAGCGCACATAAACCATTTTCAAAATGGCTGAAACTGGTTAAGGTAAACCTGGTTGAATGTAGTATGAGACTTAACTGATTGGGTCAAACTGGTTTATGAAACATCTGTCCCAGACCAGTTCCTGGCTCAAGTTAAATCACAGTCCCCCAGCATGCTTTCCAGCCCTGGGCTAGGCCATGCTATCTGCTCCAGCAGAGAAGGGTTGTGGGGGAAGCAGGGACTGCTCCCCTCAGGCAAATCCCAGCTGGGATCTGGGGCCAGGGATGGGGGTTAAACCCCACTTCCCCCAAGTACAGATCTGCCCTGCTGCTAAACTTAGTGAAAGTTACTGCTGGCTGCCACTGTGGACTATAAATCCCAGAGGCAGCTCAAAGCAGAAAGAGGAAGTGATGAGCAACCCTGCAGAGTCCTTCTGCTGTGATTCTGGACTGCAAATCCCAGAGACCTCAAGGGCAGCAGGAAGAGGAAGTGAACACACAGTGCAAGCTGGCTATGTGCCAGAGAGCCATGCTGTAGAACCCCCTGGCTTCTGGCCTGAGCCACTGCAGGCATGTGGCTGCATTTCTTTAATCAAAAAAGTGAATGGCTGTCTAGTTGTTTCTCAGTTTAATCTCTGCAGCTTAAACTAACCTGAAAGACCAAACTGATTCAGCCTCAGGCTTGTTGACTGTCTTTACTTAGCCCAGAAGACATCAGCATATCCTCACTATGGTACGTAGTAAATACACTGAGAAAAGTGTCCTACATCAGGGAGCTGCGGCCCACACAGCCCTAAGTGGCGCGTCTCCCTGAACCTGCAAGGGGAAGACTCAAGAGGAAGCTGCCTTTGTACTGGCTCCAGCTGTTAACAGCAGCCTAGACAGCAGTTCTCAGCAAATGGAGTGCAAGGTTTGCAGTCTGCCTTCCAAACTGTCCTCAGCTAGGGAGTCCTTCAAAAAAATCTGTACGGGGATGGGAAGGGAAAACAAAACAAAACAAACAAGAACATCCAATGGCTTCCGGCACATCTTCATAATGTGGAAATTTAATTTGATTTATAAATTTACCCTACATACACACACAGTATATCTATATATAGCATAAAACACATGGTGATATAGTGTATTTGTGTGACTAATGTAAATATATAAATAAAATGCATTTATTTATAAATTATAAATAAAAATACAATTTAGATATTTTATTTATATACACACTGTATATTTATATATAGTATATACACACTGGCCATACTGTATATAGTGTATATATTATACATAGATGGATATGTGTGGGTGTGTATAAATACAAATATATATAAATACACACACCCACACACAATATCATAAAGGCCCTAAGAAAAAGAAAACCGCCAAAGTCATTTTTGTCACAAAAGTACGTATCCTTTTTCTCTAACACAAAGCAACATTCCCCCTTTGGGTATAGCTAGCAAGGCTTATATTTATGTATTCTGTGCCATCACAATCCATTTTTAAACAATAATTTAAATTACAAGCACAAACCAAATAGAAATACAATGATCTTTACACAAAATACTGATGCACCAGTATTAACAACGCATATAATCAAACCAGATCACAAAATGCTACTGACTTTAAAGAGATTTCAGCAAGAGTTGGAAAGGGAAAAAAAAATGCTTGACATTTTCATTTTAAGATACTTGATAAGAGAAAACTGATTTTTTCCAGAAAAGTTTATTTCCTTTCATTTAATGTTTCCTATCAGCAGCAGACAGAGTTATGAATTAACCCTTTTGGCATGGGGGGGGATCCATTTTGGCACCTAAAGGAGTGTTATGTCAGGGCATCTCTTATAGCCTGAGAAGTTAAAGTTATTACCCATAAGTGGATGATGAGGGAAGCTATATTAATACAATCTTACTGCTACAGTTTTAGATAAGTGTTAGGAAATCCATATCCATAGTTCCCCACTGTAACCACAGGGTGCTTTAGCCCCTTTCTCTGCATTTGGTCTTCATGCAAAGGCTTCCCCAAGAGCACCCGGTTCCTGGCACCACACTCTCACAGTTATATAAAATTGTAAAAAGCACCATGCCAGCCAGGAAGAAAGGAAAGGAAACCACATGCAATTGTCATGGCGACCCTTCCCCACTCATGAGCAGGGATCCAGGTTTTCCATTTCCCATGGAGAAATAGGAAAAAACACAGATTTTCCTTTTTGATTAAGAAAAATGCTCACACATGCACACGGCTGCCAGGCAGCTTGGAGAGCAGCTCCCACAGGTAAGTCCGGGGGGGAGCGGGTTTGAAGCCGCCATAGGGAGGGAGGGAGTTGGGCAGAGCTGGGGGTGCTGCCCAGCCAGGGTGGTGCATAGGGTTTGGGACCCAGGGCCACAGGCAGCCACAGGGCCCAGCTGAGAAGTGGGACAGGGCCACAGGCAGCTCATCCAGGGGGTTGTGGGGTGGCTGGCTCCCCACCACCATGCGTACTCCTGGGGGGGGCATGGGGCTGTGGATCTGGGTCCCTGGCTTTGTATGCCTATCAGCTGGGGGCCCCCTCTAGCAAGGTTGGGGGGGCAAGAGGCTGTGGGTGGAAAGTGGGGGGCATGGACCTGTGTTCTGATGAGCAAAGGGAGCTCTGATTTTCCATGATAAAAAAATCAAATACCCAAATTTATAGGTACTTAGAATTTATTTTATTATAGTGATCAAGACATTGGTAGGCTTCCAAGTTGCTTTAACATTGTAAATGTATCTATAAAACTGCAATCAATTGATAGCACAGATTTGGGGGTTTTTAATCAGAGAATTTGTGATTCTTAAAACAGAGAAAACAAGGATTTCTACTCATGAGCAATAGATGATGGGCCCCAAAGTGGACACTCAAGGTAAAATGGTCTCAGTAATAGGTAAGGCCTGATTTAAATCATGATTTCACATTTTTTGTAAAAATCACTAAATTAAGTGACTTTCATGAAAAATGTGATATGGCCACTTGCTGGGGAACTATCATGGCATTTCATTGCAATAAGATGGCTACTGCGGGCTAGGGAAAGCATTCCCCAGTCTGCAGCAAGAGCCCAGCAGCCCCAGGAAGGGGGAGAAGGGGTCACAAAAGAGACGGGGAGGGGAGAGACCTTGGGAGTGGGGAGGGGAGAGGTTGTTTGCTCCTCCGGGTGGGAAAATTGTGACACCAGGGGTTGAGGGAGAGAAAACACATGCGCAGAGGAGCAAACAGCCTCTCCCCTACCCAGTGCCAGGGCCATCTGCAAAGACAGCCCCCAGGCATCCCCAACTCCCCATGCCCCTGTTTTCGTGCCCGGAGGAGCAAACAGCACCTCCCCTACCTATCCCCAAGCTCTCTCCTCCTGTCCCTTTTTCAACCCCTTCCCCCATCCCCTGGGCTACTGGGCTTTTCAGCAGCCATCAGAGGCCTTGGGAGCAATTAAACCTGGCCCTAAACCTGCCCCCTCAGGCAATCAGTGGGTGTGGTGGGGTGGGGAGGAGGTCACACCATGATCTGGGTGCAAAAATGGCAGCCCCTGCCACAATCGGACCACAATATTAGCAAGCTGGGCCTGCGATATAAACCAGACCCTCATTATAGGTGCATAGAGTTTGGCTGTTAAAACTAAGGACAGCAAATGATGATCAACTGTATGGAAGAACCTCTTCCAACCACCAGCTTTCAGGGTGGGGGGTTACTTTCCTTTGTCTTGGCTCTCACCTGTCTGTCAATCTGGTTGCTGTGGGTTACGGCATACGTGATCCAAGTCACCTAACCTCTATTGTTTTAAGCCATGGCCTCAAGCCATTGCCCCCACCCCCAGGTCATGAGTCCCGGTCAAGGTGTGATGCTTTTCAAAGTGTTTGGTCGGCATAATACAACACCTGGCCTTGATTGGGTTGAGCAGGTGAGGGGGGAAGGTATTTAAGGCAGAGGCTCTCCAGGAGGAGGGGGAAGCCATTTTGGGAGATACAGTCAGCCATGCTGCCTCTAGAGCAGGCTCAATCAGCCCTGGATGGATTGTGAGCAACTTACATGAAATGTAGCAGGAAATTTAGAATCTCATGTTTTAGTCACTTGTCAAAAGGCTACCAAGCTGTTTCTGTTTGCTCTGGGGTTTTCTTTTGAGACTTCTCCGACTTGTACCTTTCCCCAAGCCTACCCTTTCTACCCAATAAAGCTATCCACTAGAACCAGCTTTGGAGTACATGCTTGAGAGGGAATGGGCATGCCTTTTTATTCCCTTGGCTCAGCTGACTAAGGGGGGCAACTGTCTGTGCTTCAAGTTAAAGGGAAGCACCCAAAGATCTTGCAATGGGTCAAGTGCCCTCAGGTCTACATGGCCTGTGTATCCCAGGGGGCACAAGGCCCAAGCAAAGACCGGACCCTGCGTGGTGGCAGCGGTTACCCCAGGCTTGTGGGTGTGATCTGGGAAAGGGGTCGGCTGGTCACAGGTGCCCCAGGCAAGACACTTGGAGCTTGGTAGTTGGTCGGGCACAGTGAGGTGGGTGACTCAGTGCAGAAGCGCCCCCTACTGGCCCACCACAGGCTGTATTGGACAGCAAGGGGGTGCGTGATGCACCTCTGACATGTGTCCAAGACCTGGAGGAGACCACACAGCAGGTGCTGCCAGCACCTACTCCGTTCTGTGTCCCTGTTTGCCGTTTGATGCTCAGAACAGTATAAGTATCTGTGGATCTGAAGACGATCCTTGGCAGTTCCCCATCCCGCTTGCTCAAAGACATTTCTGGAGCCAAGAGGTTTCAGCAGTTCTTTTAACACTGGCCACACTATAGCATGCCACAGAGTGGGTAGCAGGTAGGATGCATAGGTGGTCTAGAAGGAAGTCTCTGATGTGAATGCGCTGTGTTTTACAGAGGAAGAGAGCAAGGAATTTATCTTTACCTTTACTCTGCACAGAACAAAACCCAAAATAGCAGAGGGGGGGAAAGAAAGAAAAAAAAAAAAAAATCAGCTCTGCATGAATCTGTGCTCTCATAAATGTGATACTAAGACAAACCTCATAATGACTAGGGAGCTTGTGGGCCAAAGCATTAGCTGTAGCACGTGCCCAGCATTGTCTCATTATCCCACCCCATCCATTTCTGCTTTGATACCTAGACTGCAAGCTCAGTGGGGCACAAGCCACGAGGTTGCTCTCCTAGCACAGGGGTGGCCTTAGCCATGACAGCATTCACAAACGCTACAGTGATTTAAAAAAAAAAAAAAAAGCTTTTTTAATATGCAAATATGGATCCTTGGGAATAATGCAGCATTCACAAGTGCCAGGTCAGCAAGGAAGAGCCAACATCTCAGGAAAAACTCAGCCTCCTTCAACCTCAACCAGATCTCAGGTTAAGTTCTTCCTGAGATTTGCCCTCTCAGGAAGGACTCAACCTCCCCAATCCACCACAGATCTGGTCCAAAAAGGGGGGGAAAAAAAACTCTGCCATCCCCCCACCAAAAAAGCAAGATTATTTTTGTATGGACCAGAAAGAATGCCCCCATTTCCAAACCTGCCACCAAATTTCCAAACACGCCTCTTAAAGTAGTATCAGTCAACAGGAACCCTAGAAACATAGCCATTCATGTAGGTACCCAAGCAACCAGTCCTGCAGTGAAATGCCTCCAAGTGACCGCCCTCCACCCTTTCAGAGCACCATGGAAAGGATTCCTTTCCACAGAGATGCAATGCCCCTCTCCACTGTACAAGCCAAGATAAAAATGCTTAGCACAGGTCTCCTGCAAAGCCTGAAATCATTCATGCATCAAAAATGCTTCAAACTCCTTGACTGGAGAGTGAAGCTCATGAAAGAGGCTGTAGGAGTGCAGCTATTGCTAGGAGAGGACTCTTTAAAACGATAACCAGTAATGGAATAAACCTAGGCCAGGAAGACAGAAATTGCTCTCTTGCACAAATCAAGAAATACACTGTAACATGACAAGAATACACGGTAGGCGTTCAGATACTGCAGCGACCAAGAATGCAGACGCCTGTTAGATATAAGCCTCCTATGTGCCGTCCAACACACAAATAATAAAACGACCTCTGAAACAAATGGGTTAGGAAGCGACACCCCAGTTATGTAAATAAATCTTGCCATTTTACTTGTTTGCTATAACGCACCAATATCTGGAACGCAACCAAGGTCTGTGCTCTGCTCACTGACCCCTGGGGGAGCACTCGTTTTGAACCTTTGACCCTGCACGCACACCCTGTTTTCTTATAAGTTGTCCCCCGTAATGTTTGTTTAATGCCGGGAGCCCAGCCGCCTTACGCAGGTAGAGTGGCGGCCCCTGAAGAATTTTTTTGTGAACAGCTGCTGCAAACAAGACCTGCCCGGCGACCAGCCGGGTGCCGGTAACACCATCGGCCACCAAACGAGGGTGGCCCAAAGAGCCTTAAAGACTAAATAAGTTAAGTTAACAATAGTACCAAGGTCTGGAATGGGCTCCCAAGGGAGGTGGTGCTCTCCCCTACCCTGGGGGTCTTCAAGAGGAGGTTGGATAGGCATCTAGCTGGGGTCATCTAAACCCAGCTGGGGTCATCTAGACCCAGCCCTCTTCCCTGCCTATGCAGGGGGTCGGACTCGATGATCTATTGAGGTCCCTTCTGACCCTAACGTCTATGAATCTATGAATATCAGGACAGAAGCTGCAGAGGGCATTGCGGCACCAAGCGACTCCAGACACATCCTCTCCCCCCATTAAAAATGACCAGTTCCAGTTGCCATAGACTTCAGGTGATATTCTCAAAGGACAGGCATCCCCCATTGTACGTTTAAAAGAAGTGCCCTGGCGAGCACTGAGAGGGGCATTATATTACCAAGGCAGACAACGTTCTTTGGGTAGATACGATATCTTTTATTAAACGAACCAAATACGTGGAAAAATTGTTCTTTGCAAGATTCCAGGCACAAACGCCCTTCTTCAGGCCTGTGAAGGGTGTTTGTGCCCAAAAGCTTACACAAAACAATTTTTTCAGCTACAGGTACCTCTCACTTAACGTCGTGCTGGTTAACGTTGTTTCATTATTATATGTCACTAATCTATTAGAAAACATACCTGTTTGAAGTCGTGCAATCTTCGGCTATAACGTTGGTTGGCCACCACCTGCTAGTAGGTAACTACTGTGATGTAATTGGATTCACTTAAAGTCGCATTTTTCAAGAATGTAACTACGACGTTAAGCTACGGGTAGCTGTATTTACTTGGTCTGATCAAAGATATCGCATCTACCCAAGGAACCTTGTCTGCCTATGTCCTTAGACCAACACGGCTGCAGCCAACAACCCTTAGCTTACCAAGGGCATTTCTCCTCTGCCCTCCTACCTTCAGCCTCCACCCAACAAAGGCCTCTTTGCACTGAGCCCTGCACCACCTGCTTCTGCTTGTTTCACACCGTTTTACCCTTCCACCTGCACTAACATTGGGGAAATTGGACACGAAACTTCCCCATCCAGGGGATGATGGCAGCAGGTATGAGACAAATTGGGGAGAGAAGCAGAAACAGTACCAATCCTCCAAAACTCACAGCAGGAACAAGAGTACAAAAGCTGCAAAAATACACACTGGGGAATTATTGAATGCAAGTGCAGAGGCCTTGTTAGGCTGGTGGGAACTGGGCCCTTCAAGGGAAGGGGTGAGTCCAGAAAGACCCCCCCCCCCCCCCCCCCCCCCACACACACACACTCATAGGGACTTGGGAGCAGCCCCAGTGCCATCTGGGAGCAGCATACCCAGCCCTTCTTAGCCCACAATCTAGCTGGCTAAACCCCAATGCTCCCCCACCATTCAGGAACTCCCCATCACCCCCACCCCCCCACGGCAACAATGCCTTTGCTAACCCGATTGCACCATGCAGCCATATTCGATGGCATCGTTTTAATGATGATGCCACAGCAAACCCCTTTCTCCTGGATGCAAAGCTGCAAATGCTGTGCCAGACAAGTAGTGCACTCTTTCATGATAAGCAACAATCCTGATAAGCAAAGTGGGGTGTCAGAGCTGTTGACAAACTGGGGTGAATTTAAGTTGGCACACCTTGGCAAAAATTCATCCCAAGGGGCTGAAGGAGCCAGCTGAAGAACTGGGAGCCATTGGCAATAGTATTTGCCACATCATGGAGGCAGGTGAGGTCCCAGACAACAGGGGAAGGACTAACATAGTACCCAGTTTTCAAAACAAGAAAAGACAACCTGGGGAACCAATAGGCCACCCAGCCTGACATCAATACCTAGGAAGTGACCAGAGCAAATTGCAAACATTCAATGGGCGATACCAGCCAAAATGGATGCTTTTGCTACTTGCTTTCCCACTCAAATCCTAGGTACGCTTGCATCTCTTGTGCTCGTGCCAGGCCCTCTGCAAGGAGATGCTGAGCTCGGTTTGTTTTCATCCTAGCAAAGCGAGCGACAAATTAAAATATTTAAAAGCTTCCACGATATGCTTATCTTTATTTTTCTTAATCTCTCGCCAGGATCTCCATCATGCTCGCAGGCATTAATAAAAAATAAGACACTATCCTTCAGCTGGAGAAGAGAATAAAATAATAATTATGAGTGTCTGCTAAATTAGATAAATTATTAATGCTGTCATTATATCTGAGATGGTTATACCCAAGGCTGAGCCTGAGATAACTACAGAGAGCACTGTTTTTCAGGGATCATTTAGCAGGTAGCAAGCAAGAAGCTTCTTTTCTGTTCCTACCATTCAGCACCGGATGGACGATGCTGCTTCTCCATGCCTTAGCCAAACAAATATTGATTGTACCCATTAGAAAGATAAAAGTAGGAACTGCAGCTTCTAAAAATCTCCCAGTTTCTGGCATTTGCCTCAAGACGAGCTGCTGGAAGCTGCTGGCTCCATTTCCATTTCCCCAACACGCTGCCAAACTCTGTCCCGCTTCACCCAAGTACTTCTTTTGCTCCCCCTTTGCAGCAAGCACCAGTGAAGTTTTAAGGCATTGCAAGCTGGTTTGTTGTATCATGGGAAACTGATGTAAAATTTAATAATCTAGCTCTTTTGCCTGGTGTGGGATGCCCATGTTGCTCAAAGTCATGCAAGGCACGTTACTTGTTCGTGGCACCTTCTTACCACGGAGGGATTGTAAACGTACTGAAGGGATTGCTCTGAAAATGCAGAACCACATTTTCTGTTCATTTGCTCACGATTTACAGGAGTGACTCTAAACTGGCATTAAAGCACCGGGTTCTTTCCTAGGGATCAAACTTACTACATAGGAGAGACCTGGTTGTTATCCACCTCCTATTGGGCATCTGCTGATGGAAAGATCTCTAAGCGAGTATTTCATTGCATTGCAAGAACAAAGGAAGAACCTAGCCATGGGCAAAGGACCCAGTGTATTAGGCACTGCACATCCAGTCAGACAGCCCCAGTGACAGTATTGTCCAGGATGATCCAACAGCTCTCCTTGATCAACCCCTGTTAAACATCGCTCTTACTGACTTTGTTGTCTGAGCCAGACATTTGCACTGAAGTGTGCAATGAAGGAGCAGAATCCCAGCCAGTCTCTCTTTTGAACTGGTGACCAGACTACATAAACCAGCAGAGGATCGGGCATCCAGTTTAACCACGTCCAGCCAAATTCATCCCTGGGATGATTCCATTAAAATGAGCATTCATCAAGCTCCCCCTGCAGGGGTGAGTTTTGGCCCTTGCTTGAAAGCATTCCTGCAGCAGAAAAATCCATCAAGGGAGCTTATGCCACCCAATTAGGGATAGCACGGTGATGATTAATTGGATTTATTCTGGAGGCAAAGTTATTAATTGTGAGAAATTGAATTGGCTCATCTCCTGAAATGGGAGCTCTTCCATTTTATTCCAATTAGTAGGGGGGCGGAGAGGATTCAAAGACCATGCTTCATCGGACTTGCAGAAGCCAGGACTGCACCTGTTCCCAACAGCCTTCTAAAGCACAGGTACCAGAGGACCACGCCTCTCAAACATAATCTCTTTTGGGGCTGGGATCCAAAAATACCCACCTCCCCTCTCAGCCTCTCAAAGCCAACCCCACATATCCACTGCTGCAACAACTGTCATCGGGTACTGGAAAGGGTAACTGCAGAAGAGCACTAAAGAGACAAGAGGAAAGTCAGCTCACGTTCACACGATAGGCTCAGTAGCATGTTAGGCCCCTTTATGTTATGTCTGAGTTGTTCATTTCTCCCCCGTTATAGTTCTTCAGAGTCTCCTCTCACCAATGCAATAGAAATACAATTTGTCCCAGTTGCTGAAAACGGGTTCTTTATTAGTGACCACGGGCCAACCTGAGTGTTGGTATAAGCAGATAAAAATCTGATTGATGTCGGCATGCCTAAAAGAGAAACCAAATCTGCTCATCTTAACTTCTAGTGTCTTGTAACCCTAGACAGAGGCTAGCATTAGACTTAGAAAATGTTCTGATAAAAAAAACTTAACTTTCCTTTATATATTGCTTGAGAGCCCCTCGTTTAAAGGCAGTCAACTTAAAAAGACAGATTTTTTTTCTAGGAAGGATGCTCCGAGCCAAGTGGAGACCACAGATGCATTCAAGTCTGCCAGTGTCTGGCATGGCCTGGAATGAGCCCCTTTTACAAAGCTGCAGTCACAATGTGAAATTGTTGGCACAAACTGCCAAGGAAAGAGCGTGACAAATGGGGAAGGAAAGGTCAAAGGTGCTCCAGACCCCAGAGGCAGGCCAGTTCCTGTCAGTCAATGGTGGTGGTGGGGATGTGACACGAGCAACACATCTGGCCACCCTTGATACCACACCCTGGATAACCTAGTACCCTTTTACAGCTGGGTGGACTGTGTGCAACTACCCAGCAGGACTTGAACTCATGCCTTTGGTTGTGGCCTTGTGCCATAGTTTCAATCTGCTGCCACCACCCTAACAAATATGAACCTGACAGCAAATGAAAGGCAAAAACCACTTGTGAGATGTGTTCACAAGGGGTCAGACGCTGGCCGTGCTGTGAGTGGCAGTGCTCCCATGTGGGTGGCAGTGCTCCCAAACGTGTTTGACCTCCGGCAGATAAGCATGAGTGCCTCTAGAGATCTGTTCTCCCCAGCGTGCCAAGCAGCGCGGTTCCTGGTTAACCAGGGAGACCACGTTGGAACTTGAGCTGTGTAGAAGCCCGTATGCAGCTGCTATAAGGAGGGGAAATCCATGTCCTTTACCCCCGAAGTCTTCATAAGACCCTTCACCTCTGCACACCCAAGCCTCTCTAGGCAGAGGAGGTGCCTCTAAGCATCCCCATGAAAACAGTCATCTCTGAATTTCTGCACCAAGTCATCTCCGCCGACTGACAGCTGGGGAGGACCGCGCCTCTTAGGAATTTAGGGAGCTACTCACAAGAGCACGGTCACGGGCTTTGCCTCTCGCATGTGCCACAGGCTGGCTCCATGGTTTAGGTCTGCCAAGTCCCAGCTCTGCAGCTTAATTTAGAGGGAACCAAAAATAGAGCTATCTGATTGAAATCAGCTCGGCAGATTTACCGTTGCAGTCCTGTAGGTTTAAAGGCTGATGTTTCACCACGGCGCTCTCATGAGAATGGCCTCTTGTTTTTTCAAACCCAAGCTCTGTGCTAAACCATAATGCACGGAAACCATTGGAAGGAAGCCCAGAAAATTCAATGAGCTTTGGGTCCAATCCCTAAGGGAAAACCCAGGGACTCCATCAAACAAGAAAAGTGACTTAAGCGCTGACAATGCTAAGGACACACACAGAGTGGAAACTGTTTTGTGCAATTATGAACAAGTGATAAAGGCAAGGCCCACTGGTTTCAAATGGCAGGCTGGCTATCTGCCAAATATAGAGACGGAGTCAGAAAAAATGGATTCGTTCATCCCTTCCCTCACCCTCATCAGAAAGGAACCATCTCCCGCTCCCTGGAAATGGTGCTCACCATCCCAGGAATGACATCTGAATATCAGTCAGCCAAGCGGTGGTACACGGCCTTCAGGAAAATGAACCCATGGGCAATGTCATGGGATGCAGGCGGCCCTCTGTGCTCTGCTGGCCTCTTTTCTGAAAGACAAAGGCAAGCTTCCATATCTGTGAAGGATGTTGGTCTTGGCATAGGTGGTTGATGCATTCAATATTTCATGTAAGAAAGTTGGCAAATATGCACGGGTTCAAGGCCTAGGCTATCTTAGCTGGCAGTTTCGCTAAGTAATGCAGTGTAAGAGAGAAATCAAACAGACTGCAATGTTTAATTTATTAACCTAGTTCCATTGAGAACAGACATCAAACCAATCACCATTTGATTAATTTCGTCTATTCACATCAGTACACCGGCACTCGGGGCAAAACTCTAAGGAATGTGAAAAGGTGACACTAATTACTTGGCAACAAGATCTCTCAATCTGTCCCTTACACACAAATTTCTCTCCCTGGCCTAGCTAATGACATACCCAGTTGATGAAATGGAGGGATCACTCCCCCTCAGACAGTCGTATATTTAGCACTGGAGTCTTAAAATGGTCATATTTTCACCCCTCACTAATGGCGCAAAACAATCAGAAAGGCATTTTCCTCTTATGAAAGAGGGGGATGTCCGGTTGGCAGAGCCAAGAGACAATAAAACTGGTGTGTGCATTCTTGCAGCTTGGTTTTGGTTAGCCTCAGTGCCTTTCAGCTTGCGGTCTGGCAACAGGAGGCAGCAATTCTCCTATCTGATCTAACTGGTCCCTAACCTAACCACTTCTTGGGTAGAATCATAGACAACGAGGGCTGGACGGGACCTCAGGAGGGCACATCTAGTCCAACCCCCTGCTCCAAGCAGACCAGCCCCAACTATATCATCTCAAACAGGGCTTTGTCGAGCTGAGTCTTAAAAACCTCCAAGGATGGAGACTGCACCACCTCTGGGTAACCTGTTCTAATGTTTTACTACCCTCCTCATGAGAAAATTCTCCCTAATATCTAACCTGAACTTCCCCTGCTGCAACTGGAGCCCATTGCTCCTTGTCCTGCCATCTGCCCCCACTGAGAACAGTCCAGCTCCATCCTCTTTGCAACCCCTCGGCAAGGATGTGAAGCTGCTATTCAATCCCCCTCGGTCTTCTCTTCTGCAAACTAAATCAGCCCAGTTCCCTCAGCCTCTCCTCACCAGTCCTGTCCCTCAGTCCCGAACCATTTTCATTGCCCTCCACTGGACTCTCTCCAATTTGTCCACATCCATTCTGTCGTGGGGAGCTCAAAACTGAATCCAGGACTCCAGATGTGGCCTCTCCAATGCTGACTAGGGGGGTGGAAATCACTTCCCTTGATCTGCTGGCAGTGCACCTACCAGTGCAGCCCAGGATGCCGTTAGCCCTCTTGGCAACAAGGGCAAACTGCTGGCTCATATTCAGTTTATTGTTCCCTGTCACCCCCCGGTCCTTTTCTGCACAGCAGCTGCCCAGCCAGTCACCCCCCAGGCTGCACCGCTGCATGGGATTGCTCTTCCTAAGTCCAGGACTTTGCACTTGTCCTTGCTGAACCTCATGAAATTTCTTTTGGCCAATTGTCCAATTTGTCGAGGTCACTCTGAATCCTAGCCCTACCCTGCAGCGTATCTACTACTCCCCCCAGCTTGGTATCATCTGCAATCTTGCTGAGGGTGCGCTGCATCCCATCTTTTAGGTTGCTGAAGAAGATACTGAACAAAACTGGCCCCAGGACCAGCCCCCTGGGGCACTCCACTTGATATCGGCTGCCAACCAGACCTCAAGCCATTCATTACTACCCTCTCAGCCCCATGCTCCAGCCAGTTTCCTACCTACTTTACAGTCCGTTCATCCAGCCCATACTTTCTTAGCTTGCCTGGAACGATGTTATGGGAGACCATATCAAAAGCCTTGCTAAAAATCAAGGTATAGCACATCCACTGGTCTCACTGGTAGTCTGCTACTGGCTTCACAGTACACGTGGGTTGTGGGATGAGTGCATGAAATGAAGACGTTTTGTTCATGAACCAGGTCAGAGACAGTATGAGGATATAGTAAAATAGCACATAGCTGATTGTGAAGGAGATGGGAATAGGCCGAGTGTAGGGGATGGAGCGAGAAGCAACTGAGTACAGAGGAGTAAGCTATGAAGAAGAGAGAGCTTCAGTGCGACTGCCCTGCCCATGCCAACTCACCAGTGACCGAATCAAGCCGTTGAATATCATTGCAAGTGAAATCCTGCCCCCACAGAAGTCCATGAGACTTTTACCGTTGACTTCAAAAGAAGTGGCCGGTGCCATGGCACCCTGAGGTGCTGCACCGTTTAAGGGTGCTGCACAATATTCGGTGTGCAAACACGGACACATGTCACAAGATAAACCCAGAGGTTTCAAATAGGAATCCAGTGTCAAAACCATCCTGCCCTGTTGGGGTCTCCCCAAGTTCTTTGCAACTCGAGATTTGTTCTATTATTTGTTCCTTGGACAAGAAGCAAGTTAGAAGCGAAGAGCTGGCACGGTCTGAGGGGTGCTCTGAATCCAAAGAGGATGAGAACACTGGACTAGCCCTTTCATCCTTATTCCCTCCCTCCTTCTATAAAAATATTAATTAATCCTAGGATCATCAGCTTGGAAAGGCCCACGGGAGGTCACGGAGTCCAACCTTTTCTGTCTAAACCGTTCCGGACAAGCGCTTGTCTAACTTACACCTAAACGTTTCCATCCCACAACCCCTCTAGGGAATCCGTTTCAAAGCTCAACCACCCCCAGAGTCAGACAGTTCTTCCTGATACCCAAACTAAGTCTCTTTTGTTGCATCGTAAGCCCATTGTTCTGCTGTTGCAAGGATCATAGAGAACAATTCATTACCACACTCTTTATTACAGCGCTTTTTGTATTTGGAGACTGCTATGAAATCCATTCCTCCCCTTCCCCCCACCACATCTTTTTCTTTTCTAGACAAAATAACTCCAGTCCTGCCCACCTTGTTATTGGGATAGTAACTGAGACACCACTCCAGCAGCCTCCTGCATATCACCTGACAGCTGTGCTGAGACCATCAGTTCTGATCTCTATACAAGAACGCCAACAGCTTGCAGGTACCAGCAGCTGTTGCAGTGCCTCACCCAAAGTCACACCACTTTGACATGCTTGAACTGGCAGAACATGAAAGAAGTGGCGTTTTCAATAGCACCACATGACTTGCTGTTTTCAATAATTCCTCCTTTCCGACCAGCTCTAGCATTAGGCTGGTAAACTAACCTTAAGCTGGACTTATAATTGTCGCTCCGAGCCAGCCATACAAAAGAAGCACCAGCAGCCCTAGCAATACGTAAAGGCACAGATACATACATTTTATCTAATGATTTTTTTTGTTTTAGCTCCATCCTCACTTTGAATCCCACTGCAAATAGACAGCAACTCTTTTGTACGTGTCCATGCACAGAACATGCTGAGGATGGAAAGGAACTTCAACTTACATGGTTAACAGCAGATTACAATATAAAATCAACTGTCTTATTGCTGACATTTCTTCTTGGGTTAATTTTCTCACTACTTTAAGAGAGACTTTGTGCATCTGCTATCAGTAGCAGTGGAATCAGAGGGTATGAGATACAGCAAGGCAGCACAAATATTCTCTAAGCATGGACACCCTTCGATTTTGCTTGCAAAGTTATTTCATTTAAGGTAACGTTAATGTGCATGTCTATAAACATAAATAGCAAAAACAAAGATTCTTAAAACCAGATTAAATTACTTCTGTAATTGCACCTAGAGGCATCACGGTGCTAGGCACTGCGCATAAATATTGTAAGAGGCAACCTCTGCGAGAAGGGCTCGCAGCCTAACAGCTCGGAGCTGAACCCAGGTCTTGAGCCCCAGGTCGGCTGCTCAGCTCTGCCGCAGACTGCTGCCCAGGCCCCTCGGTGATACTGCCGCTCCAAAATACATTAGCAGATGTGCTCATGAATTGTGAATGAGAGGGCATAAGAGAGGTCAAACTAAAAGCTCTTTGGCATTCAGCCCAGCATCGTTCTGTAGTATTTGCCCAGCTCCAACTTTCTTTGCGACTGACCAAGATCGCTGACCGGAGTCACAGGTATAGCTCAAGAGGTGAGCCATTCAGCCTACACCTTCCAGGAACTCCAGGAGGAGGGAGAATTCAAGTCCCGCACATTTCCTGACTGTACAGTCCAGGTGCTTAAACATCACCGCTCCACAGGGCGCGTCTACATGAGACGTTTACTACCTAATTAGCTCCGCAGTAAAACGTCACCGTCTACATGCGCGGAAACTAATCATGCCTGCCATAGGTTAGTACTTGCAAACAAGGTCCACCCTGTGGTGGCATTATTTAGTGCGCCACAATGCACATGTAGACACTGAAAGGGCTGGCTGGGGCACAAGGGCATGTCAGTGCAGGGGCTGCCTGCTGGCTAGATGCCCCACTGCAGGACCCTTGTGCCCCAGCCAGCCCCTCTGCAGCACACTGGGACGGACTGGAGCAGCCCCAGGCTGGCAGGCTGAGCCCCTCCCAGGCCCCTTGCCAGCAGGGACTTCCGACCTGGCTCAACATGCTGCAGTCCCAGGCACACGTGCAAACAGTGTGCTTGGGAGCAATGAACTCCGGCGCAAATTGCACCGGAGTTTATTCATGCACATTGTTTGCAGTTTGTGGATTGATTAAAGAGGGCCAAATAAGGTGCACTTATGGCTTCTGGAAACCTGCTCCCATTAGTTTAAAAACCAGGATCCATTTGAGATAAACTGTCGCTAGTTTACTCCATTTGCTAAAAAAACCCCAGAAAGACGCACTAAATTCACTCCCAGCTGTATAATCTCCATTTGATTTTGGAGAAATGGCTTTGTAGAATTAAAGAAAACCATTCGAGGCAGCTGCGTCGGGCTAACGGGGAGCATTGATTACCTTAAGGGGAATCCGCAGTTTTCTGGCATTTGATAAAACCTTTCTGATCTAGTAAATGATCTGTCATAATAACCGTGCTTAAAACAACCCCTTTGAAGCCTGCACTGTGATGTTACAATCAATAAAGGGTAACGCTGCTTGGGGCCGGATTCAGAGCTCTATTTTCTTTTTCTTTTTCATCTGGATGTGCTTTCCAGGCAGAGACTGTACCCAATATAGGAGGGGAAGCAGCTTCACCAAGCCCCATCTTCCATTACAGGATCAGAGGAAAGCAGGGCTGGAAGGGACCCTATAAGGTCAGCTAGTCCAGCCTGTTGCCTAATAATTTGGGGTAATTTCTCAATATATTTTCCTTTCTAATGTACCACTAAAAACACCTTAAACCTCTCCAGATTCATTTGTTTTTCCATAGGGTCTCCTGATGACTTCAGCAACAAAGGGTACAAGACACCCCAGTATACCATCCACCCTGAGGTCAGGACGGAGGTATTTGAGCATGGGTGGGCAATACTGAGCAGTTTGTACTGCAGTGTCCCTTGCTGTGCCTTTCCTCTGGATGGAGGACTTCAGGCACCAAGACTTTCAAATCGGGCACCTTCCAAGATCATTACATTCACTTAAAACCCCACCTAGCTAGGGGTCCATGTACAATGCTCATTATCACTGTCTTGCAATCAGCTTTAGCTTTGCAACACCCCTACAGAGGGGAATAGCACAATCAGATGGGGAAATGATGCACAGGAGTGATACAGGGTTACAAAGATGCAAGTGAAACACAGCTCTCCCCCCAGCCAAGCGACTGAAGGCATCTACCTTTCTCCCAGTTACCCCATCAGAAATAGCACAGGTCCAGCAATGCTTATAAGAAGGAGACCGCACATATTTGCAGTATCTGCTAAAGCGCAGCGCTCCAGCTAAAGTATTTGAGCTGCAGAAAAGTCCCAGGCCAACCATGCCTCATCCACCACAGCTGGTAACAGAAAAACCAGGGTTCGTGGACCTTACAGAAGGGGGAAGGGGGGAACGAGTCCTAATATACACTTGTGAAGTGCAATATTTAGGAGGCACTGATATCTAATATTAAATTGTATTATATAGCTGTCTTCAGTAGGCTTGATAATTCAGTTTCTCCATGATATATATTTTTTATTTCAATGTTGCCTTTAATGCTCTACAAAAAACAAAAACAAAAAACACAGACTCCTAAGGAAAAACGTTTTGCATTTGAAAAATAAAACTTTCACCCTAAGAAATCCTTGCCTCTCTCAAGGACCATCACAGCTACAACATCCCTCTTACACTACCATAGAAGACCCCGTTAATTTTACTGCAAGAAGAAGGATTTCCTCCAACGGTGATACAGTCTAGGCATAATTGTGGGTGTTCAGGATTAACCAGTAATGATATTTTGAACTTGCTGGGTTCAATCCCACTTCTCTGTGCAGAACAAACACACCTGGTCTCCTCTCCCAATCAGGAGCTTTTCTTGGCATAGCACCAGTGACAGGACTATGCAAAGTGTTGCCTGGGTGAAATGAGATAAGCGAGATGCGTCTCGAAAATTTCCCTGATTTTGCAAAAGGTCAAGTAATTCTGTTTTTAATCAAAGCAGTTAACTTCCTGGCGGTTCCCCTGTGAGCGCAGCAACATGAGCAAGATTCAAAGTTTCCGAGTCACTCCTGCGCCACTGAATTTCAGGTCGCTGGCTGCAAATCTGATCAGTATGATCAACGCCACCTCTGTCATAGCAGGGAGACTTTAGAAAGGGAGCTGTGCGAGAGGGGGAAATTAAACTGTCATTAAAGTAGGTGGAAATAATTTGTCCTTTTCCAACCGTCAGCGTCTCCCAGAGATACTACCGAGGGACCGCACTTCGGCTTCATCCCGGTATAAAACAGGGCACGGAAGGTATAGGACAGCCATCTTCCTCCACCCCCAGGCTCTTCTCTTGCCGGGGGACGTGCTACTGGTGCTTGGTGTATCTGGGGGGTTTTGCTGGTGCATGAAGTCTGTGCATCTTCCCTCTTGTCTCCTCTGCAAGACCTGAACTCTATAGCACTGCAGGGATTGCCAGATGGGTTCAAAACCCAAATCTCAGTGTCCCACCTCTGACCCCCAGCTGTACCCAGGGATCCCCACAGCGCAAAAGCTGGGGTGCTCTCTGGCCTCCAGGGAGGTCTAGGAGAAAGCAGCTGAAGTCCTGAAGCATGACACTTTCTAGTTACTTATACTGTTCTGTTGTGGGCCAAATCTTGGTTCCCCAAGAAGAAAAACTTTCTTTCAAGCCTGCTTTTTATAAGGGGAATGGGCTTATCGTTTTCCCCTGCCTGCCCTCCAATATCAACAAGAGACAGAGTCACTTTTCTTCCTCACTAATTATCTCTGACATGCACTTGGCAGCCTTATCCACAAGGATCTGTCGGAGGTGTCCGGAGGTGCGACATGGAGAGAGGAGCAGTCGCAGCGGGTTCGAATCAAGGATCTATGAACATCGTTAAGATTCTCGGGCTAAAAGGAAACACAACTTCGCTGGGAGCGATGTCAAGCTGAGAAGATGCTGCCGTTTACAACGATGGTTTTGACGTTCTTTTGCTTAACGGAAAAAGTGCAGTGAAATCATTGCGACCATTCCAGCGCCCGCCCAGATCCCTTCCACCAGGACACTGGAGACCATCGTCTGAACGAGTCAGCCCTACCTGGTGTTGGGATTTATACTATTGTTGTTGCTGTCTGCAGGGAGGGGACACAACCCTATCCCCCATCAGCCTGTGCAATCAAATCTCAGGGCCAAGACAAGACTATTCCTTGCCATTGTAGGCTCTGAATCTCTTCCTTAGACGGGCAGCCCGATTACCAGGAAAGGGCCTCCATGCTGGGCAATGGGCAGTGCACCAGGAGTGTTCAATGTCAGAGCAGGTCTCAGGACCTGAGAACATGCTGCAACCATCTGTACCGCTCATCTGAATCTATGGAAGGGTATTGAACATGCCAAATCCTCCTATGCCTCAGCCAAGAACGGGAGGAATATACTGATGCACAAAGTGTTAAGCACAAAGTGCCACTTCCAGCCTTTTTCCCGGTGCCTTGCAGCAATTCCACCAACTTTGGTCCCCAACTACATTACCCACCTAAGCAGCCTTGAAGCAGTCATGCCTTTGCATGTATACTGGTCCAGGAGAGATCCCAGCACATACCGCACTCCAGGTGGTACAAATTCACCCATCCTGCTTGAGCTGGAGAGGACTGGGAGTGGGGTCGGTATGACAGCTTTTAACCCAAAGTCACACGGCAAGTCTGAAACATGAACCTTATTTTAGAGAACGGTAAAAAGCGCTTCGCAACTCACTGCTATTTAATATTGCTACTTTGTGGCTCGTGCCATTACTTACTTTTATTATCCTGTATGTTGTCAGAGAGATGGTAGATACGGTGGATGGATGGATGCGAGAGGACAATGAAAGATTGGTGCGCAAGATCTGGAGAATACATAGAAAAGGCAATTTCTGTGTCTAGGAAGAAGCAGCAAAGCTTTTCTGGAGGGTGAACTAGCTGCAGTTAACAAGCGTTTTTTCCTTTCCAAGAACAGCTGTGAATGACGGGGCTATTACTCCTAGCTCAGCAGTTGCTAGCCTGGCTGCTTCTCCACAATAGGCTTTGCTACTATCAAGGCACTGAAAGTAGGAAGAGTGTCTCTCCTCCCTCTTACAGATCTCTGTGTGCTGGAAAAAAAATCAGGCTCACTCCTGGCTTTTTTGAAGAAAAGGCCCCTATTTCCTTAGGTCCATCACAAGCATATTCTGGGGGTCACGATTTAAAAGAGCACTTCCTTTAAGTCACTATGTCAAAAAGTGTAGAGAGAGTCGCATGCTGTTGTGTCTAGAAATACAAGTATGGTAAAAAGAGCCTTGGTGATTTAGGCACAGAAAACCCCATGTCTTTCAGTGACATTTCTGCTTCTAAGTCACATCCTGCTCAGCGTTTGATACCAGTCGTTGAATGGTCCAACTGTGGGAACCACGTACTTAATTGCAAACAAAGGACTGTCTCCCAATGACATGGGCTTAAAATTGGAGAGTCTCCAAAAAAAAAAAAAAAAATCACTAACCATTGTCCCCTCAGCCTCCCAGAACAAGTTCCCACTGCCCCACAATTTCCTCCATAGCCCCTCCATAATTGTCTGCTAGTAAAAGGGTCGTTACCCCAGAGCCAGTTAAGTGAGCATCCAGATCCAGCAAGTGCCAAAAGCTTTGAGGATTTACACAGACTTGCTCTTAAATCCCTACACAGATCCTTTGGATGTCCACAAGTCCCGAAGCTGGCGAGGTCCATAATACAAGGACCTGGGCAGATCCTCTGGACACCACAACAGCCATATTAAAAGCTCAAGCTCAAGCTATAGGTAGGTATGGAAGAGGTGGGATGAGAGAATGGATCCCCAGAGCATAAAAAGGAAATCACAAGGAACAGACACCCCGATTCAGGACAGCTTGTGATCTGTCGGCTTGCCAGGTGTTGTAGATTTGAACCACAACAGCTGTCCCAATCCCAAAGCCAGCATTTCACCTCTTTTCCCCACAACAGGCTTCACCAAGGGCACCCAAAAAGAAAAATGAATAGGAACCGCCACTCTGCACAAGCAACCATCACGGAGTTTGAATCCAGATGTTGGCACTGCGTTTTACTTTAGTCTTATTCTCCCTTAACGAATGCATGGTTGAAAGATGAAGAACGTGGACTCTTTTGGTCTTTCAGACACTTGATTTTGTTCCCCGCCTACAAGGTTCCTAATTGAGAGACGTTTGCAGGTCTGCTCCGTGAGCCCCTCCGGCAGCTGACCTGGATCAGGCTCGAGTCTGTTACTGGCTTGGTGCAAACAGAGACGGGCCTTCTAACTCTGGCACTGGCCTCTCTTGCATTGAGATCCAGAAGTCCCAGTTTAGTCCCTGATGCTGCCAGTCCTCGGAGACGCACCTGAAGGTCAAAAGGAGCTTCTCGAGCAAACAGGGCTTCTTAACCCCTCCTTATTCTTAGACACTGTTCACAGTCCATTCCCAGGCAATGACACAAAAGATGACAGGCATTGGGAAAACAGGCCCACTAACAGGGTGTGCTGTATCCCTGCTTTTTGATCTCATTGCATGGCTTTTAGCCAGCCCCTTGCCCTAGCATAGAGGTGATAACAAAAGCCAATGAAGGCTGGCTTGAATCCACAGGAACTGAAATCCTGGGCTGAGGCCCACTCAACTGCTCACTTCTACCATATATTCAAGAACCCCCCTTCTCCAGATGGCACCAAGCAGAGGAGTTTCTTCCCAAACCCTGGCCATTCACCCTTTCAAGTTCAAGATCTTAGAGCTCCTCCCCTGTTATCATCCAACCAGCACATATATTTTAGCTCATGTCATCAAACTGCAATTCCTATTTTACTATGCAAATGCTAATGATGAATGCTAGGCACTGGTACTCCCCTTCTAACCTTTTGTTAATTTATGGCTATTTCAAAGACCAGGATGCAACAGGAAAGCATGTGTCATGGATTTCTTTTAAGGATGAGATCAAAATGCTGAAATCCTTGGGTGTTAAAAACACTGTGCAAGACAGGCAGACTGCTCAGTGAGAAAGCCCATCATCCTTTTCCATAACTAAAATAGCAGCAGCAATAAATGACTGACAGCAAACTATAGCGAAAGGAAAAAATCCACCGTACATTATGATTCAGTTTTTCCTTTGTTGACTGCAGTTCACTGTCAATCATTTTTAGATTTTCCTTAAATCAGGTAGGGGAAGGGAATGCTTTCTCTCCTTCTCCCCAAGTAAACTGCCTGTCTTCTGGTATGCAAGGTTTTTTAAATGTTCACTTCTCGTACTTAACAGAAATATATAATAAGCCTCCCAATTACATTCTAGCTTTCTAAATGTCAAACCAATCAAAAGGTTGAAAGGGGAAAATTAAAGCCTATTTTCAGAAAAGCACATTTATTAAGGTATCACTGACCTTCAACAGTAGCATGAAATACTGTGACTATTTCCGCCCCCTCCCATACACATTGTGGTCCCCATCATTTCACTTCCAAACTTATGGGACCGATTCAGAAATATGTGGCCTGCTGCAGAAATGACTCTAATAAAACATAGCAAGATTTAATCTAGATATCTACCTCGAAACCTGGTATCTGATGGTTTCTGGCTTCAATATTTTCTGCGTGACTGATTAGCTGCAAGATAACGGAGGGGAGCACTGAGGAAGGAAACCAAAATGGCGATTAGAAGCGCTGCACTAAATACGTAAAACAACTCAAAGTGCAACAGGGCTGTGGTTTTGTAATGGAACTGGGCCCAAAGCCTGTGTCTTTTTCTTATGTTACAATAGTACCGTCTGACCTTGCTCTGCAGCTAAATTAAACTTTTAGCCCATCATCATCATCCACTGGAATAAGGCAAGTAGGAATTGATCCTCAGGGGCCAAAACACAAGACATGATCCTTGAAGCTGATGAAGGCTCATGAGCCATTTGAGACAAGAATCCCACATGCAGTAAACACGGGGGCTAAGTACAGACATTCAAAAAGCATGAGGCTAAATTAATTCTGTCATTGCAGGTTAGTCTAAGATGCATAGATTGAACCAATAAGCAAATGAACAGACATCCACTTTTGATTCAGGAAATGCATTCACATGCCTGCAGTGGCCCAGGCCAGAAGCTGGGGGGTGCTAGAGCATGCCTCTCTGCTCCAATGTAGCAGACAGCTTGGACCAAGGCTACCCTGCCCACCCTGCGAAGAGAGGTGCAAAGTACCCTGGGATGCTGAGGGATTATGAGTTAACTTGAAGCTGGAGGGGGATCTGGGATGGAAGTTCAATAAACAGATTTAACCTAAATCAGTTAAGTCTGATTTAGCGCTCAGCATGAGAGCCAAGTCCTGTCCCCTCTCTGCCCAATTCGCAGTAAGCACAGGACCCCGGTGCCCTGTCCTCCAGTAAGTGCTTGTATCACTGGGTTAGAGAGTTGGTCCCTTCAAGGCCTAGTGAATGCTTCACAGAATCACGGAGAAGTCAGGCTGGAAGGGACCTCCATCGGTCATCTAGTCCAACCCCCTGCTCGAGACAGGGTCATCCCTACTTAAGCATTCATACAAACAGGAACAGCTTCAGCAAGAAAGGTCCAGCCACAAACATAATCCAATGCAATGGCGAAGCACTCT
Organism: Alligator sinensis; assembly: GCF_000455745.1. Lineage (NCBI taxonomy): Eukaryota > Metazoa > Chordata > Crocodylia > Alligatoridae > Alligator > Alligator sinensis. The sequence goes on from NW_005842121.1 coordinate 1,036,990, forward strand.
TTCCTGTCCATGGCAGGGGGTCAGAATTGATGATCTGCTCAGATCCCTTCTGACCCGACCAACTATGAAACACACTGACAGGTAAGAAAGACGGGTTCAAGATCTTACAGTCAATCAAGCAGATGAGGACTGGAAGCCACGTCTCCCATAGGAGTGCCCTAGCCAGCAAGCTATGGCGTCATCGCTGTCCTCTTGGTTCTGTGAGCAGTGCCCGAGTCCTTTTGGGAATCTAGCCTGGAAAAAAAGTCAAAATGCCTTGAAAATGCTAAGATCAACTGCTTTAATCACAGCTTTTTGCCACATTCACCCCAAATTTGCAGATGTCATTGGTGGGCTTGGAGCTTCACATTCCCATGTATAAGTAACTTGCTGAAAAGCTTCACCCGGCTCTACCTCTGAGAACAATGCTCACACGCACACATTAAGCCAAACATTTCCAATATGCACACCTCCTTAGCAGCTGGTTTCAGTACCATCGGCTGTCTCAAGTTCTCTTCCAGAAATGAAACTGAGACTCTCTCGCAGCACAATACCAGAACAGGGTAAAGAATGATCATGATCAAGAAGAGCACCAAAGGAAGGTCAGGCCATGTGCACCTCTGCCATCTACGATGTTCACTTCCATTGAACATCCCAGTGACACTTCTTAAATTACCAAAAGCCTTGAGATGCCCATGATGAGAAGGGGAGAAACATGCCTTAGAAAAATGCAGTCCAAGGTCTAGTCTGCTTCATTTGGAAGTCAGCAATCCCTCAGTACTGTACAAAGCTTCTCCAGCTAACCCACCACATACTATTGCAGACTGAGCAGTGAATCCCTGCTCCTGCTCTCGTGAAGTCAGCAAGCCCACAGAACCAGATCCTGCAAGATGTCAAACATGAGTGGTCCTCCTTCACAAAGTCCATCCATTGAACTTCCCAAGTGGGCAAAGGCCTGCAGGGCCAGGGCCATGATGTATGAAGTGCAGAGTACCTTTTGGACCCAGGGGTCCAAAGAGTGATCCGAACTTCACAAGAGAGTTTTGTTCAGCCGGGCCCTGGGAAGGGGTTCTCCTTCACTTCCAAAAAGGAAGGGCACTCAACAAACCAAGCCTACAACTGTAGCCCACCAGACTGGGACTTGGAAAATTCAGGTTTTATCTGCAACCAGCTCTAACACTATGTGACTTTTGCAAGTCGTTCCCCTGCTCCATGCCTCAGTTTCCCTTCTCATCCTTTACCTGGTCTACGTCATCTGTACGCTCATCAGGTCAGGGGCTGCCTCATACTGTGCTAAGCACTGTACAAATGCACAGTGGGATTCTCGTCTCCACCAAGGTCTCTGCAACACCAGAATTGTAACTCCTTTGCATGTTTTACTCCCCAGAGCATGCTTGTTTAAGCTTGCAACAAATTCCAATTTACACCTGAGTAAGGCACGCTAGAGGATCAACTCGATCTCATTAATGGCTTTTAAGTTCTCCTCTCACTTAACCACAAACGTATGTGTGTCAACTGCTACAGGTATATCATAAAATTAAAAGGTCACCAGGTCTAGCAAGTTAATACAGACAGTTGCCAAACACAAAAATATAATTAGAAGCAAAAACCCCAAAGTGCTTAAATCAAGATAACCTTCATATGCAAATGTATGAAACATGAATTAAAAAAAAAAAAAGTATCTCAAACATCTCATGCATATAAGAAACTCTGATTAGCTACCTGTGTGCACCGCTGTTCCATAGGGACCAGATTTTCAAGCACACAGCACCCCCAGCTGGAGAAGCATTTCGAAGAGTGCATGCAACTAGATTTTCCCCCGTTATGTTCAGCTTTTAGGGGGGAACCCAATCCCAGTGAAGGATGATGAACACTCCTGAAATCTAAGCCCTCAATACAATGATCATATGCATCCTATGTAACAGTGTAGTGTAACCGTGCCTTGGAGTACCACATCTCAGTACAAGAGAGGATGCATTAGAAGTGCTGCAGTATAAACGATCAATCAATTAACCAGCTGATACTTCAGCAACGTGCTCTCTGTGCTTTCCCAAAATAGCTGCTGAATTAGTATTTTACTCTTTCTTAATTATACACACCCAAGCCACATGTGCTGCTTTTAACAAATTCTCCCAGCGCAGTAAGTCTGGATGCCTGTCACCTTCGGTTACCAATAATCCTGATATTATGGCGATTAGGGAAGCTGGAAAAAATTTACCAGTTGTGCTGTCAGTTCAACGCATAATCCCCATGGATCCTGTGATAGCCAGGTGGTATCACGGGGATAGTGATTACATGCATATGAGGATACATTTCCCTAGCTTTGTGAGCAGCACTGTACCTAGACTCCTGGCGGCCCCGGGTGAACTTTTAGCATCGGGCCCCGCTTCACCAGAGATAATGATAAGAATAATCAGACAATGGGGGAAAAAAATGCCATTTTTAGGCCCTCTTTCTATGCGGGCCTCGGGCGGCCGCCCAGTTCACCCATGCCTGTATCCGGGTCTGTTTGTGATGTTATTCGATACAGGATGTTAACAGCTAAAATGCCAGGAGATTTACTCCAAGGTTCAGCAACAGCTACAGCTCCCAACCCTCTGGCCTTTGGTCATGAATCACTGCTAACTACGCCTGCGGTAGGCTGTTGAGTGAAGAGGTTTGCATCCCCAACACTGCTCTGCAATGCTGGTGTTTGCTCAGAGGCAAAATTCCCCTTGTTCCTGGTTGCCAGCCTCAGAGGCTCCTTGCCACCTTCTCCTCTCGAGGAATGCTGCCGCTACATTGCACTGCCGCCCCCTCATCCTCCCCACAAAAACTCCTGCCACGATCGGGAGGCTCACACCGACTCTAAGAGGCAGAGTACATAGCCTTGAGGGCGATCATTTGACTTCTAACATTTCTATGGGACTAAGCAGCAGCTGTGGGGCCCAACTTCCAAGAAAGCCCAGCATCCAGCTTGGTAACCTCTCTTGAAAATTTGGTCCTGATGAGATTAAGCCTTGAATTCAAACTTTCAAAACAACCCAAACACATGCAAAGACTGAGCCCAGATATAGAAAGCTTAAATCTCAGACGGAAAAAAAAATCTCTCTGATTACTTTAAACAGATGAAAGTTAGGGAGAGGACAAGGCAGTACAGAAAGCTCCACTGACCCAAGTCCGATAGCCAGCAGGAGAAGCTATTACAGCATCAGCTACCTGTTTCCACCAGATAAGAGCTTTCCTTCCCTTCGCCAGGCCCTAAGAGATGACAGGTCCAGTTTGTGCAGTCACGGTTCGACGTTTGACACTTGGAGAGCACCCAAAGAGTTCTGGCCCGTCGGGCTGCAGGAAGGACACAGAATCGCTCAGGAAATGTTACAGATTTTGCAGAGCCTGAGTGGAAACCATGGAGTTCAGCGCCAAAAATGCCCTAAGCACTAGGCTTGTGCAAAGCAGCTAGCATTCGCTTTCGATCTCGCCGATTTGGAGGACACGGATTCGATTCGATGATTCAAATCACTGTCCCGATTTGATTTGGCAGAATCTGATTCGGAGATTCTATCGCCCAGGCCAGGCGCATCTCCCTCCCGCTCTCCCAGCCTGGCAATGGCTGCCCCGCCTGCCCCAGCTCCAGGCCCTTGTTAACAAAAAGCCCTGACTCACCGGGTGCTGCTTGGCAGGGGGTGATCCTGCACAAGCCCCCCGACCTCCCCTGCTCCCCCAGCCCTGCCCACGGGTGTCCCGCCTGGGCCAGCTCCAGCCCTTTAAGAAGAAAGAAAAAAAAAAAGAAAAGAAAAAACCCCCGCACTCACTGTTCCTGCTGGTAGGGGGCGATCCCCTCTGCCCCACACCATGTGGGGAGCTCTACACGAGCCCCCCAAAACCCCAAGGCCGCACCAGGAGCAGTAAGTCCAAGGGCTTTTCTTGTTTGTTTTTTTTCTTAAAGGGCCAGAGCTGGCCTGGGCAGAGCACCCATGGGGGGGCTCATGGCAGAGCCCCCCATGCAGCATGGGGCGGTGGGGGGCAGCAGGGATCACCCCCCACCCAGCAGCACCCGGTGAGTAAGGGCTTTTTTTTAAAGTACCGAGCTGGGGTGGGGGGCAGCCATGGGGGGGCTGGGGGGAGAGGG
>NW_005842121.1:1041089-1045891 GCF_000455745.1 Alligator sinensis
TCTCCTCCCCCCCTCCCCCACCCCTAGTACTTACCAGCTTGGAGTCAGCTGCAGCTCCCTGCTGCAGCCACTGGGGACTGCCCAAATCACCAAAGCTCTGCGAATCTTTTCTGAAGATTCGGAGAGCTATGAATCTATTCGGACCTTTAAATTGGTCCCCGATTCTAGTCGGATTTGGAGATTCGGCCACCGAATCAGGCTGAAGCTTCGCACAGCCCTACTAAGCAGGTGTCCGAGCCACAAACAGCCATGTGTCTGGCTCCTCCCACACCACAGTCCTGCTTCAGCCAATTCCACCAGACTGAGCACGGGACAGCTTAGAGCAAAGCATCTCCTTTGCTCATCCTGGAAGACCATTCTTTATGGTGCCCTACAGGTAAGTAGAGGCAGGTGTACCAGGCTCCACCTGCCTTGTCTCACTTTGGTTTGGTTCACATCAGGAAAAGGCAGAGGCCATCCTTACTAGGGGGAAGAGATCCTTGCAAAGGTCTGGTGAGCTCAGTCAGGGGTAGACACCAATGAGCTTAGCCACTAGAGAAGCCCAACAGCAACTGGGGAGTTGCACCAGTCCCCTGCTCTGAGTCAGGTGTAGGTAGGGTGGGTGCAGGGGGGAAACCATGCCCTTGACCACCCTCACTTCCCAGGCCCAGAGAGGGGTATCAGGCAGCAAGCCCCATGTCCCACCCTCCCATGTTGGAGGTGCAATTGGAGCCCCCCTGCTTGCTATCACAGGCACTACCAAGCACACCAGGGCCCTGAGGCTGTTGTGTGTGCACCCAACTCATGCTCATTTTAGGCCTGGAGACTCTCCAGTCAGAGGAGCCTTTGGGGACTGGCTGAAAGGCTTCACTGCTGTGGCCCATGGGTAGGGCACAGCCATGCAGCCTTGCCCTGAGCAGCTTCTACCATCCTTGACAGGCCATCAGGATGTTGTGGGGCAGGGCTTTCCAGATGAATCTCAGAGGAGTTTGAGGGGAGACTCCAGGAAATGAACTGTCACCATCATGGGCTGAAGTACCAGGCTCCTTGTTCCCTCCCCAGCCACCGGCACCTCCTCACTCCTGCCCCCTGAAGCACCACAAACAGGGGGCTAAAGCCGTGGGGAGGTTGCACCTGGGCTTTGCCAGCACAGCACAGAGCCCCTGCCCCGTCAGGGCTGGGCCGGCTGGTGAAGTGCTCCATGTACTGCTCCTACCTCCTTTCACCATCCTCCCTGCAGCAGTGCCAGTGCACCATCCTTCAGAGCCCGTTCTCTGTCCTTTCCTGGCCTTTCCAGTCCTCTTTCCTTCCCTGTCTTCCCTTTACTCCCTCCCTCATGCACCCTCCTGCTTTCTAACTCAGCTGGTCTCAAGCGGTGCGTCTACACATGCATTAATGCACTTTAGTTAACACACATTAACTCTAGTACTTCCATTGTGAGGTACTAGGAAAGCACTCATTAGCCTGTTTTAATGTGCATTAACTAAAGAGCATGGCTTTTTTAGTGGTGGTTTATTGCACATTAAAATAATGCGCATTAAAGTGCATGTGTAGATGCACCCAGGGTGATTTGGCACTGGAAAGCTTCAGACTGCACCCTTATGCCCTCAGTCCTGGTTTGGCTGTATTGCTACCTTACCCAGAGGTGGCCAGCGTGAGGCAAGGCCCAACTGAGACATGGCACTGAAGGTTTCACTTGGGGATAGCTAGTCCCAGCTAAAACCCCAGGACCTTCTCTCCCCTGGGGACTGACACTGATAAGGCTCCTACCAGCCCGCTTAGTACTTTATCCCCCTGTGAATTCCCTAGTTAATCCAGTCAGCTTGCTCGACATTGGTGGCCTGCAGCTTTTCTGCAACTGCTTTCTCCTCTCAACGGCCTATTTCTCCCTGCCAGCCCCTACTCAGCTGTGTCTTTTTCTCTTAAAAAAAATAGGGGCCCTTGCTACAGCTGGGATCTGAACTTCTGCACAAACTTCAGCTTTGCTAATCAAACTCAGGAAGTGGGGGACTGATTGCAGGCCCTCCAAATAGCAGGGCCTAGCTCCATGACACCAGCAGGCTGCGGCATGGACCCCCATATAGCTTTTATGAAAAGAAATATGCTTGTCCCACGATGCTCAGATGGCTTGGGGGCCTTCGCCTTGCATAAGAATTGAGTGAAGCGTTGTGCAGGCCACGGATACTTCGGGAATGGCACCTGTAGATGAAGGCAACTGGCTTGATACTCCCTTCTATGCATTTATGCAAGACAGCAAGGAGAGCCTGGTGTTACAAAAGCTCTTTAACCATATCCCCACAAGGATCTTTGTTGTCTGCGGAGGAAAAAGCAGTGCACTGCAGCAGCCCAAAGGAAAACCAGATACATGTTGCATCAACTTTAAACTCACGCTGCCTGAGCATCACATTTCCTCCTCCCTCCTGAGGGATGTACAGGTGCAAGCAGCCATGGAGACCATTACACAGCCCCCTAAATTTCCACAAAGTTAAAGAGATTGTGTGTGCCTCCCAGCCCTGGATCCTGAAATTTATTAACACGGTACTAGATGTCCCCAAGAACGCTGCCTGCCAACCCTGTTCCCACTCTCTAAAACTGCATTATAAATCATACACCGAGAGAACACCCTGAATGCTAAGAGCCTGAAGTTATGGCGATGATAAGAGTTGCCAGGAAGAATAACTGATCCCCCTCCCACCCCCAGCAGAAGTGCTCAGACATGCTAGAGCCACTGTCCTGTTCAGACGCATCATTACTGTGCAAGACATAATGGAATATGTTTATAGGAGCAATCATCTCCTCAGCATTGGTTGTTAACACAATTAATGAATGGTTCATTGGTTTATAGCCCAAGGTGATACTGAGGCTTGTAACAAGGAAGGTTTAGTAAAAGATAATTTCTTCCTTCCGAAGCCTGATACGACTAAGATGAGGGATAAATGTAGATTAAGGAAATAATAGTTTAAGAGAAAATGAAGCTTTTCAGAGGGGATGAAAAATTATAAGAGTAAAAGCCAAAAGCCAGTGCTGCTAGCGAGCCCCAAGCCTCCCTGGTTTGAGGCTTTTAGAAGGGTTATTAATTGGGATTATTAGTGTTTTGGTTCCTCCAGATGTGGTGCAATTGTTTAATTATTTCCCTTACATGGGCAGGGTTGGTAAGACCCATCCCTACAGGGCACAGGCCATTGGGATTGCACCCGTGCTAGCGGGGCTGAGTGCAATCCAAAGCAGCTCTGCTCTGCGGCTGATGGAGGTGCCTCCTGTGGCACAAACCACCTCTTTTGCTATGGAGCAGGGGTGGCTACACACTGAGCGGCCTCCTGGGGTGTCCATCATAGCCTTCCCATCCATCATGCATTACGTTTGGGGGAAGCGTGCCACCCCAGCCTGCTCTTCGGAATAGCTTCCTTATCCCCTCTGCTCACCAGGACATGGATGTGGTCGTTCTAAGCGTATCGCAAAATCAGTACCAGGGGCTGCTGTACAAGGCAGCCAAGTGTGTCCATCTGAGACAACACAATCAGGATACTCTCCCACTCCCACCTGGAAAGCCTTCATGTCCAGTGAGGGGGGATGACCCGAGCTGGGAAGAACTGCAAACAGCTGTACCCCCAGGCTAGAGATGGCTGATTTGCAATGATGGGGGAAATTAATTTTTATCCACACCATTACCCCTTGAGCAGGCAACCCCAAGGCCTTGGGACAGGCCCACGGCCATTGTCAGAGGGAAATAGGAGCTACAGAGCCGGGGCAGGGTAGTTAGCTGGTCCAGGATGGACCCTGCTGCACACGGGTAGCTCTGGGAGCCCTGGTACCATCCAGCTGCCTCCACCACTGGTGCCCCAGGTCCGCAGCCGTCTCCCCCTCTACCGGCTAGCTGAGACGGGCCAGGAGAGCCGCCACAAACTCGGGGTCAGCAAACGCCTCGTGCACCATCTGCTGATGTGCCAGTCAGCTGATCCACCACAACGCATCCAGGGCCTTGGCCCCTTTATCAGCTCCACTTCACAAGATCGGGTCTCAGCTCCTGCCTGGCATGCCAGCCAAGGGGATGCTGCATCTTTCAGGATTGGACCCTTTACATGCAAGCACCTCAGAGAGGAGCCCGGTGCACATGGCAGCAAACAGTTCAGCAACGTCTGCACGTACCCGGGGTCCATCTTTCTCAGGGGTGGCCATAGCCTCAGCAGCACCCCTGTTTTGCTGCAGTCCGCAGGCCTGCCCCTCAGCAAAGCGCTGCCAGGGAAAACTCGCTCTCATTTGGGGCTGCTGCCGCTGCCTCCCAGGAGAGATGAGTGGAGCAAGAGAGCAATGCCCTCAGAGACCCCAGGCCTCAAACAGGTCAAGAGGCAATGTAATGGTGAGGGGAGGAGGTAGAAATCCCAAGGCTTCTGGAGAGAGGAGCCTCTCTCGCAGGAGTAGAGAGCCTAAAAAGGGGAAGAGGGGACAGAGCACAGCAAAGAGCAGGCGGCACCAGCCAAGGGGATGAACAGCAGCAAGGACGACGAAGGGCTCCGTCCGCCCAGACTCCGGGGAACTCCGGCACTGGAGACTTCTGCAGCTGAGCGAACGCATGCAACAGGGAGAGACTTGTCATTTCAGGTTGGCTGGCCGTTTCTGTGGCAAGCCCATTTCCTCCCGAAGTGCACGCTAGTGCCCAGCACACCCCACGGAGCGGCACGCTGCCCGACACCCCTCAACCCTTGCAGTGCTGCCACCCTGCAACGAAGCCTCCAGCAATCACGGCCAAATCGGGCACAAGGGGAACGCGTCTTCCAAAAAGCAAATGCGCACACAGCTACAGGAGAGTAGGGAACTCTGGGTTT
>NW_005842121.1:1045964-1050786 GCF_000455745.1 Alligator sinensis
TTCCCTACATAGAAAGCCACTTCTCCACCAGCTTGTGGCACCCTGCAAATGCCTGAATGGAGACAGGGGACTCTGGGGCTCAGTCTTGTGTGGACAAGTGGCTATTCATTGCCAAAAAAGACAAGAGTTGCAGGCAGGCATGGGGCGCACACACCTGCCTCCGGAGCTGAACCACGGGCAGACCCGTGGTTATCCAAATAGCAAGAGTGCCACCTGCAGCCCAGTAGCCAGCGTCTGCTTTGTCCGATTCCTCCCTGCACTAGAAGCAGCCCTGGCTCAGCTTGCAAAGCCGGGTATTTCCAGCTTTCAGCACCCAGAGCGGTCATCGTCCGGAAAGCCTGGACGTGCCGCATACTAAATTGCTACTGGACAGCTGGCCCCTGAATGCAGGTGCCTCCACTTCTGAAAACATCTGCTTCAGCAATTGCACAGACATCACCAAGTGGGGTCACCCTGTGGTCCCCTGAACCCAGTGCCCTTTCCAAATGGTACCCAGCAGCGGCTTTAGAAGAGGGCTGTCCAAGGGCCAGGGGAGGAAGGGGACACCGGAGGAGAGAGGGGGAGCCCAGAGACCCCAGCTGCTGGTGCAGCCAGAGCAATGGCGGGGGAAGCCCCAAGGCCACAAATTGATTGATTTGGACAGCCCTGATTTAGAGGCCCAGGGGCAGTAGATAGGTATGGGGTAATGCCCCTAACTGTAATAGCTAGAGACTGGCTGAAGCCCTGAATCATGAGGTTTTATCATGAATGGCTGAAGCTCTGAATCATGAGGTTCTCTCTCCTGCCCCAGCACTCCTCCTGTTAGCTTTGTTCTCATCCAGACCTCGTTGAATCAACCAGTTTTGGGTCCTAGCAGTGCACTGAATGCACTCCCGCTGGGATTTCTATTTTGTTAGGCACAGACAAAACCTCGCCCGTTCAATTGCCTGAGAACAGACAAGGGGCAGCAGGCAAGCCATGGGGTCCGAGCCCTTTCCACCTCTGGGAAAGGTCGAGATTGCAAGAACCCCTGTGCTTTTACTGTGCTAGGACCAGGACGAAGGGGTGTTGAAGACCCTTGCTCCTGGTTCGACCCATCTGAATGTGTCCCATCATTGCAGCACACTGCTCCCTTGCTCGGGGAGGTGATAGCCTCTCATACCTGTGGGGTGGCGAGTCAATTGGCAGGGCCAGATTTCCATGGCCTTCCAGTGCTCCTTGGCAAAGCTGGGGGAAGGAGGGTCTGGATCTTGACAGATCACACCTCTCCCCCCAGGCATGGTAGCAGGCCCGCAGGCCACGCTGGCAGCCAGTTCCAGGTAACTGTTTGTCATTAGCAAGACCAGGTGTTTATAACCCCGTCTACATGTCCCCCACAACACACCAGCATGGGAAGGCCAGGGAAATCCCAACTCAGCATCTTGAGTTCACTGGAGGAGGAAAGGAAGAGACTGATTTAACCAAGGGCAAGGCGAACTGAAACGAGGAAGTCATGATAATGCAAGCAGCGTTCTCGCCTTCTCCTCTGCTTCGGTTTCTCTACGCTGGAGTACTGCCCATGATGCCCGCCAGCCTGCTCCAACTAGCACACCCACCACACAGATCAGTGCCAAGAGCAGACACAAGTCTTCCCGTGGAAACAAGTAGCGGGGTCAACCATCTCTTCAAGGGCATTAGCTGAACTTGGACATCACACACCCAGCCACAGCTGCAGACTGCTCCGGGCTGCGTGCACATCCCCCCGTCCAGTATATCCCCTTCGTGTTCACCCCAGCAGACAAGTCTCAGCTACTCCAGTCTCCTCCCTAGCCAGGAGCAGTCCCAGGGAGCCACCTCACAGGATGCATTCAGCACCAGGGAGATTCAGAGCTGGGACCTCGTCCTGCTCCAAGTGAACTCCAACCTCTCCGTCTCGCCCTCAGTCTGTTAGCCCCTAATGCAGCATTGCCTACAAGGAAGGAGCGGGGCATGCACTGCGCAAGGGGCTGCACTTACAGGTGTCGTCTGTGCCCCTGCAGAGCTGCTGACAAGATATAACTGGCACCTGAAACAAGGAAGCAGGTAGGACAGGACCAGGGGATGGGGAAAACACATAAGAAACTGGTCCTTGCAACTAGCTGGGACTGTAGTAGCTCCCACCTGCTTGGATTTCATTCTGCCCTTGAATCAATGCTGTGCTGAGTCTGCTCCTCATCACGCCTCCCCAGCTGCCTCCCAGTAACAGCCTGCTTTACCCACCCAGCAGGAGCTGCTGCCTCTCTCCCTGCTGAGACAAAATCCCCTCGCCTTGCATTAGCTTCAGGAAATTGCCAGGCCTGACCTCTGCCATGCCTGGACAGCAGGCTTCTCCCTCGTGTCCGCATCCCCCAAGCCGAAGGCTGCAGGGCAGAATGCACACAGTCTGCAACATGCAGCTGATTCTTCCCAGGAGATGATTGCACACACAGGCCGCTGCTGCTTTGACATCTGGGTACATTTTTCCCCAGTCTGCCTGATTTTCTACAGCTCTCCAGTGCAGGGAAGCTTTTTCATCGTGCTCTCTACCTTGGCACACTGAATGCCTTGAGGAAATGGTCTTCAGAAATAACATCCCGGGAAGCCCCCTGGGAACACACCAGCCCAGAGACTATTTCATAGGTCGCATAGACATTAGGGCTGGAAGGGACCTCATAAGATCATCGGGTCTAGCCCCCCGCCCAAGGGGCAGGGAGTCAGCTAGGGTCAAAGGATCCTAGCAAGATAAGCATCCAAGTGTTTCTTAAAAATGTCCAGAGTAGGGGCTTACACCACCTCTGGGGTGGGAGTCTGTTCCAGGTCTTGGGGGCTCAGAGAGCAAAGAAGTTTTTCTTTATGTCCAACCTAAAATGGTTTTGCAGGAGTTTGTGACCGTTGGACCTTGTCATCCCGTGGCGTGCCCTGGTGAACAGGCGTTCCCCCAGATCCTGATGCACACCCCTGATGTACTTACAGGCTGCCACCAGGTCCCCCCGGAGCCTGCGCTTTTCCAGGCTAAAATGTCTCATGGCTCTCAGCCTCTCATCATAAGGCCTATTTCTTTTGCCCTCTGATCATGCACGTGACTCACCTCTGGACTCTCTCAGGCTTCTCTACATCCTTTTTAAAATTGTGGAGCCCAGAATTGGATGCAGTACTCCAGCTGCAGCCTCACCAAGGCTGAGTACAGCGGGAGGATGACATCCTCGGTCTTGCTCGAAATGCACCGGTAGATGCACGCCAGAGCTTTGTTCGCTTTGCCGGCTGTGGCATCGCATTGGTGGCTCACGTTCATCTTGTGGTCAGTCATGACCCCCAAGTCTCTTTCGGCAGTGGTGCTAGCAAGTGTAGCATCGCTGAGCCTATAAGCCTATCAAACAGCAAGAGACATGGGAAGGAAATTTGGGGCTGCTGATTTAGAGAAGACTGCAGAGGCGGCCAAATGCAAGCATCCAGGGACTACAAAGAACAAGGTCACGGCATCTGTCGGCTCAAGCTGCTCCTGCAGTCTGCAATCATTTGAAACATACGGAGCAGTCCTCAAACCACAGAGGTTTTCATTTGCAGAGAAGCAAAGTCTCAGAAACCAGCCCAGACACACACGAAGTATCCTGATGGGTTCATTGCACAAGACCGAGGGGTGTAAGGTTCTGGCATTGTGCACAACATCAGAGTTCGTGTTTAACAGCCAGCTGCAGGCCTGCCTGCTCAGGACAGCTTTAGACATGCTACCACAACCCTAGTTTGCACTTGTGTTCAGTCACCTACTAAAGAAAAAGCTAAGAGCAATAAACTAGCTCTCTGCTGGCTGGAGCCCAAGCTATGTGGTAGCATGCCACTCACCTGCCAGGAAACTAGACTCTCTGCAAGAGCCTGAATGTATATGCAACCCTTCTGCCAGGCACTGGCCGGCAGCACAAGGGCCGCGCTCAATTTTTGGGGTACTACATTTATTGACTTTGCCTCGAGCCCCCACCCAGAAATCTGGGAACACTAAATTAATGACTAGGGTGCCCTGCATGAACAACTCCCCCTCTCCACACAGCCAGTTTAACCAAAACAGATTTAACACAGAAAACAGAAGATGCCATGTGACACACTACTAACTACACAACATAGTCTACAGGTAGCGCTGTGCCAAGGGAAATGGCTTAAGAGCGCGAGTCCTTCAGCGCTGCAAGGGGCCCCTCAGGCTAGGGACAGACATTACACACAAACCGGTTTAAGTGATCAGAAACTAGTTTAAACCTGTAACAGAACAGAAGTTCAGTGCACATAAACCAGTTTCAAAATGGCTGAAACTGGTTTGAGATGAACCTGGTTGAATGTAGTATCAGACTTAACTGATTTGGCTCAAACCAGTGTATGCAATCTCTGTCCCAGACCCCTTCCTGGTTTAACTTAAACCAGAGTCCCCCAGCATCCCAGCATTCTCTCTGGGCTGGGCTCTCTCTTCCAGCCCAGCCAGGCTGGCTCCACCCCTCTACTCCCCAACCCAGCAGGACATACAGGGGCGGGAGTCTGGCTTCCCACTAGCAGGGACCTGAGTCAGGTCTGCCAGGCAGAGGCAAAGGGGGCATGCAGGGGGATTATTCCCCCTCCACCCCCAAAGGACCGCAGCAGGGTCGGCCTGCCCTGGCTGCCACCACGTTCCCTGCTTGGGGCAAGCAGCGGAATAAGCCCCCTCTGCCAGACATCGGAGGGAGGAGGAAATAACCCCTGTGCCCCCACTCAGCTGCTGCATATACAGTATAGCCTCATAAATCCGGATACCAAAAATCCAGTATTATCCAAAATCCAGCACTCTCCCCCCCCCCCCCCCACACACCCCCCCCCGGGGCCGCCGCGC
>NW_005842121.1:1050870-1053236 GCF_000455745.1 Alligator sinensis
TAGGCCCCCTCCCCCAGGCCTGCCTGCCACTACCCGTTCCCTCCCCACCCCCTCGCTCCGCGACCGGCCACCGCACCAGTTTCAAAAATCTGGCATTTTCAAATTTCTGGCAAGTGCTCGGTCCCAAGCATGCCAGATTTATGAGGTTATCCTGTATATAAATAAAACATGCTAGGTATTAACGTGAGCCTGCAGGATGGATTAGATAGACAGAATATACTGTATACATAGACATGCTAGGCTCTCTCTCCCCCCTGCCCTTCAGTTGTATTCTCCTGATCCTTTTTGTCTGTCTTCTCCATAAACTCCCCCACCCATTGCTCAGGTTGACAGAGCCCTGGAGCCCAGCCAAGGACCACCTCTATTCTAATGCCTTGAGGTGCTGAACAGTCTCTTTATAAATTCCTTCCTCTTAGCTCTGTTAGCATCACAGAGGGCAAATTGTCAAGGATGCACCTGTCCTATTCCACAGTGGAGTGCTTGCTGGTGATGAATGGTTCGCTCCTCTGCCGCTTAATAGCAAAACCTCTTTTGCAGGACCAGCTATCAGCAAGTTCAGGCTGTACAGAGCTGGGGACTGTGCCTGAATACTTCTGTGGCATGCCGTTATGAGCAAAAAATAGATCCCCTTAGCTCCAAGAACATGCCAGGGCAAGTGTGAAGCAAGCGGCTTCCCAAATGCACCCCACAGGGGGGGGATTTTGAGAATACAAATAAATGTGCAGTGAAAACCATAAGTCAGTATTGAGAGCACTCTAGATACATATCGGGATACTCAAGATACAAATAAGGATAGGTTGACTGATTTCACAGCTCTGTTTTTCCCAGATTTTGAAGGTGCCTGATCAGAAAGTAACATCAGCATTTGTAACACTGGAACAGCACACATTTTGCACTGAATAAGGGTCTAGTTTTACTGTGGTTGCATGAGGCGAAATCACTTCCCTCCTCCTTAGCAGGCTGAATGAAAATAAATTAATACAAATAATAATAAAAAATATTAGGTACTTCTAGAACAGAGGATCTCAGAGCAGTTGTCCAAGATTTAAACCGCATTGCACTCATCCTACACACGAGTAAACTCAAGCTCTGAAAGCCTAATGATTTCACCCAGGAAGACTTTGACTACCTCAGTATTTCTACCAGTAATCCTTCCCCCCCTTGCCCCGCCTGCCAACACGTGCTTCTAGTGAAGAAAACTCCCCTTGGGACATCACTTTCCAACTCCCAGTTTGCTGTCAGGAGTCACAAAGGCCAAGTTTGCTCAGACAAGTCCATCTCTGCCCCTAGGTAGAAAAAAAAAGGCCCCTCACTTAAGATTGGTTGCTTTTTTTTTCTTTTTTTACAAATTCAGGAAATCACCACTTCAGTTCCCCAAAAAGAACTAATACCATAAGCACATTTCTCACCACATAAGCCACGTTCCTTATGAAAAGGTAACACTCCAACTCCATGGTCTACCTCCCAGTGATACAAAACTAAGGGCAAATGATAAAGACTTTTAGTTAGGTTACACGTAGCACTGGCAATGCACAGGGGGTGCCTGCGGGTGCACATGCACCTTCTGAGATTGGCGGTGCACCCCCTGACAGAAGCACCGCTGACACTTGTGGGTGGTCACCACTCATCACATACCCCCCCGCCGCCGACTGCCGCGGCTGCCTGCAGGAGCTCCCCACTCTCTACCGCCAGCCTCTGGAGGCTTGCACCATTCATGACACGTAGTACAATTCTGCTGGCCTTTAATTCCCCACTAGCTATAACAAACCATTCCCCTACACCAGAAACATCAAAGCACTGTAACCAAACGAATCAAAATGTCCACATTGGGACATGGGCAGAGGGATATGGGGTACCCAACATGCTAACAAGGCCTGGCTCAATCTCTCTCTCTCCTAATTCACCAAGTGATGGCAGCAGACATCCTGTCCCTCCAGAATGCAGGGCTTGAGAAAAATTCTCATGACTTTTCAGCACAATATTTGTAGATAAAAAAAGTGCCCTCGAATTTTGTTCTGTTCCAGTTTGAAGTTTCTTTCCAGCCCTGTCTGAGAGGGAATCCATTGCTGAAAGATACTTAAAAACTATGGACCAAAGATTAATGGTTTAATTCTCCTACTTTATTCTGCAAATACAGCTCTTTTACAAACCTACTGCCCTTTCCCCGAAGGACACTCTTTTCACATACGTTTTACACGATGGGTATGTAGCATATCAAAACTTCTTATAGCGCCTGAATTATTGAAAGACAACTGAAGACTTACGGCTCTTGAGAGTGCAGAAAAGGTAACATCTCAAACTCTTTCTTCAGATGTCAAGCTAGAGAGCTCTTTAATGTCTCGGGATCTCTGAAGGAATGACGGCAA
>NW_005842121.1:1053267-1081581 GCF_000455745.1 Alligator sinensis
GTTACACACTAGAGACATCTAAAGCACCCACTCAGACTTCCTGAAGCCATTTGAAAATGAACAGGCCTTGACAGCTCTACCAAGGTTTGAGATACAAAGCAACTGCTGTTTACCCATCGCCAGCCTAGCTCCAAGTTCAGAAGCAGTCTGGTCTCAGAGAGGCTAAAACACCTGGATGCAAGGTAAGTGCACCTTACTGACCTGCAGAATGGAAAGCAGTAACTCCAAAAAGATCCAGGGATCAGAGTGGACAAGCAACTCTAAATGAGTTCATTATGCCATGTTGCAGCAGGGCGCTGCATGGTGTAACAGGGCGCCATTACAAGGGGAAAAAAAGTGGACAGGACCCTTTACAGAGGAACCAGATAGGCTGGAGAAGCACAAAAGCAGCATAAAGGAAGGGCTCAAGCAGCAAGGCAAGAGCTCAGGCTGAAGCAGGGCGGAAAAAGGCGGGGGAGACCTAGGAGGACTGGCTGGGGTAAAGCTGGAGGAACTAGAGGAAAGCCCAACAGGTCCCCCAAAAAATGCCAGCTGGATGCTAAGCCTGTTCACAAGGACTGAGACTCGGGCTAGTCTGGGGGAGAGCCCAGAAGATTTACCAGAATAAGTAAGGATCAAAGCTAAAAGGGTGGCAGACATGGGGCACCAATGAAAACCTCAAACCTTATCAAACTAGGTGCTCCATCTCTCCAGATAACTGCTCACCTAGTAAAACTAAGGCATGGCAGGAAAGATTAGCACCTGATGAGAAGGGCCGGCGAGGATAAAGCAGGGGGTGCAAGCAGCAGTGCACTGGGAGCCAGGGGAAGGTGCAAGGTGCTACACACAGGAATAGAGGGTACGGTTCTGGGGGTGTTCTTACCTCCACACATCACAATGGGGACCCTGAATTATAGAACTGCTCAGGGAGATTTCCAAACATATGTTGAAAAATTGGAGAAGGGGCTGAAACACATCACTAGAATGATTTGAGAGCTAAAAATATTCCTTCAATGAGGGCCTTAAGGGCTGGGGCTTGGCAAGAAAGTTTTCCTATCCTGTGAAAATTGCTGAGATTTAAAAAGCAATATATCCTATTCCACATAATGATGAAACATAGGTATGGATTTATGGAAATTGAGGCAGCTGCCATCTGATTTTGCAGTCCGAGCACAGCACCTGGTGCCATTTTCAGGGTGAAGCGTGGCAGATCCCCCCACACTTCTGATTGGCCAAGGGACCCCAGAAGTCTCACCCCTCCCCAAAGATTGACAGATGGCCCTAAACCAGGGCTTGCTAATGTGTCAATCAATGGCTTCCACCAACTTGATCAGGGGATTAAACCCATGGAAGCCATTAATTGTCATGTTAGCAAGCAATCTAGGATTGGGCTAATGGCTTCTCCATGTCAGGAAGTGAGGCAGCTCCTTGCACAGTGTTGCCAAAGTGCATAGGCACCCCAGCAGATGGGCAGGCAGGCAGGCAGTGCTGGGCATTTGCAATGCAATGCAGTTAAAAATGTGGCGGGCTCACCAATCCTTGATCGAAGCACCAGGCTTGGAGAATCTCAAGTCTGATTGGTGGACTATTCCTACCAATTAGGGAACTTGTGGGGAGGGACTTTCCCCACCAATACCCAGGATGAGGTAAAGAGTCCAGACCTGGTTGCGAACCAGCTCCATCTCACCCTGATTGGCCCATTTACAATCCAGGGGTGGAGCCTCTGGAAGGGATGAAAGGACAGCGTGCCCAGCATGGAAAAGCTGCTATGGGGGATGGAGAAGAGGATGGGCAAAGAAGAGCTGGTGCAAGCTAGCCAGCAGGGTGGGGGCAGCACCCCAAAGAGCCCAAAGACCCCTCTTCACTGGATGGGAGTGGTGAGAGACCACTTCCCCAGCCCCACTATGGGGAACGCAGTGTCGGTACATGGCTCAGTGCATGGAGCAGGGACCCTGGGAGCCACTCAAGGCAGCTCAGGTCTACAACCCATGGCATGCAGCCAGGCACATGGTACACAGGTGGTGCAAGGAACAGTCCAGGAGCGGGCCAGGGCCCCGGGAGCTGTTCAAGAGAGCTCAGGTCCCCCACCCCTGGCAAGCAGCTAGGACACAGCATCAGCAATGTGGTCTGGAGTGGTTCAATCGGAACTGGGATCCTGAAAGCAGCTCTGGATGGCTCGGGTCCCTAGCCCCCGACACGAGGCCAGGTACTCAGTGTAGAAGGCACTGCATGGTGGGTCCCCAAGCCAAACTGGGCCCTGGGACCATGCTAGGCAGCTCAGGCCCCCAACCCTGAGCAGAAGGCAAAGCTCTGGGACCACATGACAGTGCTTGAAGCAGGCGGGCGGCCCGGAAGGGGTCAAAGGCCCAGGAGGCTCCTGCAAGTGAGGAGCAACCCACCAGAGGGGCCAAGAACCATTCTTTTGGGCCCCTGGAGTCATGAGTTACCTGGAAAAGGGGTTTCCCATAGGGGAGTCACCTCGGGTTTGTGAGGCTGCCTATTGGAGGGGAAGCCTAAGCAAGAAAAGGGCTCCCCAAGCTTGGGTTTTCTTTTGGAGTGATCCCTTTGGGGTTGCAGTAGGCCTGAAGAGCACTGGGGATTTTCCCCTACCACTGAATGCAGAAGCATGGCCAATGCCCTAGGACCAGCTGGGGCCTTGGGGAAGTTGAAAAATTAAGTTTAACTTGTTGATGATGTGCCTTATATTTTGAGAGAAATATTATATTTTCACCTTTCTGTGCAACTCCCCTTGTCATCCTGAGCATGTTCTGGCCGCCTGGACTCTGTTGGGATCCTGTTCCTCTGAGGAAATGCACCACCCCAAGTCAGTTCCCAAAGTGTTAGCTGCAGAAAAACCATGGCTGGCAACTGTTTGGAGGAGGGGAAATGAGGGATGCAGGTTCAAAGCTTCCCTGGCTGATAGAGGCCTACAGCACAGGACTCCACTCCCTCAGCAAGTGCCCTAACCACTAGGCTAATGGACCAGAGGGGGGGAAGTGTCCTTGTACTTCTCTTCCTTAACCCTTCACCATGTTACCAGTCATGTTTTTTCTTCAATTTAATACTTTAGGGCTTTGCCAGAGGCAATATACTTTGCTGGGAATAATAGCACCACAAGACATGGTGAAGGGCTGGAGTTGATCTTTTCTGAGCATGCTCAGAGAATGAACTGGGTGGTGCTGGGAGGAGGGCGGTATACAATCTGAGTAAGTAGCCTTAAATGCCATTCCCCTAGCCGACATCCACCTAGGAGCGCTTGCATGGCTATGTCACTGTTCAGCAAGATGTGGGGTAGCAGGAAAGCTTCCAGTGAAACCAATGAATGCCTGGGTGGGGAGTGGGTTGGCATCTCCCAACAAACCCTGGTTTCAGTAAAAAGAAGAAGAATCCCAAGCAGATCGATTAAGAGTCTGTTCAGCACCAAAAAATGAAATAAAAAGAAGACTGACAAGTGACTTGGCTGTAGCACATAAGTACCTTTATGGGGTGAAAATACCAAGTGCCAGTTGGCCTTGTATGCTAGAGGAGATGGATTTAACAAGAAGCAATATCTGGATGCTAAAGCCCAAACACATTCAAACTGGAAATTGGATCAAATCTTTCCAGCAATGAGGGTAGTTAGCAGAAGCTACCAAGGGCAGCGAAGGATTCTCCTTCTCCGGATGTCTCCAAAAATCAAGCCTGAGTGCCTTTTCTGGAAGATCATCAGAAACAAACTCCTGGACTCTATAAGGAAGAATGTGGTAAAAAGGAATGGCTTGTGACAGAGACATCAGACTACATGATCTAATAGTCCCCTCTGGCCTTTAACTCTGAGTTTATTAGGGGAAATAACATTATTTGTAGCAAATACCCTGGAAATGACAGTGTATTTCTAACTAATAAAAATAAAATGACTCCCCAAGGCCTCCAGCATAAAGCATAAGCATCCATGGATACAGTTGGCCGTAGAGTTACCAGATTAACAGAAAGAACCAACAACCCATCCCACAGGATGCACCATTTTCTTTCTTTCCAAAGATACCCAACTAGGAAGACTCACTTCCAGGCATTGTAGATTTGAAGCTACCACACAACTTCCGCAGTTAGGGTCCAAAACAACCGAGGTCTTTTTTAAAGGGAGGTGGGTCTTGGTGGGGGGAAATATGATTCTGCCAGATGCTATCCTTCCTGGAAAAGGACACGGTAATTTAGAGATTATCCCTCCCATGTTCATGACACGAGATAAGAGCCCTAGTCAACAGTACTATGAGCTTTCCCCATGAACCTTTGCTAATGCACAACAAGCCAGCGCTGCTTCTGTTCTGCTCCTCAGGACCAGACTCCTGATCAGAGACTTACTAGCAAGGAATAGGTGTCCACTACAGGCCAAGTGCTCCCATCCACATGCATGGTGACCCACATGAGGCCTTGAGAGATACAAGGCCAAGGTATAAAGCCATGACAACACACAGTGTCCTCAACACCCTCTTGGGAACAAACCAGCATGGGTGAAGAAAGTCCCTGCTCACCATGGACTACACAGCATGCCTTCTTTGCAGACCACACAAAACTTCCACATTTCCAGCAGTCATACAACTTTGCCCTGCGGCTGCCAACATAGAAAACCTGCAGGAGAGACCCAATGTTTCTAAACAGCAAGGCTAATTTCAAATAAAGTATTTCAGCTTTATCACTACAGCTTTTCTACCACCTGCTAATGGTGCATTAACAAAAATAAGAACATTACCGCAGCGTATAGCAGAGTGAAGAGTTAGTGCATTGTCTACCTTCATTGTAGGTAGATCTGTATCAGCACAATGTTTGTCTTTTGTGTTTCGTCTTGAGTAAGGACAAAAGAATAATTATTCCCCACTAATTACTGCTTTTTAAAAAATTGCAGGAATACAGCAAGAGATTAAGCTGCATTCAACCACTCCTGAAAGGTTACGTTTTTGCAGAGACCACTTTGTTATTCATGTCAGGCCAAGCCTCTTTTGGTTTGCTACCTGGTACCATGCAGCCTGTTCCACGATTAGAGATTGTCAGCAACTAAACCAGTGCCCCTACCTGGGCCAGGCTGGGTGAGGAGGGTGCGTGGACACCCAACTGAACTAAAAACAAGACCTGTCAAGTGGCAGATGAGCTCCCTGTGAGCCAATGGCCATCCAGGCCTGGAAAGGAGATGGGCGCCACCAGGTCACTTTGCCCAAAGAATCACCAATGATGCAAAGCAACTTGACTAACCTCATCCTGGACCGGTCGGCATGGAGGAGGGTTGATACAGCATCTAAGGTGCCCCAATGGTCACAGCAGCCTGAGGACTGACTTGACTTGACCTTGTCATAGTCAAAAATAGGCAGGCAGAAAATCTCTCCTTCTGTATCATAGTGAAAACCTGGTTCCTTGGCAGCTGATGGGAATTTTGGCAAATCAGCTATAATGGGGTACAGTCTTTTCCCTTGAATGTTTACTTCTCCTCTGTAGATGCATGACAAGGTGCGGTTGGCCTTCCTGACTGCGTCCCCGCATTGGCGGCCCATGTTCATCTTGGAATCAATAGTGACTCCAAGATCCTTTTCTGCCTCTGAACTAGTACTCGTAGCAGTAGGATGACAGTAGCACTCAGACTGATCTTGCAGTTGCATTAGGTACTGTACATAAGCTCAGTGAGATAGTGCCTATCCCAAAGACCTCAAAATCTGAGCAGATAAGGCAGAGGTTGGGTGGCTCCATCGTAACTCAACCAAGATCATTGCATGTTAGTGACAGAGAGAGGCAGGGAACTCAATTCTCCTGACCACCAGGCCAGTAAACTCTCTCCTGGCCTTTGCTGACAATCCTTGCTTCAGCTGCAGACTATAAATGTAATGCAGGTCTCCAGAGTTGGTGTCTCACCAGCACTGGACTCTTCATACAATGAGAGATGCATGAGACTACTGACGGATGTTCATTTAAAAGCGCTGGGATAGCATGTATCGCAGAACCTGTGATTTTGGGATTGGGGTTCAGATCCCAATCACACCCTACTTGCCAGTCCAGGGGGAGCTTAGGATCATGATTGGGAACCCACACTGGCAAGCTGAAAGCCAGATGCCCAACCATCAGCTGATTGTTGGCTGGTCAGCATTGCACCAGGACTCAAACTGGCCCCAGTATAGTCCCCAGAGCCAGCCAATGATCAGCTGATTGCCCCTCAGTGGGGACCCCAGTGCAGTCCTAATCCTGCCACATGTTTATTTTCTGCAAAACATTTTTGTGGCTGGTTTCCCCTTTTGTGGCACCATTAATTCCCTGAATGTGTGCCCAGGTTGCTATTAACAGACTAATCACTTTAAGTGTAACATCTGCTAGGGGCCTTAGATCCACATTGGCTCTCATGGACCAAACTGAAGCTTTGGCATCAGCTCTGTTCTGCTTTATCTTTCCATGTTACAAGCCCATTGGCTGGTGCAAATGAAAGCCTCATTTCTCCCTCTGTAATTACAAGATGACACAAGGTTACATATAAAGCTGGAAACAGGCTCATAAATTAAAACTAGGCCTCTCCCTGGAGCTGCTTTCAGTCCACCTGTATGTGAACCCTGTATAAAGATGGATTTGGTGTTGTGTTTAATGCTGTCCCACTTCTGAACAAAGAAGAAAGAATTGGTGGAGGAGACTGAGAAATGATAATGCAGCTTGTCTGAATAGTCCTGTATTCCCTTCCCAAATTCCATGCGAGGCATTTAAACTGAAGATATTTCTCAGTACCAATATATCATTGGACCTATTTCCAAATGAACATCTAGCTGCCAAAGTTTGTTTAGCAATGATTTAATTTTATGCCATTACTGGTTATTGTTTGCCCAGCATTAAATTTATATAGCAGCAGGGTCATCTGGATACCCTCCATCTAGTGATGAATGAAGTTACATTCATATATCTGCTATAGAAGCCAGCAAATGCTGAATGTGACTGCCTCAAAAATAAACTCACCCGCTGGCATGAAATTGGAGCTATTTCTGTAGCCCTGGAAAAGAGGCAAGTTTAAGTATTCTGCCTACCACAAAGGGAAAACCGTATAAGATCTTGTAATCTTTTGCACACGCTGTGCTCCAAATTGAGCCCTAGTTTATACACATCCTAAAGCAGTCCAATGGCGCCTCCAAGTTCTCCATTGGTGTCTGATTAAATCATAAAAAAAATAGCTGCAGAGAAAATAGGGAGTGCCAGAACTAGATGGAGCAACTAGTCCTTCATAGCATAGCACAGGATTAAGGAAGAAAGGCTCTCATCCATCTACGCGTATGGACCTAGTGCACATGAACATTAATCAATGCAGCATGCCTCTGAGCTACTACCACCCTGGTACAGAAGGGGTGCCAAGACACAGAGAGGTTAAGCAGCTTGCCTGAGGACATACAGGGAGCCCATGGCAGAGCAGGGCGAGGAACTTAGATCTCCTGCATCCCAAACTGGCATTTCAACCACTTGCTAATCCTTGTTCCGACTGCAGACTATAAATGCAATTCAGTCTCCAGCACGGAGCAGCAATCCTAACAGGCTGACCTAGTATGTAAACGGATAGAGGGGGCAGAAGGTGTCAGGCCACAAAGGCAAAGCCCTACCTCAGCAACGTAAGTGTAATTAAGTGTTATAATTGCCTTCCCCTTCCCATACTCAGGCAAAACGGCAGCAGGAAAGCAATAGATGCAGTTGCTAGTGGGGACGACCACATCTTTTTCAAATGTCTTAAATTTATAGACTGCTCGCACGAGTCACTTCTGTTTGCATCCCTTTTCCCCACTGATAAAGCCTGCCTAGTGATCTATTTATATTTTCTTTGCAGAATGAAGAGAGAGAGACATCTTTAATGAAAGCTCAGGTCATTTCAAACCCGTAGCACAAAAGGCATCCCAATGGCTGGTACCTTTCATGTTTTAAGGAGCCTCGTTGACCGATTCTTGGGCTCCTGGCCTAAATCTTATTGAAGCGGCTGCCTTAGGTTACATTTCACCTCTCATTTTCTCCCCATTTTTGTCTGAAGTTGCAAAAAAGGTATGAGTCCAGATTCACCCCCACTGAAACCAGGGATAGGGCCCAGCATTTCACAAGTGAGGCAAAGGACAGGACAAGCTGCTCATAGGGAGTTGAACTACCCAGGTAACCTTGCACCAGAGCAGAATGCACAGACTGGCAAGATTTGGGACTGTGTTAGGGACAACTGGATTGTAGGAAGGTGAAGAAAGTTATTAAAGGAGCAGCTATTTTAGGCTTGATGCTGCCTAATAGGGAGGAACTGGCTGAGACTCTGGAGGAAGAAGGTAATGGGTTGGGGAGAAAGCAATCTTCAGAGCTCATCATTCTCAGAAAAGGGGTGGGAAAAAAGAGCAACATAACAGGGACAATGGACATCAGAAAAGCAGACTTGAACGTATTCAGGAGGGTGACAGATTAGGGCCTCTTGGGAACACATTTTAAGAGAGAGGAAAAAAAAAGAAAGAACGTAGCAGACCTGGTAGTTACTGAAAGATGCAGTATCAGCAGCACAAACTATCAAAAATGCTAAGTTATCCCAGTGCAGAGGAAAGATAGGAGCAATTGTAGCAGACCAATACAAGAGTCCAGAGCTCTTCAATGACCCCAAAATCAAAAAGGAACGGTACAAAAAGTGGAAAGAGAGAACACATGGCTCAGCGGGAGCAACAACACAAGCAGCTATGGGGAGAATCATAAAGGCAAAGGTGAAAACAAGTTATAACTGGCAAGGAACATTAAAAAGGGCATTAAGAAAAGGTTCCATAAATACGTTGGAGTGAAGAGGAAGGCAAAGGGAAGTGCAGAGCTATTATTTAACAGAGACAGAGAGCAAATAGCAAATGACATACAGCAGGCTGAAGTATTCGGCGCCTTTTTTGCTTCACCCATCCCAGAAAAGGTTGATTGCAACCAAATGTATAATGCAATTCATTTGAACAAGGAGAGAAGGGCACATGCCAGCAGGAGAAGAACAGGTTAAGTAATATTTAGATCAGCTTGATGTCTTCATGGCAGTAAGGCCTCATGAAATTCACTCTCGAACACTTAAGGAACTGGGTGAAGCAGCCTTTGAACCATTAGCAATTATCTTTGAGCACTCTCTTAGGGTAAAGGAGGTCCTACTGAAAATGGAGAAAGACAAAAAACACACCACTTGTCTTAAAGGGTGAGGGAAAGGTGAATCCATTAATTACAGCCCACAGCCTACCAGATACCTGAAAGAACATGGGAAGGGCTGTACTGGGTCAGAGCAATGATCCATCGAACCCAGCCTGCTGCCTCCGACAGTGGCAGAAGTGGATGCTATAGAGGGAAAACAGTGAACCAGATCCCTCAAGAGTGACCTCTTAGGCCTGTGCAAGTAGGCAGCTATTCAATCCGGCTGCTTCAGATGCCAGGGATCCAATCCAGATCTCCGGACCCGGTTCCCACTTCAATCCCACTGAAGTGGCTCCGAAGCGTCAGAGCCGCCTCGGAGATCCGGCCACAGGGTATAATGGGGAATTAATTTTTTGCTTGATTTGGATGAAACTTGCAGAGATAGTAGCCCCTGCTGAGAGCATGAAGCCTGACAAGTTTCAAGACAATCGGTGCAGGGGTTCAGGGGGAACTACACCCCAAATTCTTGAAAGCAAAACTCATGTCACATGTATGCGTTAAGTCACAGTGGGGTCAAAACTGCAGGGCTGGTAGCCCCTGATGAGGCCATAAAGTCTGCCAAGTTTCAAGGTGATAGGTGCAGAGGTTTGGAGGGAACTGCACCTCAAGCTGCTGACAGGCAAAACTCGTGACATAGATGACCCGGTGTGTATTAAGGCGTAGCAGACTGAAAACTGCAGGGGTGGTGGCCCCTGGTGAGACCACAAAGCCTGCCAAAGTTTCAAGGAGATCAGTGCAGGGGTTTGGGGGAAATTGCACCTCAAGCTGCGGACAAGCAAAACTCGTGACATGGGTGACACTGCGTGTGTTAAGGCGCAGCAGGGTGAAGGCTGCAGGGATGGTGGCCCCTGATGCAGCCATGACACCTGCCAGCTGTCAAGGAGATCGGTGCAGGGCTTCTGGGTTGTGGGGCCCTGCACCTCTAGCTGCTGACAGGCAAAACTCATGACATGGGTGCTTGTGCAACTGTGTCCGTCTTGGGGCACGGGGTGGGGAACTACTGCAGGCCTGGCTGCTAAGCTACTGTGTTACCAGTTACCAATCAATCATGATTCACTCAGGGACCAGCTCAACACACAGTAGCTAGCTACTACATAACGAGTTAACGAGGAAGGATTAACACCTACAAAACCACAGACTAAGGAGAGGAAATGATCAATACAGACAATTAACAGCCCTAAGACAGACAGTCAGTTGCACAAGCACCCATGTCATGAGTTTTGCCTGTCAGCAGCTAGAGGTGCAGGGCCCCACAACCCAGAAGCCCTGCACCGATCTCCTCCACAGCTGGCAGGCTTTGTGGCTACAGCAGGGGCCACCATCCCTGCAGCTTTCACCCCGCTGCACCTTAACACACACAGGGCCTACAATGTCACAGGTTTTGCCTGTCAGCAGCCAGAGGTGCAGGGCCCCAGAAGCCAGACTCGCCCAAATCTATCTCCTCGACAGCTGGCAGACTTCGTGGCCAAAGCAGGGGCCACCACCCCTGCAGTTTTCACCCCGCTGCGCCATAACACACACAGTGTCACCTATGTCACAAGTTTTGCAGGGATGGTGTAGTTCCCCCCAAACCCCTACACTGATCCTCTTGAAACTTGGCAGGCTTTGTGGCCTCAGCAGGGGCCACCATCCCTGCAGTTTTCACCCCACTGTGGTGTAACACATACACGTGACATGAGTTTTGCTTTCAAGAACTTGGGGTGCAGTTCCCCCTGAACCTCTGCACTGATCTTGAAGCTTGACAAGCTTCATGCTCTCAGCAGAGGCTACCACCCCTACAAGTTTCAGCCAAATCAGGCAAAAACCAACAAAGTTATTGATATTTTATTGATTCCCCATTATAACCTGTGGCCAGATCTCCGAAGCGGCTCCAAACCACTTTGGAAAGCCTAACGGAGCCAACGTTTCGATCCGGACATGCTGCTTCAGATGCTGAAGCATCTGAAGCTTCTCCGGATCCAAAGCATGTCCGAAGCCACGCACAGCCCTATGACCTATCCCCTATTCAATATCCTCCCTAGCATCCACCGTTAGAGACAGAAACGTTTCCAACCGTTTTGTTCAATATCCATTAATGGATTTAGCATCCATGAATTCCTCCAGTCCCTTTTGGACCCTGGTTATGCTCTCGGCCTCCACCACCTCCTGTGGCAATGAATTCCATGTTCACCACAAGTTGCCTTAAAAACAGAATTTCTCTTCTTCATTTTAGACCTGTCACCTACTAATATAAAGATACTTCAACAATAAATTATGATGACAAGGAGTGATAACAAGATGATGAACAGGCAGTCGATTGTCAATCACAATTCAAGTCAAATCAGGTGAATTTCCTGCTCGACCAACTGGGTCATCAGCCTAGTGGATCCAAGGGCAGCAGTAAGTGAGAGATGTCTTTAGGCAGGTTTTGGTCACTGCTCTAACATGGCAAACTGGGAAAATACCATGTAGTTGAGCTCACAGTGAGATGGATGGAAAGTATTGGAAAACACACTCATGCAGCAGCCATCAATAGTTTGCTGTCAAAGTGCAAGGGCATTTCAACAGCAGCCTTGCAGGCATCTGTCCCAGGTCAGGCACTATTCCAAACAATGAACTACACTTCTAACATTTTCAAAACGAGGGGGTCCAAAGGCTCAGAGGGACAAGAGCAGAATGCAAATCATCTTAATAAATTGGGGAGATCCACACCATGAAATTAATAAAGACAAATGCAAAGTACTAAATTTAGGAAGCTGCAATGAGATATGTATGCACAGAGTGAGGAATGACTGGCAAGGCCACAGTGGTGCAGAAAAGGCTCTGGGGTTACAGTGGAGCATAAACGAAGCAATAACCCGGTGCTAGTCTCATGCCGGCAAATCTCATTCCAGGACAAGGCCGTGGCAGAAGCACTCGCGGTGCAGCCATGTCTGACTCCACTGAATCTGCAAATTCAGCTAAATACCTTGTCACAAGGACATGAGAAGGAAGGAAGGATTCCAGGTCATATTAGCAGGAGTCAGTGCTGGCGGGAACTCATCAGGGTATGGATAACCACACTTTAAGCAAGATATAGACCACCTGGAGAGAGTTTTACAGCCAGCAATAGGAATGCTAAGAGGTACGAAAGCATGGCCTGTAGCAAAAGGTTAGAGGATCTAGGTCCATTTCAGCTAAAGAAAAGACAGTTAAGTGAGCACATGGTAACAGTCTTCCAATATAAAGACAAGAGAGATCATTTTTTTCCTGGTATCTCAGTGCAACATCAATGGTGGTGTCCTTAACAGTTTGGACTGGAGACCAACTCCTTGGTGGGGAGAGGGAGAAATGGAGAACATCAGCGGCTTCCACGATTGCCACAATGCCAGGACCCTGCCCCAAGGTCCCATAGACACCATAGAACAAATCACAATCCCCAGAGCACATGGTTTGGGCACCCCTCCCCAACCACCTGGGGAAGCACCTCCAACTCCTCCTTCCCCAGATAAGAATTTGGACCATGGGGAGAAAGAATCGGTCTGACTCACACCCCCCTTCCCCTATGAGATGCACCCAAATCATGAGAAATAAAGTACCTCTGTTGTGCTGCTTTACCACCTGCAGAAAGCAAGGAGGGGAGGACTGGGAAGATGAGATGGGATTGGGATTGGGGAGGAGAGGTTACAGAAGGAAAGGAACAGAGAGTCCAGGGCTCTTCACCAGCAGAAGAAGAAAACTAAACAAACACAGAAATGTTTGACCAAGGGAAGGCAAAAGGGCAGATATGCCAGTGTGAAGCTTGTAATGCAGTAGCCAAGAAATTTAGGAGCGGCGAGGCAACAGTGAGGAGCACAGAAGAGGAGGGAACACGTGGCGAGACGAGCTCGGACAGTGTAAAGGCCCCAACACCAGGTGCTGCGAGTCATCTGCTGGCAACACAACATGATTGCCTGCCCCGAGATAGGCTTCCTGCCTCATGGGAACCTGGGACGGAGATGGAGCCCTTGCCCATTATGTGATAAATATGGGAGCAGCATTAGCAGAGTGGAGACCGGTAGTGTATTGATGGGTGAGCAAGCAGGACATGAGCCCGAGGCACTGCTTAAGAGGGTGGCTGGCATGGAGCTGGGGGGTGACCTCACCCTCCTGTCCCTCCATGCCACCCCTTGCACCAGCAGCTCTGGCCCGGGCAGTGGGGAGGGCCTAGTGGCAGTGATGGTGCACAATGCCCTGAATGGTGCCAGCGGCTCATGGTACAGCAGTAGAGACTGGAGGTTCACTGCTGCAGGGAGGAGAGGAGAGCTCTTTTTTTTTGCTCCCGGAAAAATCAGTTTCATTGACCACTTAAACACACTTCAACTGCAATAAAAGGAGGATTTGAACAATAAAAGTGGGGTTGCAAAGAGGATGGAACTGGACTGCTCTCAGTGGTGGCAGATGACAGAACAAGGAGCAATGGGCTCGAGTTACAGCAAGGGAGGTTTTGGTTAGATATTAGGGTGAATTTTCTCACTTGGAGGGTGGTGAAGCACTGGAACAGGTTACCCAGAGAGGTGGTGCAATCTCCATCCTTGGAGGTTTTCAAAACCCAGCCTGACAAAGCCTTGGCTGGGATGATGTAGTTGGGGCTGGTCCTGCTTGGAGCAGGGGGTTGGACTAGATGTGACCTCCTGAGGTCCTGTCCAACCCTCATTGTCTACGATCCTATGAAGGGATGCCTTCCCCTGTAGCAATGAACCACTGACCTCTGCTCCTGCACCGTACACCCATGCTGCCCCGGGTGCAGAGGGGCCAGTTGAACCTCTGCTGGAGGCAGCCTCAGATGACCCATGCTGATTGAGCTGGACCACGACCATAGGGCCCAGACCCCACAAGGAAAGGCCTAATGCCTCCACACTGAGGTTTCCAGCTCAGGTTCACAAGCCTCCTCAGACTGTACCTCTTTCTTGCCTCCATAAAAGTTTGTCCACGTGCTTTCATGAAGCCACACGGCAATGCTTAAACAGCAAAATGCTAATTAGTTATAGCTGGATACAGCTCAAATGCATGCCACACAGCCTGGGAGGTTCCTGGGAGCTGGGCTTGGTGAAGGGCCAGAAGCAGTTAATGGGTTTGTCATGCCCGTCCTTTCTGTCCCAATTAAGCTCCAAGGCTGAATGTGACCGATGCAGAGAGTTTTAGTGAAGTGACAAGCTTTTTAAATCCAGGTTGATGTGTTGTGAAACAGAAAGCCTCAGAATAGCTTCTGTGGAAAAGTGGATTATTTCCCCATGTGTCTTCTGCCCTTGAGTCGAATCTTTTCTTGGGGTGGGGTAAAGAGAATTAGAATCACTCATCCTTTTCCTTAAAGGACGGGCAAGGTTTCAACCCGCACAGATGGGAAATGGCCTGTTCCTCAAGCAAGACTATCATTTGCTAATTCTAAACCTTTGAATCTTCAGTTACTATCTGGATGGGCAAGAGAGGAAATACGACACAATCGTCACTCAAAGGGCACAGGTAAGCTGAGTGTGACCATAGAGCAAGCCAGCTCCTCCGTAGTAACTGCTTCCCTGTGCACTTTTATCACACAATAAATGCAATGTAGCTCACTCCTCACTGCAGTGGGGCAAGCTCCAGTGGGGGCTGGAAACGTTCACACAGGCTGTTGCCACAGAGTAGTCCATCCACTGTTAATTCACACCTACCTGGCCTTGCAGCAGGGATCTTGAGCCCATCCTCAAAGTCCAGTGTGAATACAACTTGCAGAGATCGCATATTGCCTCTGTAAGGCCAGAGCTAAGGGGACAGGAGCTGAACTCGGAGCAGAGGGGCCAATTCTGCGACAGACCTGCTGGCACAACTTAGACAAGGCATTTCCCCTTGGACGAAAGAACGATGACAGCTCTGCTAGCTCCGAGGAGTTCTCCATAAAAACAATGGACATTGTTGCAGCAGAAGAAAAATGGACTGTCAGGCAGTAAGCAAATGGGGCATTTATTACCGCCCGTCGGACAGTAGCAGAGTAGCATGGCTGTGGAAACAGTGATAATAGCACTGTAAGAAAAGCCACAGGCAGCACAAGGTAAATGAGTCGTGCTCCGAACTCGCCCCCACCGAGGGAGTGCACGGACCGAGCGCACGAGCAAACAACAAACCAAACTAGATGAATGCAAGAAGGACACATTTTCCGCTCCCAGCAAAAGGGAGACATTCTGGAAGACATGGTTTAAGGCAAGGGTTTTTCTGTGCTTGTTGCAACAGCACAGTTCGGGCAGGTGCCCTTAGTTAAAGAAGTGCAGATAAGAACATCAGAGATGCCAGATTTGGCTACTCCACAAATCCATCTAGCTCGGGATCCTCTCTCTTACAGGGGCACAGCGTGAATGCTAAGGGGAAGCGTATTTTGTCCGGGACTCTTCAGACTGATTTGTCCCTTGCCCCTCTTCTCTTACAGCTTCTAGCATTTAGAGGCCTGGCAAATATGAATTTGGACCTTCCGCTCATTGCTATCACAATAGACCTCTCCTGCATGAATTTGTCTAACCTTCTTTTCAACTCAGTTGTATTATTAGCCTTGACAACTCATAGATTGTAAGGCTGGAAGAGACCTCAGAAAATCATCCCCACCCGCACCAAGCAGGAACAACAACCAGCAAGGTGAGTCCTTGTGGCAGGGAGTCCACAGCTACATGCTGTGGGAAGGAAAAAAAAACCAACAAAACAAACCAAAACTGTACTTTTGGTGGTTTTAAACCTGCTTCTTAACAGTTCCCCTTCTATGCCTGCTCATTCTGGTATTGAGAGAGATGGTAAATAGTAAAATCCTTTTAATAGTTTATCTTGCTGGGATCCTTTGACCCCAGCTGACTTCTTGCCTCTGGGGCAGGGAGTTGGACTCGATGATCTTCCGAGGTCCCTTCCAGCCCAAATGTCTATGAAATCCTCATTTGCTTTCTCTATACCAGTGATGGTTTTATAGCACTCTACCACGTCCCTCCCCCCGCAGTCATCTTTTCTCTAAGCTGAGAAGCCCTAGCCTACTTAGTCTTTCCTCTTATTGGAAGATCTCCATGCTCCAGATGATCCTTGTTGCCCTTCCCTGTACCATTTCTATTTCATATCCTTTTGCAGGTGGGGGAGACTAGAATTGCATGCAGTATTCCAGATGTGGCTTTATACAGTGACATAATAGCATTTTCCACTTGGTTTTCAACCCCCTTCTTAAATTCCTAGCATCCTATTTGCTGTCTTGAATGCTGGGCTGACGTCTGCAAAGAACTATCCACAGCAACTCCAAGATCTTCGTTGAGTAGTAGCAGCTAATATCGAATCAATCATGGCGTATGTGCATCTTGGCTTATTCTTTCCCATGTGCTTCACCATGCGCTGATCCACACTGAACGTCATCTGCCATTGGGTTTGCCATTCACTCCATTTTTTGAGATCCTAATGCAACTCTTCACAATCAGCTTTGGTTTTTACCGCCCCGTATGGTTTGGTGCTATCCACAAACTTAGCCCCCTCACTAGCTACCTTCCTTTCCAAACCATTGATGAACACATTAAACAGCATTTCCACAGGGTGTAAGCATTCATCAGCTAATGAAGTGGATTAGCTGTA
This sequence comes from Alligator sinensis, assembly GCF_000455745.1. Taxonomy (NCBI): domain Eukaryota; kingdom Metazoa; phylum Chordata; order Crocodylia; family Alligatoridae; genus Alligator; species Alligator sinensis. Next base: position 1,069,969 of record NW_005842121.1, read on the forward strand.
CCAGGATGAGTCCCGCTATAGCTGATCCACTTCATTGAGCAAAACAGATGTCGCCCATCGTTCCACATTGAGCAAGGGCCTGATCCTGTGGGACAATGGATGATGTATTCCTTGCTTACAGAGATATGCCCCACAGATCCCTGGGGGCATGTCTCAAAGAGGAGAAAGCTGGGGCTTCCCACTTGCAGAGGTGCACCCAAGGTAATCTCTAGGTGTGTCTCTGTAAGCAGGATGCACCAGCTTTCTCCACTTAGAGATGCACCTGAGGGATTCCCCACGACATGTCTATAAGCACCGAAGGCTGGCTTTCCCCACTTAGAAAGACACACCTCAGAGACTGCCCGGGATGTCTCCTTATAAAAAAGGGAAAAGCTGGGCAGGTGCTGCCGGACCTTGAAGGGCCCGATCCTGTATAGGAACACCTTCCTGGTAAGGCTGGAGAGAGCAGACAGCTACAAGCTGCCCACGCTCTAATACCACAGACCCTGCGGACATCTGCAATAAGGCAGCAGAAGCTACTACCGCATGTTGCAGTCACAAATGTTGGGCATTTGTGGTGCAACAAGGGGCACGGATGTCTGTTTCCACGGCCTTTGTGCTCCCATAAAAGTGTCCGTGGTGGCACAAAGGTGATATCCATTTCCACCCACAAACTGTCATCTGTGGTGTGTGCAACACCCAAGGTGTTTCACAGCACGATGCAACCAATTTTTGTTAGCACAGTGGGCTTTGATCTTTGAAAATCAGTGGAAGGGTGTGTGGCCAGATCCAGAGCAGGTAGATGGAGGCAAAACAGACATGTCAGCTTTTTCTAGTAGAAATACAATACCTGGCAGAGGGTTAACACGGTCAGGTGTACAGGCAGTTCACATGAAGGTGATGTCCAGCAGAACCAAACAGGTGAGGGAGGAGAGATGCAAGGAGTGACTGACCACTTTCTTCTCAGCAGCCCCCTGGCATGCAACCGAGGGGCTTGGAGGTGCTCCATCGTTCAACAGGAAGGATGGGCACCCACTACAGAAAGGATGTGATCAAATTGGAGTCCAGTGGAGGGCAATTAAAATGGCTGAGGGGCTGGGGGACAGGACTGGTGAGGAGAGGCTGAGGGAACTGTGCTGATTTAGTCTGGAGAAGAGAAGACTGAGGGGGGATTTGATAGCAGCCTTCACCTCCCTGCAGGGGGGTAGAAAGAGGATGGAGCTGGACTGTTCTCAGTGGGGGCAGATGTCAGGACAACGAGCAATGGGCTCAAGCTGCAGCAGGGGAAGTTGAGGTTAGATATTAGGATGAATTTTCTCACAAGGAGGGTAATAAAGCACTGGAACAGGCTCCTCAGAGAGGTGGTGCAGTCTCCATCCTTGGAGGTTTAAGACCCAGCTAGACAAAGCCCCATCTGGAGTGATGTAGTTGGGGCTGGTCCTGCTTGAAGCAGGGGATTGGACTAAATGTGACCTCCTGAGGTCCCTTCAACCCTCATTTTCCATGATACTAGGAAGAGTTAGGGATTTCCTATGCTCTTCTTTACCATGATAGGCATGAAGAGATGACCTGGCTGGACCTCCTGCTCTATCTAAATTGGCCTTCACACTTGGTGCAGAGCAAGAGGAACGCTTCTGCCTGGAGGCACATCCCTGCACCACTCAAATGGCTGGTAACAACTCAGCTTGAACACTGGCAGACTGGCACATCTGTCTGTGCCACTGCCTTATGCGAGATCCATGCACAGAACCACCGACCAGGTTAGAGGTATTGTGTTGCGCTCCTAATTTACCCACACGCCACTGAGAACAAAAGGCATCGATTTCTGAATGCCACAGGTAGTCAGCTGACCTCAGCTGTCCTCGTGAGAGACACCGATTCCCTTACCTTCTAAAGACACCATCTCTAAACATCATGCTGCATCAAGAACATGTGCTCAATGGATTCTTCAAATATTATTATTTATTGTGGATATTACTTTATAGCTAACTAGATCATTCTTTTCACCTCTAAGACATTAGTTCTCTCTCCAAATTGGCACTTGAAGGGTTCATTTGCTGACAGATCAATGAAGCTGAAACAGGTATTGTAGGAGTCTTTGTAAGAGTTCGAAAATCAAATTATAGTGTCACAGGATGGGGTCCTACAGGATGGCTGTGATCTCCCCAAGGCCCCCTTACCGTGTCAAGTTGGCCCAATGGGCACCCTCGATTTTCATCCGCCACGTCTTTGATGGAAAATGCATATATATATGGGAGGTTGCCTTTACGCCCTCTTGGACACAGTTTGCTGTACACTCTGACCCTGTGGACTCCTGGACCCCTGGTGGGTCCCACTTCAAGATAGATGGCACAACGGGTGTTTCAGGGCACCCTAGCCTTATGGGCTATGTGTGGCTCCAACCACTCCTTTACCACGCCCCAAGCCTCGCAGATGGACCCGACGTTGTTCGGTCTGGGCCTTGTTATAATTTGGCCCTCTGGTCCTCCCTGGTGTCTCCACAGCCCTGTCTCGCACTGTGCCTTCACTGATGCTCGGGCTCTCCGCAGCCCTGTCTCGCACTGCGCCTTCACTGGCGCTCAGGCTCTCCACAGCCCTGTCTCGCACTACACCTTCCTGGTGCTTGGGCTGTCCGCAGCCCTGCAGAGTGCTGCGCCCTCTCTGGCGCCCGGGTTGGTGCACCCCAAATGCTGCACCCTCTCTGGCACCGGGGTCCCCACACTGACGTAGGTCCCCTATGAGGCCTCCTCCTTCCCCTAATAGCCTCACCCAAACCACTGCTCTTAAGCAGCAAACAAAACACAAGCCCCTGGGCTGTAACATAAATTCTAGCCACCCGGCTATAACATTATTCAAGCCACACCAGGGGTGCTCCGTCCCTCACCAGTCTCAGGGCTGTAGCTGCAGTCAGGCCTCTCCCCTTTGGTTGCTCTGAGACAGCTCCTTCCCCCGTGGCTGCCGGCAGGGAACTGCCATCCTGGCCTCAGCCCTGGGGTTTGTATGCGAGTCAGGCCCTGCCCCTTCCGGTCAGCTGACTGCTGGCAGGTGTGCCACTAGCTCACTCTGGTTGCCTTGGTAACCAGCAGCTGGGGCTCCCCACCTACTGCTTTCCCTAGCAATTTTCCCTCTTTAAAGGAGCAGGGCACCTAAGTGCTCTGCAACACATAGTATAGTCAGTCAGTCAAAAATATGCCAGGTGCTAGCGACTCAGTTGTTTGAGTGCAGGTATTATGCACAGATGTTCTTCCCCCATCATCTTTAACCACACCTGGCTGTATCGGGATACCAGTCTGCCCCGCAAATAGCCAGAAAGGTGACAGGATACCTGGTTTACTCTGCAGTGATGTGAACTTCTTTCAGAGAAAAAAAATCCCCACGTGCCAAGCGAGCCTACAGGTTCTGTAGAAGGCAGAGGTGTCTCAGCTAACATTTGTTACAAATAGCTGACTTCAGCAATTACAAATAAGCAATAAAAAGCAAGAACAACAATTTAAAAAATATGTTACCCACTATCCTTTGATGAGTTCCTTTAAACTGGTCAATTACAACTTTATTTTGAAAAAATTAAATTTAAGGGAAAGAAAAGCTTACTTTAATAGCAAATCAGAAAGCATAAATGAACCGAGTAATGTTAAAAGCTCTGATTTTTACCCCACTAAAGTACTATTTATCTGTTTAGAAGGATCGTGGTAATGATTATACTAATAACATCAATTCATTACAATTACTTAACTTCTACCATTCTTGGAATTAAAATTTTATGTTATATTTCCCTCTAAATCAAGCAATTGATCCTTACATGGATTGGAATTGCACCAGCTCACAAAAATCAACACTCTAATTGAATACTTAACCAAGTGTTCAATAAACTTCACACCTTAATATCTTATCCCTTAAAATTACTTAATTAGATTTTTCTCCTTGCATAAATAGTTCTAAATGTAGACTGCGCGGTTTCACTTTTCATTTAATTTTATTCTCAAAACAAACACATTAACAAACTAATGTACAGTACTTGAGGGGTTTTTTAAATGATCATAACCCAGGGTAATTACAATTGCATAAAGAGAAGATAAAATATTTTAAAGAGCTTATCAATCAGAACAACTGCACTCCAAAGTCAGAGAGTCTAACGGTGGGAACCTGGTGCACTTTGGCATCAGTTCAACAAAGCATTTAAGCAAAGGGGAAAGGTCCTTTGAAGTCAATGGTATATAAAGCAAGTGCTCAGTTGAATGAGTGCCTTTAGAATTGGCTCCCTCAAGAGTGACACCATCCTGTGACCTTGGCAGGTGTACATTTTACTAGCATGCTATCCTTACAAGCGAGCTTTCCCAGTCACTTCCAAATCAAGTATTTAAACCCAAATGCAATCTTAAGCATGTCTGGGGACAATGAAGTCCACGAATCCTAGACCAGCTTGTGAGAACTCAGCAACTCCTTCTGGGAAAGGAACCAAACATGTCCCCACACCTCTCATCCTCAACATGGGTTCACATATACCAGACTTTTAAAACATGGTTCTCTCTCTCCTTTTTTAGGCACACTGTTGAACAATAACCTATGTAACAATGTTGATGCTTTAGGACATCATCATCGGCACCTCAATTTGTGCCCATGAAGATGGATGGGATAGTCCCCACTCCTTCAAATCATTGTTTCAGGCTCTTTGCAAACTCAGGCAGACATCTCTGCACCAGCTACACTCCAATCATATCCCATGATATACCATTAAAATTGAAAGAGATCGTCATGTCTATCTATTCCACCTCCCCAGTGCTCCCGGATGCACCCGCTGACCCCTGCTCTGGACATAGCAAACCTAAAAGTGAGGTAGGGTGGCTACCCCAAGGGCAGCTCCACTGTTATGCTCAGGTAGATGAGACAGAGAGAGGAAGCTCCATAGCAGTGATAGGGGACAGCCTCACTGCCTTATTTTTGGGTTTGGCATGTACTGAACTGGACCAGATGGACAGAAACCTACTTCTTGGCAGTCAAAGGAAGCAGTCTAGATGTATCTTTGAAGATAGAAAGGTCCTTCAGATCATTCCATCTTACAGCCCGTGTATTGCAGGCCACTAACTGTCCTTTGCTAAGCCCAATAACCTAGGTTCAACTAAAGCAATGCAAAAATTTAAGAGCAGGAGCAACAGGTTTAGGGTTATTGCTTAGCTCAAATGAACACAGACCTTTATTTCCTGGGCACATAAATCAGAACTCGGTAACATAACTTGACATAGTCCATCCAGGGTGTACTCACAGCTCTGAATCGTCTCCAACCCCTGAGAAGGTGCCTCTAGCTTCCCGCTGCTCTCTCACACTGCAGTCTTCCTTCTCAGACAGTCTTTGACTCGGCTCCATGATGCAGTGCTGCTGCTTCCCATCTTGCAGCCCTGGGTCTTCTCCCAGACCTTGTGCCTTGGACTGACTCTCCCCCCATCTTCTGTCTGTCTCTCACTGAGTTCTTAACTGTTAGTTCCTATTCTCCAGCTCCTTTTCCCAGGACCCGAACTCTCCCTCTATTTGTGTCTCTAGATGTGTCCCCTGGAAGTCTCCCTCCTAGTTCCCTTCCCTGAGAGCCTTTCAGTTTCCTGTAGCCAGCTAATTATCACTCTCAGCTGGACAGTCCTCCAAGTCAGCCTGCAATCAGCACCTACTACCTGCAGCTGGGCTGTAGCCCCCAAGCCTGCAGCCTGGCGTGCATAGCCTGCTCCCAGCCCCTGCAAGCCAATGGCCTGCTACAACAAGGTAGATGAGGGTTTCTGCAGGATGGTTGAGACCAGGGGTGGCCAACCTGTGACACACATGTCATACACAAGACAGCCCCTGTGTGTGCCAGATAAGGGAGGGGGCAGGCAGCACAGTGGCAGTTATGTCATGGAGCAGAAAGCAGAGCAACAGATCAGGCAGAAGGGAATGGAAGTGGCACCTAGAGTTGGCATGGGGCTTAATTTATGGTGTACACAGCAAAATGTTGGCCCTCATTGGCTTAGGTGGGGATGCCCCTGCCTCAGATCAGGGGGTTGGCCTTGCTAACCTCCCTAGACCCTTACCAGCCCTATTTTTCTATGATTTTATAGTCCTCATGGGATTAAATCATTGTGTGCCACAGGCAGAGAACAAGAGACAGCAAGCTGCCACTGACACTGGTCCCAGCAGTGGTAGGAAGTTGATCAGCTGGGATGGGCCCAGATCATCCTGCCCAGTAACTCATCTTCCAGACTGAAGAGGAAGGTGACCACCTCCAGTGTGACCAGAGTAAGCGCCCCACATCTGACAATGAGTGCAATCCTGGCCATGCATCATGGTGCACCTGCCAGGTACCTCAAGGCCCTTGTCCTGTATGAACCCATCAACCACCCTATGAAAAAACCTGGTGCTCATCCTGCCCCAGAGCTCAAGGTCAAGCTCCTCTCTAGACACACTCCTGCAGGGTGACCAGGACACCCTTGAACCCAGCAAACTGGAAGCACAGGAAGTTCACCAGGGGTCTCCTATCTCTAATACCCTAGTCAGAGCCAACCAAAGCTAAAAGGTAAATAGTGAGCATGATCCACATCCAGCAGAGCCTTTCTAGGTATTAGTCTATTCCTCTCTCCTTCTGTGCTTAGCATTGGCAGAGCAAGAGGCTAATGCAGCAGAGAGGTGGGTCCTTTCCCTCAGCATTCAGGGACGCCCAACAAATAATCTTTGCCTTTTTCCCTGGCATGGTCTCTTTCCATGTTGAATGCCTTCCCTACCAGCCTTCCCAATCTCAGGACCAACATTGCACCCATCTCATGATCATCCTGATGCCATTTACCATTCTCCCTTGGAAGGCTTTCCTCAAACCAGTTTTGCCATGGCACCTTTTTTTGCCACATTCATGTCCTCATTAAGAACCTCACTTATCAGAGCCTGCTTACATATAATATGGCAATTAGCAGATGGACAACAGTTCTATACATCCACCCCCACTGCAGGATCTCAGGAGAATGAAACTGGCCCAGGAGTAACTGGCTCTACTATAAGGTTCCTTCCTTTAATGAGTTTAGTGGCCCCTTGTTGTCATTTTTCATGTATTTATTAAATTTCATTTTTTCACTATGCAGATGTGCTGAAACTTGTGGGGCAACTTCATAACCACTATATCATCAGTGAGACTATTATAAATTCACTTGCACCATAACATCTTATAGACATTGCGCACATTAGGTATAAAAATTTTATGGAAAGCACTAAAGTTGTTGCACGCAGCAGCAGTTTTTCAAACATAAACATCTTGGATGTTTTAAAGATCCTTCTTTCCAAAGACCAAGCAACATTAGGTCACACGGAGGACTATGTGCCAGCAAAAAAATATGGTTTCATTAAGTTTAAAAAAAAAACTAATACTAGAGTTGGTTAAAAATAGTTGCTAAAGCCAAATTGTTGCCCTTGAAGTACAAGAGAATCAACTGTACAGTTGGTTCAATAAAAGGTATCACCCACAAGAATTCTTGCTTCTTGCAAGGAAACTTAACCAATTAATTCATCCTTGGTACCAACATATGCACCTTTGTAGAGCGCATATAACCTCTTCCCATCCAATCCATGATGGTAAGCCACAAGTTCCTCAATGAAGGACAAACAGATTTTTAACCAATGCAATGAGTGTAATGAAGAAACTTAGTGTGAATACACAATGCAGTTTTATGGAATAATGTTTGACATTAGGCCAAAGAATCCTTATCCTTTCCAGTTCTCCAGCATACAGGTGATGCGCTTAAGGAAGACACCCTCAAAATCCATCAAGGCTGAGGCCCTCTTGATGATCAGCTTTTGCACTGCAAAGGTAAACGTGACTGCACTCATATCCATATGGAGTGGTGGCAACGTATAGCTTGAAGTCTTGTTTCACTATCACTAACATAATGCAGTTCTCTTTTCATTCCTCATATGTACCAACAACGTACAGGTGTACCAATCACAGGATGAATGAATGCAACTTGTATCTCTGCTCTGAGTAATGAAAGGCTGCTCTATACCAGGATAGCCAGAGGAGTTAAGGCGACTTAACCAAAGATGTGACTATAAAGTGTCTGAGTTGGAGGGCTTTCAGCCTATGTATGGATGCTCTCTGCACAAGTACACTAGGTCACATTAGTATCATTCACCAAACCTTTATATGAAACTTTTATCCGCTTCTTTACTTGGTCTCACCACTGTGGCTTCTACTTCTCCTCACTCTGCTACCAAGCAGAATTTCTAAGCTCTACACCGATCATTGCAATGCCTCGCACAAAACTCTTAAAATTCTTGAGAGAAACTAAATTTCCTGTCCTATAACATGATAACATTTGACCAAAAATTTAAGGGTATTGCATTTACTTAATACTCTGGAGCTGAACTGTTTGGACATTTGAGCACATATCTCTACGTCTACTGGTATGCATATGGATGGGTTCATGAGGTCCATGACTGAATGCACAAGAAGAATAATGTACCATTTGCTATTGAATCATACTAAAAGAGCTAACAAGTGAAATAAGTATTATTCGATATTTTTATGCATTCAAGTATGCACTGCGAAAGAGAGAGCAGGGGCTCACAAACAAGTTACCGTGAGATAAGATAGGGTATGAACTTACATGCATCAGCTACTCTGGTGCTGCCCAGACACGTGGTCCTACACCACAGTAAATGCAAGGTAGCTATTCTGGAGTAGCTGATGCTCTGTAGATTGACATCCTAACTTACAGTCCCTTTCATTCAGCAGAGTGTGGAGCCATCCATGAGCAAAGACATGCAGTTGGTCGTGTTGGTCTGATGAAGTAAGCTTCAGCTCATGAAAGCTTGTGATAAGACACACAACACACTTTGGTTAGCCTAAAAGGTACAAATCTACCCTGCCCTCAACTTGACTTCAGACTAACACAGCTACCTACATTTCAACCTATCTTACCTCAAGATAGGTATATGGAGCCATGAACAAGCGATTTAAAACAGAAAGTCAGATGTGATATAGAGGACACAGCCTCTCTGAAGTATGCACTATTCTCAGAACTTTTCTAAACCATTTGAGTACGGTCAGTCCATCATGCTAACATACCCGAGTCTGTTCTTTCCAGCGACTTTTGGAATAAGTCTGTTGCCACAAATTGTATTCAGTTGATCACCCCATCTTCCTGTTCAGAAACACTCTCATAATTGAAGTTGCCTATTTCTAAAGCTCTCTTTTTTCACCAATAAAAAAAGTTCTTCTCTATGGATGCCATAAGTTTTATAAAATTGAGAATGTACGTTCTGCTGGCAATAAAATGTTTCAAAACCTAGGGTTCCTTCTCACTTATAAATAAAGTTTCCCAACATAAAATGATGCTGATATTGATACTGTAATTGATTGATTTAAACAAACAAACAAACAAACAACCAGAGCCAAGGAAGGTGGGAAAACTATTATTTCATTCAGTGGCAAATTGCTATAGAATTTTGCTAATGCTTCATTAATATTAATTCTTAATAAAAGTCATTAAATTGCTCACAAAGACCCTAATTCTCAGTAGTGAGCCAAGATGGGGTCAGCAATTATAATAGCAAAGCAGCCAGAGACTATTAACGCCAGGTAATAATGCAGCTGCCTTAATGCCCAATGACAGCAGTTCATGTCAAGCTGTTAAAGAGATGTAAAGGCACACATTCTGCGGCGAGTCGCCTTCTAAAAACCATCTGCTAGAGCATTCAATTTCACAGTGTAAATAGCTTATAATGAACATATGCACAGGCCTGACAAATGAGAAAAATCCAACTGACAAAACCCACAAGAAGCAGCCAGTGTATTTCAGTGGAAAATAATCTCTAAAAGTGCAGCGTATATGGTAATAAAGCCTTGTAGCAGAGATGAGGAGGGCTGGCTTCATTGTAGATAGAAAAATTCTTGTGTCGACAGTGACATTTGTCATGGATTCTCTAAGGTGCTTAGGCACCTAAGACTTGCATTCACTGGGGACGTCCTCAAAGCTGCCTCTCAGCTGCCATGTAACCATCGGTGCTCAGCTTGTGCGGTAGGTGCCCTCCGTTCTGCCAGCGGGCATGCACAGAGCTGCCACCCAGGGCTGCTGCCCCATAGCTCACAGTCCTAGCTCGTGCTGAAGCTCCAAAGCAAGTGTATATCTTGCTCTGGTTCCTGATGAACAGTGCAAGCCAGCTAGCAGGGAGACTCATAGACATTTGGGCTGGAAGGGACCTCGGAAGATCATCGAGTCCAGCCCCCTGCCCCAGGGGCAGGAAGCCAGCTGGGGTCATAGCATCCCAGCAAGATAAACATCCAAATGTCTCTTGAAGGTGTTCAATGAAGGCGCTTGAACCACCTCCGGCAGCAGTCTATTCCAAACCTTGGGGGCTCAGACAGTAAAGTTCTTCCTTATGTCCAGCCTGAAATGGTCATGAAGGAGTTTGTGACCATTTGACCTTGTCCTCCCTTGGGGCGCTCTAGTGAACAGATGTTCCCCCAGATCCTGATGAACACCCCTGATAAACTTATAGGTGGCCACCAGATCACCCAAGCCTGCGCTTTTCCAGGCTGAAGAGTCCCATGGCTCTCAGTAACTCATCGTAGGGTCTGCTTCCCTGACTTCTGATCATGTGCGTGGCTCTCCTCTGGACTCTCTCAAGCTTCTCCACATCCTTTTTGAATTGTGGAGCCCAAAACTGGACGCAGTACTCCAGCTGCAGCCTCACCAAAGCTGAGTACAACGGGAGAATGACGTCCTGGGATTTGCTTGAGAAGCATCTATGGATGCAAGCCAGCGTTTTGCTTGCTTTACTAGCTGCAGCATCGCATTGCAGGCTCATGTTCATCTTGTGGTCAATGATGACCCCCAAGTCCCTTTTGTCCATAGTACAAGCCAGAATAGCACTGCCAAGCCTATAAGGATGCTGTAGGTTTTTCTTCCCAAGGTGGAGAACCTTGTATTTTTCAGTGTTAAACACCATCAGGTTCTCATCCTCCCACTTCCTGAGCCTGTCCAGGTCAGCCTGGATTGCCCTCCTATCCTCAGTTGTGGACGCTTTACCCCAAAGCTTGGTGTCATTGGCAAACTTGGCCAGTCCGCTTCTGACACCAATGTCCACATCATTAATGAAGATGTTGAATAGTGTTGACCCAAGGACAGAGCCTTGGGGGACCCCACTGGTCACAGGGCACCACGACGATTGACTTCCATCAACCACCACCCTTTGGGTCCCAACATCACCAGCGCTGCAGTCTTTGGTTCACTACCTGCATCTTCCTCTCCCTCCTCAGCCCGTAGCCCAAAACTGGGAGGATCAATGAAAACACCACCTGCGCCCTCAGCCTCTTTAGCCCCACTCCCAAATCCCTGAAGTGCTTCATGACCCAGCTGGGATTGCTCCAAGCCATGTCATTCATGCCCACATGGATAAGGAGCATAGGGTAGCGGTCAGTGGGCCAGAGGAGCTCAAGGATCTTCTCTGCAATGTCTCGGATTCAGGCTCCCGGGAAGCAGCAGACTTCCCAGGCTAAGGGGTCGGGGAGGCGGATTGCCCCCTCAGTCTCTCTCAGGATGGAGTCTTCCATGACAAACACTTTGCATTTTGTCTTGGGGAGAGCAGGGGCAGTAGCTGCCGTTGAGCCTGTGTTGCCTGCAGGAGCTG